>NW_006352058.1:0-552 GCF_000327345.1 Myotis davidii
TCATTCTACTTTATAGGGTGAAATTTCATAAATATTTTAAAGCCTGAAATGTCATATTGTCATTTTAGTTATAAGACTTTCTCTGACACACTTTGGAATCAAATTTCCTATTCTCTTCTGTGTGCGCTTGTGAGAAACAGACCCTGTCAGTGCTCCCACGCCCTGGCGTTTATGCCTTTTGAGTAAGCACCTTCTCCTGAGTCTTACTTCTGACCAATTGAATTTATCAAAGATGATGTGGTGAAACTCATGTGATTGCACTATGTCATATAAGACAAACATCTTAGCAGGCTAGAGCTAGAGCCTTTCCTTGTGGGTGTGATCAAGTGGACAGCCAGGTTGAAGAAAAACACCTGGCAAGAAACAGCAAAAAAGCACGGTCCTCAGTTATACAGCAACAAGGAAATGAATTCTGTTAACAACCTAAATAAACTTAAAGTGAATTCTTTTCCAGTGGAGCCTTAAGATGAGAAAGCAGCTGGCTCTAAACCTCGATTGCAGCCTTATGGGGCCCAGAGCAAAGGACCCACCTAAGCCATGCCTAGGGTCCTG
>NW_006352059.1:0-552 GCF_000327345.1 Myotis davidii
CCGGCTGGGACCCTAGCCTGGTGTTTGGTCATCTGGCCAGACATTTAGGTCATGATGGACCCAAGCTCTTTATATATTAGGATAAGTGAGATCATGCCTTTTATCTATTGGTCTCCCTTCTTAGGTTAAAGTCAGTGGTATGACCTATAAAATTCTAAGTGGTCAGGCCTTATTACTTCCCTTATCTCATCTTTGTGACTCATCATTTTACTTCCTCTGCTTCAGTTACACTGCCTTTTTGTAGTTTATCTGACACTCCCACTTAAGGTTTTTTCCTTGCTTTTCTTTCTACCTGATTATCTATAAGGCTAACTCCCTCATTTACTAAGATTTTCACTTAAAAGTCACCTCAGTGAGTTAAGTTTGATCTAACACTTCTGCAGATGACTGACATTTTCTTCCTACTTTTCTTCTTTATGTATCTTCTTAGCTCTTCTATAAGTCCCAAAGGACCCAATGTTGTAATTGTAATAAAGACAGAAGAAAAATTAAAACCCAGAGAGTTGCAGTCTTATAATTCAACTAGAGGCCTGGTGCACGAAAATTTGTGCA
>NW_006352060.1:0-552 GCF_000327345.1 Myotis davidii
TGTGTGTGTGTGTGTGTGTGTGTTTTAAATAAAGTTACCCATGTGCATGCCATATGATTTAGTAATCTTACGTGTCAAAGTTTACCTTAAAAAAGTGAAGTTATAACCATACAAAAAACATGTATGCAAGTGTTTATAGAGGTACTATTTATAAAATTAAATAATTGAAAAATCATAAACATCCTTCACATGGTGAATGGATGAACAAATTGCATTGCCTCTACACAAGGGAATCAGGAGTATTTTTGTTTAGCTGCACCAAGTCACTTGGCTTGCCAACAGCAGGTTCTATTCATGTGCACAACAATTTGGAAAAATCTTAAAATACAAGTAAAAAAAGTCTCAAACAGTTACTTATTGTGTGGTTCCAACAATATGACTTTCTCCAAAAGAAAAACACACACATAATGATAATAAGCATATCAATACCTGACATAGATTAGGAGTGGGACACATATGTAGCTACAAAGAGAGAGAAGAGGAAGCCTTGGTGATGGCACTGTTTCTATCTTTATAATTTACTAAGGGCCCAGTGCATGAATTCATGCACCT
>NW_006352061.1:0-552 GCF_000327345.1 Myotis davidii
GAGAAATAAATTTCTACTTTATTTAAGCCAGTATGTTTTGTGGTATATTTGTTATAGCAAATTAGCCTTTATCCTAATACAGAAAACCAGGAATATCATTGGCAGGCAGTTCAGCACAGTAGCCAGTGAGTGGTGCTGTCTTTCTCATTCCCCTATGGTTTCCACAGCCTAGAGACTAGACTTTTGTGTTCCGAGTATTGTACACCTGGCCCATGTGTCCTACACCTTTGGCCTGTGCAGATCACCTTCTCCTGACTTCACATCTCCTTCCTCCCTCATCTGACACATTGAATATTTATGGAATTTTATAAATATGGGTATAATGCAGGTAGCAGATGCTCCCAAATATAAACAAAATGCCTTCGTTCCCCCAACCCCCATATCATTTCCTATTGTAAAGTTTTTTGTATGTATTTTCTGGCTATTCACTATTTTCCAAGAACATAGCCCTTGCTTGGCAAGAAAGTATTCTATAATATGGTGTGGAGACGGGCTAGTGTTTGGACACTGTAGTTTGGACACAGTGTTTGGACAGGTTCAAGCCTCGGACTG
>NW_006352062.1:0-552 GCF_000327345.1 Myotis davidii
CTGACTGGGAATTGGACCAGCAACCTTTTGGTGTATAGACGACACTCTAACCTCTAACCGCCTGAGCCACCCGGCCAGGGATTGAACTAGAATTTTGACTGAGTGTTGTGTTATGCTGTAGTGATGTATAAGTAGAACAAGATAATCATATCTAGGATAATGTTCCCATGATTTATAGGCCAGATTTCAAAGGTCTTTGCTTATTTACTATACTGACACATTAAAAAAAAATAAAAGGTTATGCTTTTCTTCCTATTAATATTTCAGCAAAACTTACTTATCACTAATGCCTATCTCAGTACAGATTTGAATAAGATAAACTTGTGCCCAAACCCCAGTTGCAGCACAGACCAACTCTAAGAGCTAGGACTACCTTAACATCTGTAGACCTGAAGTTTTGTATTACTCAAATGAGACTGACAGTAACTGCCATTCTTGGCAGTCATAAACCCTTACCCATAAAGCAACAGGCACAAACTAAGTTCTCAACAACAAATGGCAATCATTATTAAGTGTTTTTAAATGGTTTATGAATAAATAAATAAATAAATA
>NW_006352063.1:0-552 GCF_000327345.1 Myotis davidii
GGGGGGATCAGCACCTCTAACCCTTGCATTGATCAAGAGTCAGCTGTATTTCTCTGTACTCTTCTATATCTGACATTGTTATTGTGGCACACTTGAAAATGCCCTCACTTTTCTAAAACAATGTGATTGAACAATTAAAGATAAATTAACAGCTTTCCTCAGGATTTGATCATCCAATATTCATACCTACACCAGTAAAAGCTCCTAATATTAGCTTATTCCTGTAACAGTTAGTGAAATACTTTTTCCTTAAAATAAACATGGGGCATTATGGGAAATGAGATTTTCAAGTTTACTGTATGTTTTATTTACATATTAGTTTTAATTCTTTGCAAAAGAATGTAAATGACTTAGTTTGATTATTTTATTTGATTTTGATTATCACACAAGTTGTTGTATATTACATTGGAGAATTGTATTGAACTGCCATTTTTTCCTAATGAGAAATAATTTTCAGCCCTTAAATATTGTATTAGTTATGAGAAACTAACTGAGAATAAATCCAAAGACATATCAACATTTTTTTCAGGAAAACATGAATCTGCCCTTTTT
>NW_006352064.1:0-552 GCF_000327345.1 Myotis davidii
TCCACTGAGCCAAACCAGTTTCAGCAAGTGCTGATTCTTAACTGTCAATGGGACGTTGACTATTAGAAGAGACCAATAGATAGATCATAAAAGAAATATGATAGAGCTCGATTTTAAAGGTGTTTTTATGGAAAGGGAAGACATTCTTTCAGTAAAAATGAGCCATAAAATTACTCAGCCCATCCCCATCCCCAAATTATATCCAGAATTGATCACCTGTCATCTTATATTATATTTGATGATCTTGTATGACTTAGCAGCTCACCGAATGAGGAGGGAATGGTATTTTTTTTAGAGATTATCTTTTGTTGATAAATTTAAGGATTAAACAAACTATAGCTATTTCTAGGGAATGGGATAATTCATAGCTTTTTTTCCTTTTTTTTAGTAGATATATCAAAAATTCTATATGTGATAAAAAGAAAACTAATGGAATTGCCAAGTGTGCACTATTGGTTGTGTCATATTGGCCCCTATTTTTTGTAGCTATTTTTAGAAAATTACTGTAACAAGTGAGTCAGAAATAGAACACAATAATTTATTTACTTATTT
>NW_006352065.1:0-552 GCF_000327345.1 Myotis davidii
AATAATAACCAGCATTTATTGAACCAGATTCATTTCAGAGGACTGACATGGATTATCTCATCTAATTTCTACAACCAGCCTATGGAGTAGGTACAATTCTTATGAGAGTCACATAAAGAAGAAGTGTGACACAGAGGGGTTACGTAACTTCCCCAAGGTAACACGGAAAGTAATCGGTGGAGCCAAGGATTCCATCTGAGGCAGTCCAACCCCAAAGACTGCATTCACAACCACCACTCAGTGCTCAGTTTATACAACCAGGTACATTCTGACCCTCTAAGGGTGGTCATCTCTGGAAGTTGGGTGTTTATCTCATTAAGCCACCATTGTTCAATATATTTAAAATGTCTCTTTGGATAATGCTCAGGGGCATTTTACTGGCTGCACAATGTCTCTTGATCATATACAAGCACCTTTTTATTAAATCGGTGGTTTGAGATACCTTTTTCTCTTCTTCCTATTTATTTTTATACAGCTCATTTGTACACACAGGCCTCTTACCTCTGACCTAATAGATAAAAGTGAAAGGAGTTTTAGGGGTAAAATAGGCAG
>NW_006352066.1:0-552 GCF_000327345.1 Myotis davidii
ATAGAAAAATATCCTCGGGTGAGGATTAAAAATGGAGTTCCCGTTATTTAGCCAATACTGTTGTGCTAAGCAAGCACTGGATCCTCACAGGTAGTCCTGTGAGGTAAATTTATCTAAATTTTCCAAATTAGCAAATTGAGGATTAGCAATATTAAACTAACTTGCCCCACGTAACCAGCCAAAGACAGAGCCAGCATTCAAGCACAGCTATGGCTAATTCTGAAACTCCAGCTAGCTCTTAACCAAAACTCTCATGGTGACTAAAGCATGAACCTTAAATTTAAGTAATTCAGCATCCTACTCCCTGTTCTCACATTAAATTCTAGAAAGTAAATATATGGTATCAGTGATTTCATATTCAGTAGATGAAATGCCAACATCTGGGCCTCTCAGTTCCTTGAACTTTTCTCCTTCAATGATCCTGTCCCTTCCCTTTCTTTGACCAGATCCCTTTACAGTTGAACCTGGGTTCTCCAACTGAATTCATTCCGGAAGGCTGTTCAAAAAAGGATTTGTTTGAAAACAGAATCATTTCCCCCCATTAGAAATAAT
>NW_006352067.1:0-552 GCF_000327345.1 Myotis davidii
AAAATGTTCATATGCTTTTGCCCAAGAATTCACTTTTTAGGAATATAATAAATGATGTGAGAATAATGGAAAATTATATGTGCAATGATATTTATTATAGTGTAGTCCATACTAAGAATATGATCCTAAATAAAAGATACAGGGAATGGCAATACAAATTTAAGGGACATATATTGGAATATTATGCATATATTAAAACAACAATGTAAAAATATATTTAAGGTCAAGGACATACGCATTATATGAGTTAAAAAGTCTAGTACATTAGCTCCTATATTTACTTTGTTAACAAGTCCTATTGCAAGCTCTTTTAAGGTAATAATTCTCTATAGAGAGCCCTCTATGCACTGTTTATAACTGAAATACACAAATATCTCTGTTGTCATGGAGCATATATTCTGGAGGCAGACTATAAATAAAAAGGGAAATATATAGCATATTAGAGGGTAAGGAAAAAAAATAAAGCATATGTGATGTTGGGAGGAGGGTGGCAGTTGACTTTTAGGTGGAGTGACCAAGAAGGACCTCACAATGATGACTTTTTTTTTTTTT
>NW_006352068.1:0-552 GCF_000327345.1 Myotis davidii
GGACATGGAAACTCCGCGCCCATAGCCCATCTGACATGTAAGATACACTCTCCTATAAGAGTAAGTGCATGTACATCCTCATACTATAATCACAAATGCATCAATGGCTGAAAATTTCTCTTTTGTAGTAAATAATTATTAGGGCATTTCTCTAGGGTCAAGAAACAAATCATTTATAACTAAAACATGCAATTATCTAATTTGTATGTGTTCACACATGTGGGTGATTAAAAGAGAGCCAAATAACTTCATCTCAAAAGCAAGATGCAAATGACTAATTTCATATTCTTAACTAAATGAATGATGATCAAAATGCCCTTTGCTAAAACAGCAGAAAGATATACTGATTATCTAGCAAGTAGAATAAGGTATAACTAAATATGTTCTCTTTAAAATTTTTGCCACAAAGTCGAATTTTATTTCACGACTGAAGGAGAATCATTTTGAAAGTATTTTCCTTGTTACCCACAAGCTAATCCTAACTTAACAATGATTTATTATTTGCCTTGCTTCCCAATATAAGTTCTAGCAAAGTAATTAATTCATTGCTCA
>NW_006352069.1:0-552 GCF_000327345.1 Myotis davidii
ATTTATTTCCTGCATTCAAGGAGACAAGAGAGGTCTTGAACCAGCTGCTTGTCAGAAAACTGTAATTGGGAGTCATCAATATGTCCTAGTGGATGTTTGGGGGCAGCCTGCCTTGGTAAGGTACCTGGTTGTACAGCTGATCTCCAGAACTTGTTCATCTTCCTCAACTGAAATGTTATGCTCATTGATGGGCAATTTCCCATTCCTTCCCCTCCTCAGGCCCTGGCAACTATGACTGCACTCTTTGGTTCTATGAATTTGACTATTTTAGGTACCTCATATAATTGGAACTATGCAGTATTTGTCCTTCCGTGACTAACTTATTTCACTTAGCATCATGCATTCAAGGTTTATCCATTTTGTTTTATGTTGCAAATTTTCCATCTTTTTAAAGGCTGAATAGTATTCTATTGTATGTAGACACATTTTTTACCTGTTGATGGCATTTTACCTGTGAATAGCACTGCAATGAATGTGGGAGTGCTAATTTCTTTTCAATATCCTGATTTCAATTGTTCAGGATAAATACCCAGAAGTGGAATTGCTGGATCA
>NW_006352070.1:0-552 GCF_000327345.1 Myotis davidii
TTGTGATTTTGGCCACTAGGAAGCTCAAAACCACTCTTAATACTCAGATTTGGGAATTGTATTAGCTTGAATGTGTCACACTTTTGCTGTTTCTTCTCTAGTGTGGCCTTGACTTTTAAATTCTATTTATCTAGTTGCATATCTGACTTTTATTTTGAGGTACTCTAAATCTTTTCTGGAAAGAACTAGAGAATCACAAACAATTTTATCCCCTTCTCATCTCTTAATGTAAGGTAGCCATCTTGGTTTTGAAATTCACTTGCCTTTGTGTGTTTTTACTTGGATAATGCTCCTGAAAGAAATATCTGTGTTTGCTTAGGTAGAATTTCCATTTGTTTGGCAGATAAGGTCAGGTAAGCAATTTTAGATCAGTTGGATAGGGAGGTAAGAAACTATAAATAATCAGAGTACAGTTTTGAGTTAAATATCTCACTGGCTTTATCTGATTTATTCTAATTGCAAGAGTTTGCTTACTTTGTTGTTGAGGGCTTTAAACTAAATATGCACTGTTATGAGAAAACCAGATAATTGGCTTTTGAATTTTATTTTTTT
>NW_006352071.1:0-552 GCF_000327345.1 Myotis davidii
TCTGGAACCATGATAAGTTGGAATTCACTGAAATTCAAAGCAAGTACAAGATGAGCTTCTTACTTATATATCTGAGTAATTAGAGGCTCTGATAGCCCAAAAGGCCAGGCTTTCTGTTTGAACTAGAACTTGCTTCAAATGCAAAAAGAAGGCAAAAGCATTCTAAGAAACATGAACTACCCAGTATCACATACTTTCTTACTCATGCCACATCCCAGTGTTAGCTAATATGCTAAAAATGATGTAAATTAGTCTTTCCTTACTCTTCAATAACTTGAAGTAGAAAGTGTTAACAGAATGTGCACAGAAAACAGATGAAATAAAAACAATAGTGGTGGCAGTGGTTATTCTAGTAAGAACAAAATATATATGCAAATGTGAGTTATAAAATACAAATTGTCATTTCAGTGATTCTGCATACAAGTTCAATTGCTCTTATTTGCATTTAAAACCAGTATTGCCCAATGCAAAGAATATTAAGATTCATTCTAATAATTTAAAATTTTAATACTATGAGGGAAGATGGCGGCATAGGTAAACACCGGACTTTGC
>NW_006352072.1:0-552 GCF_000327345.1 Myotis davidii
CATGAATCCGTGCACTGGGTCACTAGTATCTGATAAGGGGTTAATTCTCAAAACATATTGAGTAACTCAATAACAACAACAACAACAAACAACAGTAAATACTCCAATAAAACAAGGGGCAAAGAACTTGAACAGATATTTCTCCAAAAAAAAAGGTATGCAAATGGCCAACAGGTATACAAAAATTGTTTCAATCATCAGGGAAATGCAAAACAAAAATACATTGAACATTACTTCACATCTGTTAGATGGCTATTGTCAATAAAACAAAAGATAATAAGAGTAGGCAATGTAGTGGAGAAATTAGAACTCTGTACACTGTTAGTGAAAACGTAATGAAAATGAGTATAGAGGCTCCTCAAAAATTAAAAATAGAACTACTGTGGAATCCAGCAATCCCATTTATGGGTACATATATGAAAAAAAAATTGAAATCAGCATCTCAAAGAGTTTACAAGTTTACTACAGCATTTTTCATAATAGCCATGCTATGGAAATAATCCAGTGTCCATCAACAGTTGAATGGGTAAAGAAAATGTGGTATATACATAC
>NW_006352073.1:0-552 GCF_000327345.1 Myotis davidii
CAAGCCATGAAAAGACATGGAATATGTACTTTATTAAATAGAAACAGTAAAAATATGAGAGATTAACGGGGATCAGAGGGGAGAGAACAACAAATAGATAAAGCACAGAGGATGTGGGGAGCAGTGAAAATTATTACCTCTGATACTGTGATTGTAGATACATATCATTATATATTTGTCACAAGCCAGAGAATGCACAACATTGAGAACAAACCTAATGGACTTTAGTTGATAATGATATGTCCATGTAGGTTTATGGACTATGTAACAAATATAGCCCTCTGGTTTGGGATGGTTATATTGGGAGAAGCTATGCATATGGCAGGGAGTATAGATGAACATGCATATATCTTATTTTGAGTTTTTCAGTGAAACTAAAACTTATAAAGCATATTTTAAAAGAAACAGAAGTACAAAGAAAAACAGCAATTTTTTTTCTTTCTTTTATTTTTTAACTGGGGAGTCTTGGAATGTTTAAATGCATGGAAACAATACAACTAAAAGGAAAGAATGACTGGAATAGGTATATGGAGAGTTGTTATTTAATCCTGG
>NW_006352074.1:0-552 GCF_000327345.1 Myotis davidii
AAAAATCAACAAAATATATTTTTAAAAAAATAAAAGGGTCCCTATGCATTAGTGCTATCTAGTGTTCATAAGAGCAAGGCTATCTCGTCTTCATAAGTGCAAAACTGTGAGGAGTCTTACAGAGAAATATGTATGTTAGATATGCTTCATTCAGGCATGTGTTACACTGCTGTTGGCCATGAGTTCAAGGTTAATGAATCAACAATCTTCATTAAGTAAGGTGTCTTTAAACAGAAGCACACACAGAACAGGTTATACACTGATTGGTTGATGAAATGTGACCAGAGGCTTGCAGAAACCTAAGCCTGTATTTCCCTCAGGAACAGTGATTCAGTATTTGCTAATTCAGCATTCACAGAGACTGTATAAAACAGAATTATCATGAATAAAGAGAATGAACTGTATTTATTGTATAACTCTTGCTACTTTAAGTAAATTGGAAAAATTTAGAGAAAGCATCAAGGCAAATATACAAAATGTATTATGTCATTAAAATTATCTTTAAAGATTTAGAGGGGTAGATTAAAAAAGCTGTGGTACATTTACACAATG
>NW_006352075.1:0-552 GCF_000327345.1 Myotis davidii
CAGGATAAACTGAGTAAGCTCCTTTCTTAAAACCACTTACAAAGAAACGGGAACGAGCTTCAGAATGGTACCCAGGACCCCACAACTGGGTATGTTGCCTTATTTAGGAATAGGACTTACATATAGATACAATTATTATTATCGCTATTTTAAGGGATCTGCTGTTAGAAGGGCAAGAATTTTATTTTTGTGACAACCAAAGTTTGTAAAAATGCAGGATTAAGTCTATATATGATCGCCACTGTTTATCACTGATAATGCAGCTGGCTGGTGCAAAGTTGTGAGTTAAACATTGGCAAGTTAAACACTGAACAAGTTAAACATTGGCAATTGAACATCCTCACAGCAGGAAGAAAAATCATGCTGATTACTGTTTGCTTATAAAGGCGCATCATGCGGATGTTGGAAGAGGTCATCGAGAGGTGACCGCAGGTTGACCTGAGAGTGGATTCCGGCAATGGGCGGCTCCACACCCTCGGGGCATGGAATGTACCTTCTGCGCACCGCCCACAGGTGGGCGCAGTCTTGAGAGAGGAGGGTATTGAGACCGTC
>NW_006352076.1:0-552 GCF_000327345.1 Myotis davidii
AAAAAAAATCACATGACTTTTTAGGGCCAGAAAGAGTGAGAACCCAGTTCTGTCTGATTTCTAATCCACTGGTTTTTAAACACTGGATTGCTGAAAACATAGGAAAGGGCATAAAATCACTATTATGTAAACCTGATCTGTGGCCTATGACTAATTAGAAATAACCTTTGATATAAAAAATGCGTTTTCTCAAGTCAAGACGTAAACCATACTGACATCATATCAGTTGGTGAGCACCCAGGCTCTGTGGCCACCAAAGCTAGTGCCCTGTTGGCTTTGAGAAGAGCTGGAAATGGTGCTAAAACTGGAAGTCTCCAGGAAATAAAATCATAATAATTCTCTAGCCAAGAAGATTTACCCCAAACTAATAGATCTGTAGTAGAGAAAGATGTTTAATAATGCTATAAAGGGTGGTTTGACCGCTACCCCTAGAAAATCTTAGTATGGAAATAACCACATAGAACTAAGTGAAGGGCCCCAGTAAGGGTCTTTGAAATACATCTGAATAGTTACAAGGGGGCAGTTTTCCTTCTAGGTAACTCCCTCTTTGGT
>NW_006352077.1:0-552 GCF_000327345.1 Myotis davidii
TCAGCAGAACTGCCCCTTTTGCTGGCCTTGTGCTGAAAACACATGCGTGGAGGAGCTGATAAGGGAGTTAGTGACACAGACAAATAGGATACAAAG
This sequence comes from Myotis davidii, assembly GCF_000327345.1. Taxonomy (NCBI): domain Eukaryota; kingdom Metazoa; phylum Chordata; class Mammalia; order Chiroptera; family Vespertilionidae; genus Myotis; species Myotis davidii. Next base: position 97 of record NW_006352077.1, read on the forward strand.
TGCAGAGACAAAGGCATTGTGCAAGGGGATACTCCTCAGACTCAGTGTAGAAAAGTCAAGGATGTCATGAGGAGCTTTGCGTAAGAGGCTTTAGCCATTTCCTCAACAGATCTCAAGACACTTTAGTATTCCAAACATTAATAATTCCAAAGAAAACACAACTCCTGGCCTCCGTGAATTTACCATCTAGTGATGGATGGTGGAGGAAGGTCAGCAATTAGACATATGCAAATGACCATCGGTACCCATGTTTGATGTGTCCACAATGTAAGCACAGGTGCACTTTGAAACAGCTGTATGCTCGTTTGTTCCCATGTCAGTTACAATTAGTGTTACCTGGTTCTTCGGAAATATGGCAATGGGATTATAACAACTTTAGATATTTGTACAATTATCCTTCTTTCACCAAAATATAATATTCTCTTAATTTTTCTTTTTATATGGATGGTATCAGTA
>NW_006352078.1:0-552 GCF_000327345.1 Myotis davidii
AACAGGACAAGATGCATCCAATCTTCCCCAAAAGGGAATAAATCATTTCTTCTCTACATACCAGATCCCTTGGCAAGGATAATATAAAATGTACATAACCAATATAGAGCAAAAAGGCTTTGTGAGCAGAAGAAAAAGGAGGTGAGACTAAAAGGGAGGCATTAAAAACAAAACACTGGTTTTAAGCAATCCACTAAAATGCCATGTCATGAAAAATTCTATTACATAAGATAAAGTGTACTTGTTACATTTTCATTTAGAATAACATAAGATATTCATGGTGCCCTAACTCCTAATATATGTTCAACTTAACCATTTTGGATTACTTGTATCTCTATAACCTTTTATTAATAGCAAATAATTAAGCTATGTCTTAATCCAGCATAGAGTACAAGCCATCTCAAATTTAAACTTCCTGTTTGTTTTTCTCATGTTAGAAACATTTGTCTTTCTTGTTAACTAACTATATATTCCTCTCATCTTTTTCTTCTGTTTTATTGAATTTATTGGGGAGAAATAGGTTAATAAAATTACATAGGTTTCAGGTATACA
>NW_006352079.1:0-553 GCF_000327345.1 Myotis davidii
AAGCAGGAGCCCAGGGAAGTGGCCCTGGGGGAAGCTGCACTGGGCCTCTTGCTCCAGGGGAGGCCCCTCAATGCCAGTGTTGTTTGCGTGAAGTGGCCCCGCACTGCGATTGCTGATCACTGAATGCCAGCTTCTGCTGCTCTCCTTCACTCAATTAGGAAATCATATCGTTTTCAGGCAGAGAGAGTAAGTTCTTAAGAACCTTCTAAAAACTCAGGTGCAAGTTTAATAAATGCAAGAACAAAAGCCAATGATACTGTATTATCTGAGATTCATAAAACAGACTTGCAATTCCTTTTTTTTCATGACCTTGAAAAAAAAACATTCATGCTCTAAAAGGGCTTTCGGTATATGAACTTCTGAAAGGTATAAAAGTTGTTTAATCCTCTTTCTACTTTTGTATAAATGCATGTACTTTTGTTTCCTCCGACTTGCTCTATGCTCATTGCTATGTGGACTTTGTGAAACTGGTTAGCCAAATGACCAGACTATTTAATTAATTAATTTCCTTGAACATTTTTTCCAACTAAAGCTTTAAAAATATATATTTTTA
>NW_006352080.1:0-552 GCF_000327345.1 Myotis davidii
AAAAAAAAAATCAAATGTGATAAGGACACTATTTTATTGAAACACTTTAGTAGCTTCCCATGATTCCTAGAATGAAAAACAAAAGAACACAAATGAACAAACCACTGGCCTTGATATAGCACATAAGGTACTGGGTTGGTGGTTCTCAGCCTTGACTTCAAATTATAATAAATGCCTGTGATTCTTTTATTCAGGTACTTTAAGGTGAATTTATTTTACTTTCTCAATTTTATTTCTGATGTGCCAGGAATGCAGTCTAGGGTGGAGTGGTCAAGTAGAGGAGTAAATGGAATGGGATGATCAGAAAATTAATCAGTGCTGGTGAATCCATGAATAGAAATTCTATAACCTAGCTTAAGAGAGGTTGGACTAGATGAGTCTATAGTTACTGTCATTGTTTCCCCCCATACATTAATCAGGGTCCTCCCAAGAAAGAGAACCAATAGGTTATGCATGCATTCATTCAGTCAGTCACTCCGTTTATTTTAAGGAATTGGCTCTCATTCTTTAACAAAAATGTTTTTTAATTGATTTTAGAGAGAGAGAAAGGGA
>NW_006352081.1:0-552 GCF_000327345.1 Myotis davidii
TATTGAAATTAAGGATTATAAAAAATGTAGTTGACCACAGTGTTTAAAATACAGGCTATCTTCCAATGCCTTCTCTGCCATTTACTGCCTGTGTAATCTTGAGTAATTAAGTTGTCCTTTTGTGCCTCTGTTTCCTCAGCAATAAAATGAGGTTATAATAACAGCTTTCAAATAGGATTGCTATAGAAAACTCAATGAATTAATACATAAAAACCCACCATTTAGGTGCTTGCTACACAAAGAAAATAATACCTATTATTAACATCATCCATTTGTTTTTACATTTTATCTAAACAAATATTAGAAGTGCAATCACTCTTAAAGCTACCGGAAGCCTTTGAGTTGCAGCGCCTCTAAAACACAAACCCCATTCCTAGAAGAGGCCCTTGATGTCATCTGTGGGTGTCATCCCTCACACAGGAAACCTTCTCTGTCCAATACCATCCAGGCCTTTGGTTCTTCTTCTGGGCATTTCCACTTGTCAGATCCATAGCACCATTCAACGCAACTGGTTTCACTTAAATTTCAGCAGCACATCTGGTGAGCATGGTG
>NW_006352082.1:0-552 GCF_000327345.1 Myotis davidii
ATTGAGTTACATACTGAATAACAGGCTAATAAAGTGCACAACACCATAAATGAATCTCAGAGATATTATGTTGAGCAGAAAAGCACATACTAAATGATTCCATTTACATTAAGTTCAAAAGTAGGCAAAACTAATCTCTTATGTGGGAAGTCAGAATTTAGGTTATCCTGGGAGAGAGGAGTACACTTCTTTCCCTCTTTTGGTCTATTTCAGTCCATGCAAAACATCTGGAGTGAGCACTAAGACAGTAATCAATAAGACAAAAACATGCAGTGTAGGGTCATAAGGATTCTCAAACTCTTTTCCATAGCAACAGACACTTGAATGGGAATCTTCTCATGACACAAAAGATAGTAGGGGAGGACCACACACCCAGAGAACCTGAGTTATTTGTACTTCCCTGAGTTAAAGCTATAACTCACCTTCCTTTTCCTAACATAGCACATCAGTATGTCGGATACTTGAGTGAGGTTGTTCAAAGAAACAGGGCAGAACCTACCATTATCTCTCTAATTTTATAATAAAAAGATGACTCTGTGAAAGTGATTTAGT
>NW_006352083.1:0-552 GCF_000327345.1 Myotis davidii
ATGAGTCTTCTGAGAAGATATTCTTAGGAGAAAAAAGGCAAGCCACAGACTGGGAGACATTAGCAAAAAAAAACCACACAAAACACAAGAACTCTTATCCAACATAGATGAACAACTTCTACAAATCGGTAAGACAGAAAAATGAGTAAAAGATATAAACGTCATCCGGAGTGTATCCAGTAGCCACCGGACTGATGAAAAGGTGCTCCATCTCATTAGAAGTCAGGGAGATGCAACCCCAATGAGATACCACTACCCCGCTCCCCAAGACTATCATTCCAAAGGCCACCAATGCTAAGTGTTGCCGAGGACAAGGGGTAACCAGAACTCACAACACCACCAGAGGGAATGTAAACGGATACGGATGCCCTGGAGGCCTGCTTAGGGGGATGGTCCTGCAGTTCTAGTTTCAGGTGTTGCCCTGGAAACAGGGTAGCAGGTGTACCAGGCAGCAGGAACAAGATGGGTAGCGGGAGCACTACTGGTATTAGCCCCGCAAGGAACCACCCACATACCAACTACTGCACCTGGATATATAAATTGTAGAGTATC
>NW_006352084.1:0-552 GCF_000327345.1 Myotis davidii
TGAGAACTGGCTGGGACTTTGAATGCATCCCACAATCTGACACAGGTTGATCAGCACAGGGTCAAACCTTATGGGCTCTACATGTTTACATACCATCTCTGCTAAAGCCGTGGCTAACCACTAAGCCGTGGAGTCAGAGGGAAATGCCTGGGAAGCCAGGCTAAGCAATAAAAACAATGGGAACTGAGCAGACATCAGCACCCATACACAGCAGGTTCCGCATTAAGTTGAAAAAAGCAATTTTAAAAATACAAGAACAATGATGACATTTGAAAAATATAAATTTTCCGGAGTTGCTACAATATACTCAGTTATTGACCCAATATTAACAGTCATGTAAAGAAACAAAAGTGTGACCCAAACTCAGGGAAAAAAGCAGTTCCTAGAAGTTGGTTCTGAAAAGGCTGAATATTGGCTTTAACAAACAGTCACAAAAGCAGATTTTATAAATATCCTGAAAGAATTACAGGACACTATGCTCAAAAAGGAAAATACGATGGCACTGGCCCTGCAAATAGAGAATCTCAAAAGAGAAATAGAAACTATAAAAAA
>NW_006352085.1:0-552 GCF_000327345.1 Myotis davidii
TGTGAGAGAATAAATTTCTGCTGCTTTAAACACCCAGCCTGTGGTACTTTGTTATAGCAGCTCTAGGAAACTAACACAAGTGGCAACATTGAGATCTACTTTGTCATCAAGAACTAGGTTCAAACCTTCATTAAACCCCTTACTGCACATCTGACCTGATTTTCCTTATCCATGAAATGATTATTGTCAAGATTTAGGAAATGTGTTTTGTCTAAAAGAATTTCGTGAACTATTTCAGGCAATTAAATAATCATTTGGAAAAATCTAACAATAATTCTTAAGACATCTCACCTTACACTGAAAAACATTCCTAGTTGAAAAGTGCTGAGTCTGATGCTCCATTACATAATACACAGTAAATAACAAATTTGCTGTTATGTGTTTAATCTAAAGAAAATAGATTTTCAATGAGGAATGCAAATTCCAAAGAAAAGAAATATTATTGTAGGGCACCTTTTTTAGATTTAATCTTAACATGGTAAATATAAAATGATAGCAACTAACAAGGAGACAAACAAAGAAAAGAATAATATTCACTAGAAATTCAAGGGG
>NW_006352086.1:0-552 GCF_000327345.1 Myotis davidii
CCATTTTCGAGGTGAGAGAACTGAGGAAAAGAAAGGTTAAGTAACTTGCCGAAATTAATTATTCACCTTTCTAGCAGCAGAGGGAGGATCTGAAACCAGGTGGTCTGACACAGTCCCCGTGCTCCTCTCTACTTCGGCTTATCATCCACTGGTTAATATCCACACCTACATTTATTAGATAGCCCTCCTCCCATTACTTGAAACACTGTAAGATAGTAATGTTCAACTCAGAATTTATTCCATACTCCTGATTAATGAGCCTTTTATGTTCACTCGAGGTTATCCAAATTACTTCATTTTTCCTATACTATTAGCTACCTTTGCAGTACATTGTAAATAAAGTCTACAGAGTCTCAGGTGGTCTAACTATAAAATTCTTAATGATCTACTTAGGTAAGTAGATGTATGTGTGTGTTTGCAGGTATGTGGCTATGCATTTGTCCTGACTATATTGACAACACCATTCATAATTAAAGGAGACAGATTTCATACCCTTAGGCTATATTTCTTTTTTTTAAAGAAAATATTAATTAGACTGAACATGTCGCAAAA
>NW_006352087.1:0-552 GCF_000327345.1 Myotis davidii
CATCATCATCATCATAATCATCATCATCATCAGTACATAACTATTAACTAAACTTCAGACGTTATCCAGATTTCGTCAGTTATTTCATTTATGACCTCTTTGTTTCACAATCTAATACAGGGTACTACATTGCATTTAGTTGTTGTGTCTCCCCACTTTCTTCTGGTCTCTGTTAGTTTCTCAGTCTTTTCTTACTTTTCATGACCTTGAGAGTCTTGAGGAGTACTGTAAAATATCTTCTAATCTGGATTTGTATATGTCTTCTCATGATTGAGGTTACGAGTTTCTGGAAAGAACACCACAGAGAAGTGTGTAGTGTTCTCACTTCAAAGAGTATTTGAGATCCACGTGGCACCACTGTTGATGCTTACTTTCATCACTTGTTTAAGACAGCATTTGCCAGATTCCACTGTGAAGTTACCATTTTCCTCTTCCCATACTTTAACCTTTGGAAGAATGTCACTAAATCCAGCCCACTCTCATGAGAGTGTCATACTAAGTTCCTAAGTGAGGAGCATCTCTCTAAATCTATCTATCTATCTATCTATCTAT
>NW_006352088.1:0-552 GCF_000327345.1 Myotis davidii
CCGTTCACCTTTCTTAAGTTTCCTTCCTTACTCACTCAATTCAGACTGCTGTGCTACCCCCAAGTTTCCTAATTGGTCTCTCTTCCTGAAATCCTCCAGTTTTTGCTTCAAAGTGGCCCCAGAATGAGCCTTTTAACATGCATATTTTCTAACAAATATCAGTGATTCGGACACCCACGCTCATAAGATAAAAACCTCAAACTTCTAGGTGGACTAAAGATCCTTCATGATCAGCCTCCTAACTCCTTACCTTTGCTTATAATGTTGTCTTTATTTAGAATACTTTTCTCACATTTATCCACACAATAAACTATTCCACAGCCTTCAAGTATTATTATCAAACACTTCAATAGCACTATGTGTCCTAAGTATTTTATGTGTATAGATACATTTAATCATACAGAGCCCATGAGGAAGGTGCTATTACTATGTCTGAGCTTCTGAGTGACAGAAAGATTACGTTATTGACTCCTCAGAAAGCTAGTGAATGGCAGAGCTGGAAATCCAACTTACATGGTCAAGAACCAGAATTCAGGTTTGTAACCATAAAGC
>NW_006352089.1:0-552 GCF_000327345.1 Myotis davidii
AACGATTAGTTTACAAGATATTTCACATTTGTCTCCCTGCAGATAATGATATATTGTATCATTATCAGTCTAAAACAGGTGTGGATATAAAGGCTTGGAGAGGGGAAGTAACTGCAGCTAGAAGTGAGAATAGAATTCCAGTCTGTATGATTTAAAATTCTATACTTATTCCTCTTGTACAAGGGTGTCTGGAAGGTTCAATATAAATGTAAATACCCTGCAAACTAGACCAAAGATCCAGAGAAAGCTTAATGGCTGAGTTATAAACGAGGTGGGAGATTTAAGGAAGGTGAGAAAGGAACCATTGAGCTGTCCAACCAATGTTTGGACTCCTGAGTACCTGTTACCAGAAACACAGAATAATCAAATTCTTACCAAAGGGGCTAGGGAAAGCTTGGGAAAGCTCCCTGCTTCTCATAGGCCTGAGTTTCCTTCCTCAGTATCTTCCATGGTGGGTAAGATCTCAAAAGCTTCAGTTATAATGAAAATATATCCTTCTCCCCATCCATACATTTCCTCTGTTCACTGGAAAAATCTTCCAACCATCCAAGT
>NW_006352090.1:0-552 GCF_000327345.1 Myotis davidii
TTTTTTTTTGAGAAATTGTGGCACCTAGGACTGATTTATGCATTCATAGAGCAGGCAGCCACTCCATTAATGTGATTTAAAGGACTCTAGGAAGTCTCCCTTGAATAAATTAACTCCCAGTTGGATCTTTTTAAATTTCCAGCATTAGTGCTTTCCCCAGTGTGCTTTTTATAGGAGATGTATATAGAGAGTTAGGCATTGCATTTCCTTGGAGAGGTAGCACATTATCTGGCTAATGAATTAACAGAGAACAATTGGTTGCATTTACGACCCCTAACCACATTTGTACATTAGATAGCCAGACTCTGAAGGGAATTGGAAACTGAAAAAAAGTGTACATCATCAGCAAAAGGAAAAAGCAGGAAAGCCAAGAACTAAAACATGAACTTTTTAAATCTGAGTTTTGGGGTTGTGGCAAGAAAGGCCATTTAAAGAGAAATAAAACTCTGCATGTGTTCATGTGTCTGTGTATACACAAGACACATACATATATGTTTTTTTATAATATTTGTATCATGGTGTGTGTACTGTAATAAACTTGGACTTACTCTC
>NW_006352091.1:0-552 GCF_000327345.1 Myotis davidii
ACACACACACACGCACATTCTATTGGAAATACATATAAAAATAAAGTGCATAAGTGTTTAAAATACTAAAATGTTGCCATTGAAGTGACTCCTCTCCCAAAAAGGTAGTTCCTCTGAGAAGCTAAAGAATTATTCCACCATTGCCCAAACATCTTACAGAATTTCTATGTAGGAATTGCTCATTGCTAAAAATGATTATGCATTTTGAATACCCTTAGTAGCATCATACCTTGACTCTTTGAAGGTAGATCTGAGTTTTGGAAACCATCAAGTCTAACAAATACCATGCATGAATATACTTGGTAATGTTGCTTTGAGTCAATAACATAATAATATCTGCTCTCTTAGAACTAACCTATGTTGCACTGATGTCCAGTTCTTGCTTGCGATCCAGCATAATGCCTGGCAGATGCTCAAAAATGTACTTGATTAAATAAATGTTTTTCTTTTCTCATGGCTTGTAATTATCAATGGAGAGAATTTAAAAATATAGACATTTCTAAAGAACTCTCAGTGATTGCAAAAATCACTAGAATAATGATATTGCTTTCC
>NW_006352092.1:0-552 GCF_000327345.1 Myotis davidii
CAACTTTCCTTTGGTCCTCTCCCTTAATTTATTACATTAATTACTATAACAAAGGAATTGTGTCATCTCAAGTACCATAGCTCTCAACTTATATCTCTAGTGGGGATCAGATAAAGAACAGACTAACAGTGCCAATTTGAGGAGAGATCCAATTCAACAGGGCTCATCTGACCATGTGTCACCTAAGGACATAAAAGTGTAGCATCTCTCAGTCTCTGAGTGTTTATATGCTGCATCTCATGAATAGTTTTATGTCCCTCACAGGCTGCTATTCTCAAAGATTATGAGGCTTGACCTGTTTCATTTCACATAAACAACTGACACTTCCACCAGGACATAGCTATTCAAAAGGGCTCAGGTTTAGAGCTTTGGTGTTTGTTGGTACATCTCACAATAGGCTAAAAAGCATACTGAATATGTAAATAGTTCAATCCCAACTCTGTAGGGATTCATTTGGTGGAAATAGTCCACAGGGAAAACCTCTCCTAAAGCCTATGTATAAGGCCAAGAAGCAGAAGGCCATGATCATTTAAAGCAGTGGTTCTCAACCTT
>NW_006352093.1:0-552 GCF_000327345.1 Myotis davidii
ATATACCACCCATTTTTATATGAGAAAATGAAGCCACTTCAAGACTAGACATACCTGTGTTTATATTTTCTGAATCTGCATCCTGATGTTTTCTCAGAAGCTGCATTCTTTCAATATAGCATTGGAAAACATTTCTTAAAGCATGTCAGTTTTCTCATTGCAAATCAACCCAATCTCTGGGTCAAATTGTTTCCTATGGTTGAAATATAATAACCCATGGAAAATATCCCCCTGCTCCCTTATTTAGATTTGAATGTTTTACTTTCCTTCACGGTCATTGTTGATGGAAGATGCCTCATTTTGATGTTGGTGCTGTCAGTTCTCTGGGAATAGGAAGGTCACAGGCAAGACCAGCTTAGAGGAGCAGCGTGAGCAAGTAAGCACTTGAAATATCAAGTGATCTCCTCCCTTGTACTCTGCTGTTTGACTTATATGTTCTTTTTTAAAAGAGTTTTTCTTCATAAGAGAAAATGATGATGACAGATTTAGCTAAAAAGGAATGTTTCATATTTTCTTTGTTTAAGAGTGCTTTCCTGATTTCAAACATGTAAA
>NW_006352094.1:0-552 GCF_000327345.1 Myotis davidii
TAATAACTTAGTGTTTTTTTATATCATAAAAATCCAACTTACTGAGAGGTAATTTTGAAATGAAGCTTCTCTGGTTAGTGTGGTTGCTTATGCTGCTTTGCTTTTTCCAAAAGAACCCATCACATAGAACTTGGTTTAGAGGTATTTGAGTTAAGTAGGATAAAAAGTAGGATATATTTAAATAGTATTATAACAATATATACTAACTGTATCTATTAGTAATTATGTATTCCAAAGGATTTTTGTCTCTCTTCCTTTCCTCTACTTAGGTACTATAAAGGACACCTGGAGGCTAAGTCAACAAATCTAAAAACTCTAGATTTAATTCACAGAGCATCAAAGGGGCTAATAAAATCTATTGAAGATGGTGGAATAGATTCTGTGATGGAATGGGAAGTGGATGAAGTGCTGAACTGGACAAATACACTGAACTTTGATGAGTAAATACATGTTACTATTCTTGGGGAACAAGGGCAGGCATTATATTTTTATTTCTAATATTTTCCACTCCCAAGTTGAATCTAGGGGGTCACAAACATAATCTCCTCCCCC
>NW_006352095.1:0-553 GCF_000327345.1 Myotis davidii
TGGTTTTATTGCCAAGTGCACCTTTCCTCCATGCCCTGCAGGAATAAAAACTGTTGACTATATTTGGAAGAAAAGGAAGGACTTGAATCTGTTTGTTTGCTATACAGACAGGCAACTTGGTAAAAATAAAACTTAAATTGAATTAATGAGGTATTAACCCAATTTAAAATAATGAAAAGGGCATTGATATCTCAAGTAAGGTTGTACATGTAAAACAAATTGAAAGAAGCATTCAACTTCCATATCTGTTTTTAAAATTTAGAACAACAGAAAGACAGAAATAATTATCAATTTGTCAACCAACCAACTCATAAAATCAGATTATTTTAGCAACTGTGCAATAGTTTGTTTTATTGGGATGATACACAAAAGTTATTTTCTTCAACTTCATTACCCACTTAAATATCCACTTGTTTGCACTATAACCTGAGTGGAAAAATATAATTAGGTTTGTGAGCTGGAGTGCCACTACAATCCACACAAAACTCAACTTTTCTGGAAAGATTATTAGCATTTTGGGTCTCTGGGTTTTAAAATCTGTCTAATTAAAACA
>NW_006352096.1:0-552 GCF_000327345.1 Myotis davidii
TTTTTTTTTTCAGTCTGTTGAGATGTTGCTTCCAGGTATATGCTCTTTGGCTCAAATAAAATTTAACAGAACTTCTCTAAAAAAATAATAACAATAACAGAACCAATTTTTATCTGGGTACATTGCTGCCAGGTAAAATATAACATATTCCTTCCTCCTTTGGTGTTCTGTGTAAGCCCATGGCAGTGTTTGGTTCAGGAGATGTAAGTGATTTCCTTCATTAACTATCCCAAAAGTATGCCTCTTCCAGACCTTCTTCCATTTTGCTGGTTGGCAAAGAACATGAAGGTTGGACTTCAAACAGCCATCTTGTGTCATTAAGAGAGTTCCATACTGTAGAGACTGTGGGAAGCAGACACAGTTTAAGTACACTGTTATACTATTAGGATTGTGGTCACATGTAGCTGAACACATTTCTAACAGATATTTCCTATAACGTTTGGTTCCCCTCTGCTAACCTAAGAGTTGTGACCTTAGCTCACTCTGAAATGATAAGAAAATGATATGGTCCAGCCAGAATGGCCCAGTGGTTGAGCATCAACCAATGAACCA
>NW_006352097.1:0-553 GCF_000327345.1 Myotis davidii
AACCAGGAGCTCCAATGTCTAAGGGCAGGAAAAGACAGATTCCCCAGCTCAAGAAGGTATGAGATAATGTGCCTTTTGTTCCAATCAGGTCACCAATGGATTGGGTGATGTCCACCCACATTGGTTAGGGCGTATCTCCTTACTCAGTTTACTGAATCAAATGCTCCTTATTCAGTTTAGTGAATCAAATGGTAATCTCTTCCCAGATCAGGCCCCAATACACACCCAGAAATAATGTTTTACCAGCTAACTGGGCATCCCAAGTCGACACATAACAATAACGATTCCAGACTTTGCATACAAAAAGGACAAGGACTGAAATAGAGAGGACAATTAGGAGGCCTTTGCAATAATTCAGTACTGAAGCGATAGACTAGGAGAATGAAGATTTCACAACACACCCTTTGGCCCATTTGTCACACACCGGTGCCAAAATGCAACAGCTGGGAAGTTCTGCTCTGAAGTCCCCAGAGACTGAGCAAAGAATAGGTACATAGACATATAAGTGTTTCAGTTCTAGATTTTATTTTATTTTTTAAATTAAATCTTTATT
>NW_006352098.1:0-553 GCF_000327345.1 Myotis davidii
AAATAAATGAATAGGAAGATAAGAATCTAAATTCTGGAAATGAAAATACATGTTAATTTTACTGAAAGGAGGATTTTATCTTCTATCTGCATATTTCAATGGTTTTTACTCCAACATTGAAACATACACAGATATTGAATGTTATTTAATACCAATAACATACCCAGCTCCAAACGGAAGATTCTTTAACTGGAAATATTTAATTACAAATTTACTTCTGCATACACATCTACTGATTTTCTACAATTGAGTTCAGATGTACTCATATTGCACATAATTCAAGTGATTTTTGTTGGCAATAAGAAATGTTATTTCTAACTCAAATAATTCCTGAAGATAAGAAATAAAAAGCAGTACATAAATAAATACATACACAAATAATTACATAAGGAAATAAGGACATTCAAAGATTAGGAAAAGATGCAAGGGACCTGAGAATGGACATTGTTTTCAGTGAAACCAAGGGAAGGGTAAAAAAATTGAATGAAAATAAATCGAGGACAGTGAAGCAGGATACAGCCTGGTAGGCACGGCATAATGCATGGGTTTGCCA
>NW_006352099.1:0-553 GCF_000327345.1 Myotis davidii
TAATATTCCATTGTATATTTTTTGGTGTAATGTAAACAAACCAGGAACAGAATATAAATCTGTACCCAGAGATGGTGATGGGGTACTGTCATCTTTGAAGCAGCTTGTTGTTTCAAGACAAGACCAAATGAAATCATGTTAGATTGGGTGGCTAAGTGTTGTTCTAAATGTTAGAGGACATTGGTGGAAAGAGATAAAAGAAACAGGAGTGTAGCCCACTATGCCACAGAACTATGATGACTTCTTAAGAAAGTCATCCCAATAATAAAACAGTTTTAGAATTAATACTCAAATGTCAATGTTAGTATTGCAAATGAAAAGTGGAAAAAACGACAACCACAGGGTATAAGTCAACAAGAACTGAAATTCAAAGTTTACTCTCTCAGTTGTAGGCTAAAACATTGATTCCGGTTTCTTAAATTGTAGGGCTCTCCTTACGTATGAGTGGGGATGATTCTTTCTCTCTCTTCCAAGACCTTTCGCTTATTTGACTGTAGCCCACATCTTTGCAAAGGGAAGAAGGCCACCTGAACTAAATTAAAGCCAAGTGAGT
>NW_006352100.1:0-553 GCF_000327345.1 Myotis davidii
AAAAATGATGTGTTCCTACCATACACAGCAGCATAATTCAGATGAACTTACCCGCAAATGAAAACTCCCCGATGCAAAGCACGTGACTGATAACACTCTCTATACAGACTGAATAGAATGGGTTATTTATGCGTGCACATTAAAGCTCTGTGAAGGGGAAGATGAGAAGAGTAGCATTTTTGTGATTTAGACCAGGAACTGAACGAATCACAAGTAATCCAATCACACTGGAATCTATGGTAATTGTTGGGCCTTTCTGTTTTCACTCATGAGACTGAAATATGAATAATAAACTTTTTATAGATGTGGATAAAAAATATGCCATATATTAAACCCAACTAGTTTGGGGGAGGCCTTCATGGCAGGCCTTACAAGCTCAGAGACCTGAAGTAACCATAGAAGGTGGTCTGAAATGAAAACTTCCTAACTAAAGGGAAGTCATGGTGAGCAGTCATATTCTAGGCTACTTAACAAAGGTTAATTTTTACCTTAAATGAGTCTGTGTAATATCTTTTTGCACCTAAGATAACATACTTTTTGAATGTCAGAGTAA
>NW_006352101.1:0-552 GCF_000327345.1 Myotis davidii
TGCACAAATTCATGCATGGGCCTCTAGTTATTGAATAATTGACAGCATGTCATAGTAAACAATGAACACATTGAATTTGTACTGTTATAATGACATACTTGAAAAGGACTGATTTTCCATCAATAATTTTGTGAAAATTAAATGAGTTCAATTATTTGAGTGCCAGCTATAGCTTGTGACACAGTTTGTTTTCAGTTTATTTTTTACAATTTTAATATTGTCATCCATTTTCTCTTCACTGGTTCATGAATCAACCATACACTTAAAATTCCTAGGGAGATTATCATCTTGTATCAATTTTTTAAATCTACGGAAACACAATTGAGATAAAAATTACATACAACTTGTATAATCATATAGAAAGCTATCATTCTGAGCTCTTGATAATATTTTTTAAATGATTTTTGCACTACTCTATCATACAGTTTGTTGTTCCACATCCAGTACAAGGAGGATTATACTCACATTTACCTTCAGATCATTGTTTCAGACCTTGTTATCTAAATACACAATCTTTATATTAACCCTCTTGTTTAGCAAATATATTTTTTT
>NW_006352102.1:0-553 GCF_000327345.1 Myotis davidii
TGTATTTGAGAACATAAGCAAAAATGTATATTCTCCTGATTTTTGACAGGCATGTTTAAAGCATAGTCTCATCTACTAAAGTAATCACAAGCAAAATATGTAATCACAATTCTCAAATATCAAGTTTAGTAACCAATTAAATGTGGTCAATGTTAAGACTTTACATTGCTTAGCCAAGAGTTTCCTTTCCAAAGCAATGCCATATGCACTGTGATGACAAAGGAAGCATATCTGAAGAGAGCACCAAATCATAGCACAAATAATTTACTGTTATTTAACAATCACTGATATGCTTACTATATTCTGCCTCTTTGCAAATATGAACTAACTTGGTGGCCTTAACAACACTATGAACAATGAATCTTTGTACTTACACAACCATGCTTAGCAGCCTTAATCAGAGTGTCACCCTTAGAATGGAAAGTACTTTATAAATATTTGGTCTTGGGCTTCCAACCACAATTGGATAACCCTGCAGAAGAAAGGAGAAAGCTCTACCACTCTGCATTATTTTTTTTTCTGTCAGATATCCCAAGTACTTAAAAGACATCCT
>NW_006352103.1:0-553 GCF_000327345.1 Myotis davidii
AAGTTGAAAAATCCTTTAGGACAAAGTGCAGTTCATGACAAGATTAGTATCTGATTGTAGTTTTACTTTATTGCTCCATCAGAAGCAATGCCACAAATGCAGACATTTAATTCAGGAAAACCTTGGAGAGCCTCTCTCTCCTCCTTATTGATGTCAATTTAAACCTATTAAGGTAAGAAAGAATGAAAAAATTAAACCTGACTGAGTCTTCTATCCTAGATACTGGGCTTACCCATTCTCTTCCAGATATGCAAATGCCCACATGAATGCATCCTTAGGGGCCCATTTTTTGAACTTTTAAATCTTAGTTTATTTGCCATCCTTTCCTGAATAGCCAACAGGAGTTGTTTGATTACATTTTTCACAATCCAGCTGAAAGTGCAATATCTTAAAGTAACTTAAAATAAGTATGTTGTGGTTTAGGGCTCCATAAACCTATCTAATGAGAGTACCAGTCCCCTGTGGGCCTACACAAAGGGACTGGTGATATGCCATGTAATAGTTCCCCAGCCTGTTAACATATCTCTCTGAGAAATTTGTCTCCCTGAAGGAC
>NW_006352104.1:0-553 GCF_000327345.1 Myotis davidii
TTCAAAGCTGAGGCCTGCAGAGGGCTCGCTGAAAGATGCAGGTGAAGGCTCACAAAGTGCCCAGCTCAGTAATCAATCCAAAGTACCTAAAAAGACAAAGAGAAATGTATCAAGCAAGGTGCCTCAAGAGCTGGGTGCGTATAACAAACCGGCAAGGTTAAAGTGGGAGCTGCTTTGGTGCTGGCAATTCTCTAAAACCAAATACTTGTTTAGAAGAATAGCCATCCAAAAGACCCTCAGGGAAAAATAGTCAGTACAGAGGGTGGGCAGTTGGGAATTAAGCAAACTTGTCTGAAGAGTTAGATTAGAGTTGGGAAAGGCCTAAGAAGTTATTATATTAGTTAGCGAGCACTTATGGAGGCCATACAGGGGAGACACAGAACACATGAGATAAAACAAACAGTTTATAATTTTTTGAGAAAGTTCTAGTTCAAGATGGGATACTGAGCCCACAAGTTCCTATGTTCTATGCTCTCCTACCTAAGATTCCATTCAAAAGGAAAAAAAGCTTAAAAAAGACATAAATCACCTGGCCAGCATGGCTCAGTGGTTG
>NW_006352105.1:0-553 GCF_000327345.1 Myotis davidii
TCTTCAGGCAAGTCTGACGGGAATATAATAACCTCCCTTATAGTAATATAGAACCTTGCTTATAAAACTCACTCCTTTGAAATAATTCTTACCCATTATAATGTGCAAAGTTGCAGTTACCACGTGAGGGGTCCCATGGAGAGAATGTGCCAGTACGTTGGTAGAGCCTGCCAAATCAATTTTAAAACATGTACAGTCAATGTAGCCTAGGTTACAAATCAACCACTTGCTCTTTGTGCAGATGTCATTATGTAATATTCAGATGACAAATGGAAATTTGTTTCCATTCACAGCTCAGATGCACATCAAATGGTTACTGAATGATTCTTTAATCTTCAAACAACTTAAACATTAGAACATCATTTATAGTATCTCCTTACTTACAGCTTTTTCCATCATGAATGTCTATTTTCTACCCAAAACTACTAGCTATGTCAAAGTCTACTCCATCCAGCTTTAACAAATGGGCTTCTAACTTCTACCCCAAAAGGAGCACCAACAGCAAAAGGGTGTTTCTGGAGAGCAGAGACAAATGCATAAATACATAAAAAAA
>NW_006352106.1:0-553 GCF_000327345.1 Myotis davidii
TGATGAGCCTGTAGAACCGCCACAGCTTCATCCCCCTGGTGCAGCAGCTCGGAGTTGCCGATCTCTAGAAGTACTCCGGTAATCTTTCCAGCCAGATTCAAACGTTGAGTGGGAACAGACATTCTCCCAGTATCTGCTTTTGTCCTGGGGGGATGCTGAGGCCAGCATGGAGGCGATCAGGGGCTACTGCCTCTGCACATGGACCCCAGGGGCGTGCCTGCAGAGGCAATATAGCAAGGTGAGGGCTACAGAAACGGGAGGTATACTTATAAGATGCCATAGACTGAGGAGCAGCAGTAGCCACAGCAGTGTGAAGTGCTAAGTTCTGTACAGCTCTGGGAACACCTCTAGACTGGCACCTGTCAGTCAGCCCTTGCTGGGCGGCACCAGCACCACCAAAGTCCATAGCCAAGCGGTCCAACTCTCTGAGCAGTTGGAGCCAGATGGCAAGAGTTGGACGAGGGCCAGACTGGCATATCCTGGTAGCACCTGGCATACCTTGAAGCCTTGAGGTCTCCCACCTTGCTGCCAGTGTGGATTAGGTCTCATCTGT
>NW_006352107.1:0-553 GCF_000327345.1 Myotis davidii
TTCCTCCTTGCTACTGTATGAGTGAGGAGCCCTTAAAACAGAGTCTCCAGGTTACACACTTGCACAAGTGAAAAATAAAGCTTCTTTTTAAACCACTCATATAGTAAGGCTATTTTTAATTGCAGCATTAGATTATCCTGGGTGATCCAGAAACTGAAACCAAAATTTGCATGTTGTCCTAAAATAATCATGAGATAGATTTCAGAGGCTTAATGGTTAGATGGCTACCAGCAAGGAAACTATTATGCAGGGTTTGACATATGGCCATCCAGGTTACACGGTATCAAAGTTTTTGGTAAGACTGTTGTTGCCTTTGTTTATTAAACATATAATGTGGGTGAAGAAGTCATATAATAGAACATTAGTATGTGCATTATTGGTGACTGCAATTTGTAAGGAAATCACAAGAAAGAGATGACCTCAAGAAAAAAAAGTGGTCCATTTCAAAGCAGAAATGAAAGAAATTAGAATCTAACATTGGAAAAATGTAGGTTTGGAAGAGAAAACAATTCTCAATTTTGCATAGTGAACGTATCAGTAAAAAAAAAAAAAA
>NW_006352108.1:0-553 GCF_000327345.1 Myotis davidii
AGTGCTTTCTTCCATTTATCTGAGTTCTTTCTCATGAGCATGACAAGAGCTGAGGAAGGGAGAGCCCCATCTGATTTGGGTGGCTCTTTGACCATGGGGTAATGGTTTTTTCCCTGCAACCTCAGGTGATCTTATTTTAAAAGGAAACTGTTTAATAGTCTCTTCAGAGTAGAAAGACAAATCAGACAGAGGAGTACTAAAATTAGTACAGTTATGAGCTGCAAACATTTCAGCCAATGACTAATTGCATATGTGACAGTGGTATAGCTTAAGTGTGTTGTAGGCTATACCATCTAGTTTTCTGTAAGTTCCCTCTATGATGTTTGCACATGGACAAATCATCTAACAATGCATTTCTCAGACATATCCCTGTTGTTAAACAGCAAATGACTGTATAAACATTTACACATTAGTAACAGACCACCCAAGTATAGGAATCAAAAAATGGATAGAACTGAGGGAGAAACACACATTTCTACAGTAATAGGGAGACTTCAATACTTCACTTTCAATGATGGATAGAACAACCAGACAGAAGATAAATAAGGAAATA
>NW_006352109.1:0-551 GCF_000327345.1 Myotis davidii
TAAGATTTAATAGGATTTCCTGACAGATTGTGGACGTGGGTGCCTGTATGCATATTCATGCACTTACATGTGCTGAATTATGGTGTGAAAAAGAGGAAATTCAGAAATTGTGCCCATGTTTCTACCTAGACAAGCAGGAGGACAGTGCTACAGGAGTCCAGATAGCATTAAGGCCGTGAGCAAAACCAGTGTACAGAGAGCACGTTTAGGTGAGTGTTGTCCTTGGAGAGTGGGCGGTCAGTTCATCGCAAGGTCTATGAATAGGCAGGACAGGGGAGCTCAACAGATTTGTGCATGATTGCCAAACAAGTCAATGAATGAATAGATATGTCAGAGCTCCAATCTGGAGCTGTGCCTCTTTAATAAGACTGCTTTCTTTCCCTTTTATTCCAGTGAGGGTCAAGGGTTTAATGACATTTAATAAAATTCAGCAGAAATAACTTGCCTACAGTGAAATGCCCCCAGAAAGTGTGAGCTGAGCTACTGCAGCCCTTTCCTAAGTGTTGGAGGTGCTTTCTCCACTCGCTCCCATCACTGGAATTCCCAAATAC
>NW_006352110.1:0-553 GCF_000327345.1 Myotis davidii
TCTGTTCAGCTAGACTTCAGGTGGTTCTGAGTGGTGGTTATTCTGTAGTTAATTGTAATTTTGATGTGGCCATGGCAGGAAGTGAGCACAGCATTTACCTACCCTGCCATCTTGACCTAACAATATTTTTAAACTCTGGTTTTCAAGGAAACTTTATAAACTAAAATCTCATCTTTATAAGCTTTGTCCTCTACTAAGTATTTATAAGAATTTATATTTTCAATAATTAATATTAAGCTATTTAATAATAAATTTAATAGTTACTACATAAACATTTTAATGTTAACTTATAAATCCCACCTCTCTTTACATTAATGTTAAATATAGAATTTAGAATCCTTACTTCACACAGATAGTCAATTATTTCCTCAGTGACCCAAAAGAGTTTTAAAAGGTCATTTTGTCTTCGCCGCTATAAACCAGACACATTCCCCAAGGAGGCTGTCAGTCCTGGGCTCAAGATGAAGTGAATCCATATTGCTGAATGGAAAAGCTGCATTGTTGTTTTGGGTTTTTCTTTTGCATCGTTTGAAATAACTCCCTGTCTAAACAG
>NW_006352111.1:0-553 GCF_000327345.1 Myotis davidii
CTCTAGCCACTGAGCCAAACCAGTTAGGGCAGAAGCAGATTCTTCTCAGGCAAGAAGTCAGATGAGAGCACAGCCCCGCTGGTGGCTTGACTATAACCCAGTAAAACTGGACAGAAGGCCCACCTAAGCTGTGCCCAGACTCCTGACAGAAACTGAGAGATAAGACATGGGTGCTGCTTTAAGCCACTAAGTTTGTGGTAAGATATTATACAACAATAGAAAACTTATATGAATAAGAAGCTTGAGAATGCTCTTGTAGGGTCAAAAAGAAAAAATAAGTTGAGTGACAGGTCAAATAAAAAAATGAGTTCTCACACCAGCCCCGCCTGTGTGTGTTTATACGTCTCTTTGTTTTTCTATAGGCTAATTTCCTTATGAATTTAAATGAGGGAGCTTGTATAAATCCTATCTAAGGTAACTAGATAAAGAAACTAGATGATAATGAGCAGTATTTACAACAAAAAGAACCACAAAATACCAATGAATAAGGGCAGACCCTGGCCACTGGATAGCTTAGTTGATTAGAGCATCGTCCAGACATGCTAAGGTTGCA
>NW_006352112.1:0-553 GCF_000327345.1 Myotis davidii
CTAGCAACTGCAAATAGTTAGCACTTAATTCCAAATACATTCTTTATGCATTTTTATCAGTTTTCTGCTAAAATCAAGGATACATCTGTTCCTCAGACATTAATAGTCACCAACAGCTAGCCAATGATGACAGTCTGGAGTTAATGAAGTTTCTGAATCATGTGTGGAGGAGAATATGTTGATGTAACACTCATTGTTCTGATATCTAATTTAAGGCCTATCAATGAATTATGATTCATATTATAATTCTTATTATATGTTTTTTAAGTTAAAGGATTTAATTTAGTTTTACAGACTATCCAAATGTCTATAATGTTGAATATATCTTTGCTCAGGAGTTTTCATTATTAAGTCAAGGTTGGATTTAGAGCATGCAATGAATTATCACACTAGCTACCCAAAGTCAGGCAAAATTTCACAGGTAAAGGGCACAATCCTCCATAAGACAGCCCTTATTTCAAACACCAGGTACAAGTTTGGGTGTTCCCAGATAGCCTTCACTCTGACCAGCTGGCTGCAAATGCAAGGTCTTCATTTCCCCCTCAGGTCTGAT
>NW_006352113.1:0-553 GCF_000327345.1 Myotis davidii
TTTTTTTTTGTTCTATTGTAGGAAATTGTTTGGCATCAACTCAGCAGCAGTTTAATTTGCTTGCTTTTCCCTATTTGATTGGAAAGACAACAAATCAATAAAATTAAGTAAATTTTCTCTGCAATTGTACTGGGAGGCTATGCAATTTGGAGAAAAAATGCCTTGGATTGTAAACAAGAGAATTAAATTCTATTTCTGTGTCATTGTGGCTTCATGCTGGTGACAACCTTTCTGGACTTCAGTTTGTTCCCTGTGGAAAGCAGGGTTGCCTTAAATGAAACCTTTCTTTCTTCTCATACCTACAAACGTGATTATTATAGAGTCATCCACCAATAGCATGCCAGATCTGAGAAATGCATTTCCTATTATGTTTATAAGCATGTTTATCTGTGTATTTGTATTTTGAATCAATATAGTTAAGTCATTTCTATATAGAGCATTTTTTTTTACAATGGAAGTTGATGGTCCTTTACCATTCTAATTGGCCTAGCTTCAGAAAAGCAGCCCAACTTAGCTAATTGGTTTTCCATGTTAGATGGTATATTATTAGCTA
>NW_006352114.1:0-553 GCF_000327345.1 Myotis davidii
GCTAGAAATGGGTGATTTGTAGAAAGAAAAATAGGGAATAAAGTCAAAGAGGACTCGACAATGGATGGTATATTAGCTGGGTTGGTTGGAGAAGGTCTCTTTGCACAGATGTGCAGCTGAGACCCGAATGATGTGGAGGAGCCAGTGATGCCAGGATTGCAGAGAAGATACCTAAGGTAGTGACACCAGCATGTGCAACGATCCTAAATAACAAATGACTGATTTATTAAAGGATTATTCAGATAAGAGACATCTGAAGGGTTCAAAGAAGTTTTTGTGGTTCAACTTAGTAGAGAGGTAACATGCTGCAGGCAATGAGATCAGAGGGAGTGGTAAGGACCTATTTATATAGATGACTGTAGAGGCCACAATAAGATGTTTGGATACTGTCTTAGTACCAAGAGAGAGTCATGGGGGGCAGTAGGCTTTTGGAATATCATCCCAGCTGCTGTGCAGTAGAAAGTCTATAGGAATATGAGAATGGAAATGAGGCATCCAGTTAGAAAACAGTTAGGTTTCAATTAAAAATGTTTGTACTACATTGAGTTACATA
>NW_006352115.1:0-553 GCF_000327345.1 Myotis davidii
CCCTAACTGTTCTGGGCTTTTGGTTTGGGGCAGTTAGTCATCTATTCACCATTTCTCAGACAGGGAGACTGATTAGACTCACTCCAATACTCCTTCTTGACATAGCCCTAACTTGGAATGCCACAGGGTGATTTTGTGCTGATAAGCTTGTTTTGACTTGGATAAAACATGATTTTTACTTTGCTATGTAAATCCAATGTCTGCATATCCTCTGACTTACTGGTGGGTGGAGTTTGGTTCTTCTTTACTCATAGGTTTTGCATAGTTTTCCCTGTGTACCGGAGGCAAATCAAAATGACATTTTAAACCCCCGTTCCTTATTTGCCCTGGTAAAAATGGTTGGTATTGCTTGTTTTGTGTGATGTTATTCTGCAGGTGTGAATATATGCATGCATTTATTGACCAGGTACACTGAATGAGCACGTATGTGCTGGGCGCTGTGAGGGTACAAAGTAGAAGATGCAGTTCCTGCGCTTTAGCTTATTGTTTGGCCGGCGGGAAACGTGTCTGAGTGACTGAAGGAAGGGGATGCTCACCCTCAGCTGTGCTTGTG
>NW_006352116.1:0-553 GCF_000327345.1 Myotis davidii
AAGAAGAGACAAAAGGAAAGAGACCCAAAGACATGAACTACAAAGGCCTGCCATAGTCCACTAAGAGGTGAAAAATGAAAAGTTGAAAATAGGGGAGCCAATTCTGAAGCCATAAATTGATAGCAACAATGAATATTTTAGTATTTATGTTTAAATTTAGAAAAGTTACAGCCCAAATCAGTCTAGGTTTGCCATCTAGCCCAATGAGAGCACCTCACGTAGACTGATCTTGGCAACTGGAAACAAAATTATAGGGTAGGCACAACCACAGAAGGACCCTTACTTGTAATTACTGTAGCTGCGGGACAAAGGAAAAGCATCTGTGCCAGCTTTCTAAGAACTCCCTCTCCGCCAAGAGCACCTGGGGCTACACTGTGGTTGTTTCACAACATGCGGCTGAAGGAAAGGCAGGGACCCAGCGGAAAACCCGCCATAGAAAACACGAGGGACACAACTGTGGGTCTGGAAGCATTTCCCTCCTTCTCCAGTGATGCGCAAAAGCAACCTGCACCTGGCCACGGTGACTCAGTGGTTGAGCGTCGACCTATGAACC
>NW_006352117.1:0-553 GCF_000327345.1 Myotis davidii
CCCTTTCCCTTTAATATTTATGGGGCTCATCATGAAAAGGGGGGTCAGCTGCTCTCAAGAGGTGTCACCTACAGAGATGTATGTCCCCGCGGTTCCATGGCTCGGCTGTAGTTGCAGAAAGAGACTCCAGTCCTAATCTCGGAGCTCAGCCTAAGACTTGGCAGTTGACTGAAAAAGACCCGGAATAAAGTAGTTTTCTTAGTTTATAATGTTAAGTAAAAAGAGAGACTTAATCATTGGATCCTGGAATGAAATACACCAATATTGCAACTGTGTATGGTGGGGCCAAGAGTTTTATTTTTTCTTTGGCTTGCTCTTGTTTCTATAACAAGACTAAATTATTTTAATAAGAAAACTGCATATATACATATATGTTATATATAATAGGCATATACACATCATAGGCATATATACATACATATGTACACAACCATACACATATGCATGCATATAAACATATACCTGTTTACATACACAGATATATATTTATACATGGGCACACATGCATACAGAGGCTTTCACGAAATAAACCAAAGCATTTTATATCTTTGCA
>NW_006352118.1:0-553 GCF_000327345.1 Myotis davidii
TGAGTGACAATACTAGTGTTGTGTCAGAATCTGAGGTATCAAGAAGTGGTCAAGTTGAGTGACCTTCTCGCGAATTTTGATCCTACAGTAGGTAGAGAACATACGGTGAGTATCCAGGGTAACAGAATCTATGCATGGTTCAAATGAATTAAAGGTTTTTCACACAAAATGTGTTGTTCTGTGGCAGCGAACAAGAAAGAGGAAGAATGAAGTCTCGGACATGGCACCCGATAACCAGCTCTAAGTGTGTGAAGATCATCAGTTGCGCATCAACGCATATGACCGCTCTAAGCACTGTCATGCTCGATATCTTCCAATTTTCATGATGTTATTTGAGTTCTGGAGAGGCTCTGAAATGGTTAATTTAACTCAGAAAACTAATGCTGTTGTAGCATTGTATAATTTCTCACATCCTGATGTTGGCCACATACACACATTATTTACCAAGTATCAAGGCAACAATAGGAGATCAGCTTGGGATGACATCCCGAATTCTGATGATCAGATTGAGAAACACTGATACTTGTATAGACGTTCATTTCACTAAATGTAG
>NW_006352119.1:0-553 GCF_000327345.1 Myotis davidii
TTCCCTCCCAAAACTATAGTTTTGGAGTTCTTCGTTGCTGCTCCAGTAATTTCTTTAAAATTTTGTTGAAAGTATCGACCTTTACTGTGTCATTATTTTACATGAATGTCTAATAGCAACAGATTGTGTACTGTTCACCTTTGAAACTTTTAATATCCAGCAATAAATGTATACTGAATTAAATTGAACAGAAAAGGAGAAGCAGCCAAAGTGTCACTGTTTGCAGAGTAGTTCGTAAGACTGCCTTGATTGGTTGTGACAGTAGCTAATCACATTTTACCAGGCACTTCATTCACACATCTTAGTTAAATGAAGGGACGAAATAGGTTTATTTGTTGCACAAACCATGTATTTACATAGGGAAGTCTTGGAAGTTTTTTTGTTTTGTTTTTCTCTCTCTCTCTCAAACCTGCCAACTACATTGAAAAGATCATCTCTTCTGCTTTCTCTAGTTTGAAATTCATCTTCAAGTTGGCTAAAGGATGCTTGTGGTTTTTTAAGTATACTTTTATTGATTTCAGAGAAGAAGAGATAGAAATATCAATGATGAGAG
>NW_006352120.1:0-553 GCF_000327345.1 Myotis davidii
TCTGCCTCAGTTGCAGAGAGGGCCTCTACCAAGATTACCCCTATCCCCCAGGTTGTCCACACTCAGTGACTATGTGAGGTAGTCATATAAAGGCCTAAACAATTTGACCCAACTGGGGACACTCTGATGGTTGATCTGTAATTCAGAGTTCCAAATAGGTTGACCACAACTTTATCGGTGTAATACGGCAGTTAGAGTTCTTCTTCTGCCCAATCTACTCCCTCCCCCTTCCTTATTAGGTGGTGTTATCTAAAAAACATCTTGCACTCCAAACTGCATCTCAGCATCTGCTTCTAGTCAGCCCAACCTGTGACAATTATTATATCCATGCATGAACATCTTCCTGTATTCCTTTATCAGGACATTTGAAGAAACATTTTCTATGACCCTGATATTAAACATTGGGAATGAAAGCTGAGGACAAAGATGCCAACAATCCAGTATCAAAGAATTGGGGGACCAGGGTGCCCTATTCCCAGCCTTGCTTGGGATGACCAAACTGGCCTTGTTACACCTATCACCCCAGAATCCTCTCTCACCCGTCCTTGTAAGC
>NW_006352121.1:0-553 GCF_000327345.1 Myotis davidii
CTATCCACTGAGCCAAACCGGTTAGGGCATCACATCCCTTTTCTGAAATAACACTCTTCTCAAAGAAGTCCTAATAATGATTTAAATAAATTTCTTCCACAACCTCTCTACCATATATGAGCTGTATGAACAATCAAAATGGCTCAGAAATGGACCCTAATGTATATAAGTATTTAATACATGGTAAGTAAACATCACAAACCAATAGATTATTCAAAGTGGACTTTTGTTTAAATTATCCAGGAGCAGAGATACTCTTTTCTCACTGTACTTGAACAAGAGACTGTGACGCTATTAAGTGCAAAAGCCTTCTTGTCACTATTAGGAAAATCGTATCTGTGAACAAAACAAATACAGACAAGTTTCCCTAAAGCAAAAAGAGAAACCAGTCCTGGAGACACCATTTGAGTGTGAAAGAGAGCCTGAGTTAGACGTACTCTAAAATGTACCAGTAAATTCCCTTTCTATTCAAGACTGACTGAGTTTGTTTACCGTCATCTAATATATCTGCCAAGGAGAGTATCTATAATAATAAAAATGCAATATGCTAATT
>NW_006352122.1:0-553 GCF_000327345.1 Myotis davidii
TTGTCTCTTACAATTTTAATGTTTTATTCTCAGCTGTACAAGATCCCAGTACTCTGCTTAGATACCTCCTTTCCAGCTCAAAATTCAGAAAATGACCCATAGAAAGAGTGGGGTGAAATTATAATATTTGCCTCAATATGTTTCTTTTCTCTCAGATGTCACAGTTTTGAGTATCTAGTTGCCAAATGTGTGAAAATAGATTTGTTTTTGTTTTTTTTCTTCAGATGTCTTACGCAATTTTCTAACATTTTCTAGTTCAAGGGCAAGTCTGATACCAGTTGCTCTCATGTCCAGAGGTGAAGGTAGAACATTCATGTGTTAAGGATAGAAAATACCATATAAAATGTCCATCTTCTTCACAGTTCTATTTTGATGAGTTTGTGTGTATAGTTTCAGATTTTTATACTCATTGTTTAGACACTCTTTAATATCCCATTCGTTTATATTCATAATTCATATTCATGTTCATTCATACATATAAAAGAATTTTTGCATATGGGATTTCATTTGCTTTTATAGGTACATAAACATGTAGTCTAAGTATTTTGTTGAA
>NW_006352123.1:0-553 GCF_000327345.1 Myotis davidii
ATACCTAAACATATCTTTGAGAAGAAGAGTGGTAGATGGGAGGTTCATATAGCATCAAGACACTAGTATTTTCTAATTGATCTCCCGGTCTTCAATCCTAACCCCATCTAATCAATCTTCCATTTCCACTATAAGGAGATTATCCAAACAGTGGATTCTGTTTCTGCAATTCTCTTACATCCTAAAAGAGCTTCCCATCACCTTGGACAATATGTAAACTTGCTTTGGCATTTACAAAACAGGTAGTTCCTGCCTTGCTTAGCCATCTCATCTCACACCATTCACCCATATCACCCATCTACTCCAGAACAAATGACTAGCTGTTCCCTGAATATGCTGTGTTCTCTTTTATTTCTGTGTTCTTCATATTCTATTTCATGTTCCTCATATTTCCCACATTCGGTTCCTTGTTTCTTGAATTCTCTTTTCCTGTTTCTCCTCTTGGTTAAGTTCCAACTCAGGCAAAGTCCCTTTGAACACACAATTCCTACAATTCCCCTTTTCAGCTTCTTCCTGGGCTTAGCGATATGCCCCTAGTATGTGTATCTCTTAT
>NW_006352124.1:0-553 GCF_000327345.1 Myotis davidii
TTTTTTTAGCTGCCTTATGAAACATCACATAGTTTTCTATTCAACAAATGTTTACAAAACACCTACTAAGTGTCAGCCTTTGCCAACAGATGAGGATGAATTAAACAAGTTATATATGTTAAGGGGTTCACAGTCTGGTAGAAGTGCTACATTCAAAACAAAACAAAACAAAACAAAAAAAAACGTGATTAATAGTATACTGCTATATATAGCATGAAAATGGTGAGGAAAAAAATGTGATTAATTTTGCCCTACTAAGGTGAAGGAAGATAACATAGGAGGTATTATTTGATGTCATTTAGTCATTCAACAAATGTTTATGGAGCACCAACAAACATTTGGATAGTACCAAATAGATACAGGAGATATAATTATAGGCAATACAGGAAAAAACCTCTGTCTGCATGATAAGTACATTCTAGTGAATTACACAGAAATTAATCAAAATAACTAGTATATTGTATGTAAGAAGTGAGAATGAAAGTCAAAGAATAGAAGATACAAATGAAATGTTGAAGAGGTAACATTTTTTTAAAATATATTTTATTGATTT
>NW_006352125.1:0-553 GCF_000327345.1 Myotis davidii
CAGCTGGGGTCCAAGAACCCAAATAACTTGCCCAAGGCCACATAGATACACCAGAAGAAAATGTGAATAACTGAGTAAGAGCACATGCTTGGTGTCAGAAAGACCAGTGTTTAAATCTAGGCTTTCCCCTTTGAAATCTTGGGTAAGCCTCATTATTTGTTGTTAACGTAGTCATACTACCTCAGAGGCTTGTTGAGAAGATAAAATGAAAAAGCATAATAATAGCAGCTAGAAACAGATCTTAGGACCATGATTTCAACGTATATTTCCAGATTCTGTGCTGCCTCAGAGGTATCCCATGTTGCCTATAAGAAGTGGGAAACAGCGCTTTAGATAAATTTGGTCTTTTTGAGACTAATATGTCCAATTTAGATCCTAGGGTTTGAAAAAATGAGGACAAGGGTGGGGGCTCTCCAGTGGAAAGTAAACAAAATGTAGCGCAGCCGCCATGGCCGGTTTGGCTCGGTGGATTGCGCGTTGGCCTGCGGACTGGGGGGTCCGGGTTCGATTCTGGTCGGGTGCATGTACCTTGGTCGCAGGCACATCCCCAGTA
>NW_006352126.1:0-553 GCF_000327345.1 Myotis davidii
AATAGGTTTTGTTTGTTATTTTCTTTTAATTCAATTTCATTTTCACATCAAATTGGGGCTCCAGATAGCCCACAGACAATACCATCTATTTCTCTAAACCATACACTAGTAAAAATATTATAGAAAATTTCTCTCACCATGCAAAGACATGTAGATATAACCTCTAGAAAGAATTAATGAGGCAGTTCCAAGGACAAAAGGTTTCTACTGACTCCCAAAAACATGCTCTTCTTTGTCCCTCACTGAAGGACAGGAACTGTTTTATAATTGCAATCTAAGAACTCGGTGCCAAATGTAACTCTCTTCTCTTCCATGCCATTTTCACTTACAGCTATTGCTTTTCATTTTTCACAATAACTATAGTCATACTTCTTAGAGATTATCAACTTTAACTCTATACATGCAACACCTCACACTGTGCCTAGTAAAAATATTTATTGACTATATAAATTAGATTATCTTGTGAGGAGGGTGTATTAGTCAGTGTCCTTCAAAGACACAAAACCAATAGGAGGTAGATACAGATAGATTATAGATAGGTAGATAGATAGGT
>NW_006352127.1:0-553 GCF_000327345.1 Myotis davidii
CCCTTCCTCTCTGAAATCAATAACAGTACTTTTTTAAAGAAATTAGTACATATGTTTAAGAAAAGGCGTGTACTAGAATGTTTTTGGCATCAGTATCATAATAACTGAAAACTAACCAAATACTAATAGTAAAATGGATAAATAAGTTATAATATAATCACACAATGGGATACTATCCTGTAATGAGAATAAATCTCATGTACATAATGTCAACTAAAGCCAGAGACAAAAGAGTACATACTGTGTGATTCCATTTACATGAATTCTAAAATAAACAAAGCAAAACCTATGATGTTTGAAGTAAGGAGAGTGGTTACCCTGGGGGTGAGAGTAGTAACCAGAAGAGGGCACAAAGAGACTTCTGGAGTGCTGGTAAGCATCCATATCTTGAACATTTACACAACTGTGGTTAAGTTTGCGAAATTCAAAGAACTATACCCCTGGGCTTTATGTGCTTTCCAATATGTGTATTACACTTCAACAAATTGCTACCAAAAAAGTGAAGAACTGCTAACTACTTGAGATTTAATGCCTGTGTACTAGTACAAATGTA
>NW_006352128.1:0-553 GCF_000327345.1 Myotis davidii
TCTGTAAAAAAATCAATAAAATATATTTAAATACTCTACTTAATACACTCTATTCAGAGTAAAGAAACCTGTCTATTGGTTTTAGATGTTTTTGCCATTGATCAGTTATGTGGGTCTCTAAGTCATAGGCCCTCCAATGTTAACATAAAGAATTGAAACAGAAGAAATTAATACAGATTACAGATTTCAATTCTGAAATTCTAAGATCCAAACACAGACATTCAGTAAACACAATTTTGAACTATTTGATCAAAAACATCCAACCACTGATATTCTAGTATTTTTGTTAATATATCAATGAATTCATGTGTCTAATGTGAATCAGATCATGGAACTAGGGTAAGTGTACTTCTTGGAGACACACTTCTTGCTGTTCACTGTTCTATCTCTGTCCTGCCCCACTTCATTTGTAAACAATACTGATGCATTATTTGGGTACCAAAGAAAAAAATGTTTTACAAACTCCCATCTCTTCATCAATTTGCATATAACTGAGAAATGTCAAGATATGTGGTGATAACATTCCACTGACTGGTAGAATTAGAGGGGTGAT
>NW_006352129.1:0-553 GCF_000327345.1 Myotis davidii
TCCCTTCCTCTCTGTAAAAAAAAATCAATATTAAAAAAAGAAAAAAGAAATGCCTGTTGGAGAGTGGAAGTTTTGAAATTGAGCTTAAGGTTGACTGGAGTTATGGGTGAGGTCTAGTTTAAACAGAATATCAGCATGTGATTGAGCAATTCTGATGGGATAAGAGAGAAAAAAAATCACTGAACTGAGAGTCTAATTTGCTAGAAGTTTAATTAACATGAATGTTGAAATCACTATGATTTGGAAGAAATGTTGTCAATGAAAAGGACAGCGAGTCAGAGGTAAAATCTTTAAAACAGATAAAGTGTCCTGAGAACTGGTGGATGACTTCTATAAGTAGGGGTGCTGTGCATTTTAGCCTGATGCCATACATTCAAAAATTGGTATTCTTATGGAGGAGGAAGTAAATGACCATGACAAACAGGAAAGGTTGTCATTTCCCTTAAGAAAAAGTAGCATGAGTAAAGTCAAAAGAAAAGTCTCCTTTCTATAAGGATCTCAGGGGAAGATATACCTGAGAATCAATTTCCCACTAGAGAAAGATGATAAAAAA
>NW_006352130.1:0-553 GCF_000327345.1 Myotis davidii
AGGAGTGTACATATTTGGGATATTCTTGACTGCAAATAACAAACATTTCAACCTAAACTGCCTTACATGAAGGAGGTATTTAGTGACCTCCCCTATCAGGAAGCCTGAGGGAAGGTGGTTAGGGTTAGCAGGTTGGCATGCTGGGCACTGCTGGGACTTCTGTGGGACTTGCTGGGCCTCTCTCCTGCTGCTGCTCCTCACAGGGGGCATCCCGAGGGAAAGCATGGAGTCCCAGGGCCAGCCCAGTCTTTTTCTTCTTCTTCTTTTCTTTATAGTGGGAGGCAGGTAGGCAAGGAAGGTGTGTAATAGGAATAAAGAGGTTGGGAATGGGTGTGGGGTGCAGTGTCTGCTACAAGAAAAAGGAAGAGAGGCAGACAGTGTGAGCCTGCTTGGTTCTTGCAACACCTTCTCTCCCATCAGCGAGTAGTAGATAGTTGTGAAGTCTCTCTCTAGTTTAACCCTCTTGTCTTCTGCCAAAACCACAGGGACCATCTGCTCAGGAAAAGCCTATAGTAGGAATAATTTCTGTTTCAACCTTTTCTTTCTTAAAAAA
>NW_006352131.1:0-553 GCF_000327345.1 Myotis davidii
CACCTCCCTGACCAGCTACCTTACATGGAGAGCTACAGCCTGAGGACCTGCTGTCGGGGCATCTGGCTGGAGCAGGACAGCTCTGTCCTCACAGGCAAAGGGAACTCTCAGTATTCCCAGTGACAATGGGTAGCATTCAGGACCCTCCGTGGCACCGTGTGCATGTTCTGAGCAACAGAATTAATGTGATCCTTCTTTCATTCATTCACTTGAACAGCCAACATTTACCAAGCAGATGGTTTGTCAGGCACTGGGCAAGATTCTTTCCTTGGAACCTTGAATAAAGAAATGAAACAAGGTGGGACCCCTCCCACACAGAGGCGATAGTGTTCTATGCAGAAGTGTGCAGCCTGGGCCCCATTGTCTGGGTGAGCTTTTCAGTGACTTACCACAGTGGAGAGAAAAAGCAGAATCTAGAATAAGAAGAGCTGGAGTTTGATTATTGAAAGGTAGGAATCTCGCCTGAGTAAGTGTCATTATCTTTCAGGGCCTCAGCTTTCTGAATCTGCAATAATGGGCTGCTAATACCTCCTCACAAAACTGGCACAGGCAT
>NW_006352132.1:0-553 GCF_000327345.1 Myotis davidii
TTTGTTTTGTTTTTGTTTTGTTTTGTTTTGTTTGTAGGAGAGCTGCTATTTGAATACGTTGAGTCTATACTCACTGCACCAGATTATTTTTTTCTTGGTGGCAGCAATAGAGGTGCAAAGAACTATTCTACAAACAAGAAGTAGCAGAATCACTTTTGATAATGTTGACTGTGATTCATCCATTAAAGCCACTCTACTTTCCTGATATGTGTGCTATTGACTTTGCCATAGGAAAATTAGACTAAATAATTTTAAAAATTATGTCTGAATTTCAAGAACAGGTATCAGAGATTTACATGACTATAAACTGACTTTGGGGAATTCTAGAGAATTCTAAGTCAATCATGGATTGAGAGTTAGTTTGTCCATCCCCTCACCCCTCGTAATGGGAATTTGGTAGCTCAGGAAAGCCTGACCTAAAAGAAGAAACAACAGAAGACACTTGCACAGGGAAGAGACTTTGCTCCCTTCCCTATCTCCCCTGTTAAAGAGTCTAGATTGGGACTCAGTCACTGCTACCAGCCCAGAGAAAGGCCGATGGTGCAAAGTAGTG
>NW_006352133.1:0-553 GCF_000327345.1 Myotis davidii
TTTTGTTTTTATTTTAGAAAATGCTGAAATGAAATTTAAAGATTTTATTCTGTCCTTGAAGACTATGATATTTTCTGAAGATGAAGCCCTTTGTGTTGTAGACCTGCTAAAGGAGAAGTCTGGTGTGATACAGGATGCTTTAAAGAAGGTAAGCATATTTTTGGTTATGAGCATATGTGGAAGCAGATAAGAAGTTCTCCAAGCAAAACTTTTGCTAGAGCAATAAATTATCATCTACTTCCATTCTTTATACCCAAAGCTTATGGCCACATTTAGAAGTTGTAGAATGCCCTTAGAAGTTATTTCCTATACCCACACTAATCAGTACATTACTTAGGTGTGTGTGTCATTAGATGCTCTGACAAAACCAAATTGCTTACAAGTAAGATGATTTATTTCACTTTAAAGTCTTTTGGCTCCTGGCTAAGTTGTACCTTACTATCTTCTAATTGGAAGTATTGAAAGCAAGTTCAGGTGATTTCTGGATAGCATATAGGGAATATTTTTGTGACTGAAGATAGCAGCATTCAAAAACCTGGGAATTTGTTATTGT
>NW_006352134.1:0-553 GCF_000327345.1 Myotis davidii
TCTGGTGGGTACATGTCTCCACTGCAATAAAGAAAAATCAAGGCTCCTTAAGGTCACTGAGCAACACACACACACACCTGTAGGGTCACGATCAACAAGAGTTGAACCCATTCACCAGCTTCAAGATTCAGAGCTAGCGTCTGTCCTCGGGGCTACCACTTCAGCTAGTCGGCAACACTCGCTACAGTTCAAGGAATGAGGAGAAAAAGGCAGTGTTCATATTTTCCAAGAAGACTCTAATCTGGTGTGTGTATGTGTGTGGCGTTCCCAGTAAGGCACATTTCTTATAG
Organism: Myotis davidii; assembly: GCF_000327345.1. Lineage (NCBI taxonomy): Eukaryota > Metazoa > Chordata > Mammalia > Chiroptera > Vespertilionidae > Myotis > Myotis davidii. Next base: position 291 of record NW_006352134.1, read on the forward strand.
ATGTGCATTATTGGATGGATAAACTCTACAAAGATGAGGCTACATCTCAGAATTCATTTTTCTTTGCCTTCTATTATTAGCTAATACGATTATCATGGAGAGGTCCTTACCTTCCCAACACCTCAGCCTTAGACTCTTAAAGTCTATCATCTTAGACTTTTTAAAATGTATTTTTTTATTGACTCGATTGGGGTGACACTGGTTAATAAACTTGACTTGGGGTGGTGAATGCACAATACAACATACAGATGATGTAGTATAGA
>NW_006352135.1:0-553 GCF_000327345.1 Myotis davidii
CTATGTAAAAACATTCATAAAAAATTGGCAAAATAAGTAAACAAAGGTGACAATCACAAATACACAATAGATGTAAGTGCCCACAAAAGATCAATATCCAAAATATTGGATGGTGTGGTTATGTCCCTCTTCCCCGCCCACTTTGCTTTTAGGGTTTTAGTTCCATAAACTCCTTGAAGGGAAGGGGATGCCAATTGTTCCTCAATGCCTGGTGTCATTCTGGTGCTCAGTACCCAAATGAACAAGGGAGATGCTTTAGCTTTGTTCATTTGAACTGAGATCTCTAGTCCATGGGGAAGAAAAAATAGAATGAGCCTGTGAGGGCTATAATGGGGAGTGACTGCTTAATGGATGTGGGGTTTTGTTTTGGGATGCTGAAAACATTCTAGAATTAGATAGTGGTAACAGTTGCCTAACACTGTGAATGTACTTAATGACACTGAGTTGTTCTTCATTTTTACCCACTTTACATGGCTTTAATAGTAAATTGTTATTTATATTTTACCCCAATAAAAAGAAATTTTTAAAAAATGAGCCTGTGTAATTGAGTTAG
>NW_006352136.1:0-553 GCF_000327345.1 Myotis davidii
AAAAAAAAAGAGAGATGCATAAAACGATGTCTTGAACCTGGAAGAAAGTTTGGTAATGTATGTCCTATCCTCAGAGTGAGCCCACCTAATTTCATGTTCTAAAATTGATAATCCCACCCAGTAGAAAGGGGGCATTTTCAGCTTTCCTCAAAATATATTTCTTTACTCCCCATAGACTCGAAGTTAGGGACATCAAGCAAATGGTACAAACACCATCTCAATGTATTACCCTTTATGGTGACATCACAGCAGCTGAAGTTCGAATTCATTTTGCTTCCTGAAATTTTCTCCTTCCCTTCCTTATCCCCTTCCCTCCCTTCTTTTCTTCCTTCCTTCTTTCTAGGAATATATTTTATATGTCTACTAAGTGCTAGGCAAAAAGCATTACCCTCCTAGATATGGCATTGGCGTGGATGGAGATAAAGATCAGGCATGTACAAGTATTTAAACAGGTCCCTGCATGGTCTCAGCATCATGAGAAAGGAGACAAATGATTCTTTAAAAGTGAGTTTGGTGTCTCTCTTCTTGCCTGATGAGAATTATATCTAATTTA
>NW_006352137.1:0-553 GCF_000327345.1 Myotis davidii
GACATTCTTCTATAGACAGTCTTCTATAATAAACTCCCTTTCCTTTTGTTATCATGTTGCTATGGATACAGAAATATATTTTGGTTATGGGTATTAAAATCTATTACAGTTATTATTTTTAATGTTTAAATTGTCCCCAAATTTGCTCTTTTGAACTGGAAGGATGGAAAATATTTTGAGTTGGCAGCTATGTTCTTTTAGCAAGTCACATAGTGTTTCGGCCTCTTCTTACTTTTTGACACACCAAACTATATTAGGCTTTCTTTTTACTTTCTCTGACCCATACATGTCATTACTTGAGATCTTTTTACTGGGCAATGGTATTTAGAAATAAAGATATGAGAACTAAATGCAGTAGTTGCAAACTGGGGAGACCATTTCCCCATGCCGGTTGGGTGAACAGAGCTATGAAATAACTTTGTAAAGCTATTATAAATTTAAACTGATACCTCTAGTTTACATCTAACACTATACTCAGCCACCCTTATTCTTAATCACATCTCATTGTTTGCAGAGGAAAATCAAGAAATGTTTCCATGTTTACTTCTTTTTT
>NW_006352138.1:0-553 GCF_000327345.1 Myotis davidii
GGGCCGTGACCTTGTTTATATCATCCTTGAATCCTCAGTACTTAGCCTGGCTCTCAGTAACTGTCAAGTAAATTATACCTCCTGCCTTGACTACAGAAGAAAATTCTTAGATACACATGCAGGATCCAGGTCTGTGCTGGAGAGGACAGGGAGCTGCCAACCCTGGACTCCACGAAGCGTGAGACCTGCAGGAAGCCTTCCTGTGTGGAGGGGAGGCCAGACCAGCCTCTACTCTGCCCCTGGGCACTGGGCTTTCCCTCTCTCGCTTTGCTGGCCAAGCCGGACCCTCTGTCAATGTGTAACCCACTGAAAAGGTAGTCCAGACAGCTTCCCGTGAGGAGCATGAGGGCCAGTGACTGAATTCCTTATTACTTGGGGACACTATAGGGACCAACGGAGTCCTGCCCAGTCATGTACGTTGCTTGAAATATTTTGGCCCTGCTTGTTGGTGGACCTTTCTAGAAGCAAGCCCAACCCTGGTAGTTACTGGAATTCACTTATTAATTAAGCCATATGTTTGAATAACTGACTCCTAACATCATACATTTCAAAT
>NW_006352139.1:0-553 GCF_000327345.1 Myotis davidii
TTCAATGCCAACAGGAATCCCCTGCTTGGGGTGTGGTGAAGAAGGAAACTATTTTGTGCAAACAACTCAACTGTGATACAGCAAAGCTGGTGGCTGTGGAACAACACCGACCCAGGCTGCTCTGGGGCCAGGCCCCTGGCTAGTTAGATAGCTGTGTTCCACTACACTCAGGCCTGCTCCACTCTGCTTATTTCTGCTCCAGCACTGGTCTGATTAAAGTGTTTCAACTCCAGCCATGGAAACGCAGCCTGCAACTTTCAGTAATCTTCAGTCATCTGGAGAAAGGGAAAGTGCACTGCCTGAGCCAGAGGGAAGCTGACTTATATACATAAGTCTCTGCCCCCTTTCCCTGATAGGTCCGTTTTTATGCAAAGGAGGAGTCCAAATCCTCAAAGTTTGATTGGTCCAAAAAAACCAAACAAACCCACTGTTCTGATTGGTCAGTGAAGATGCTTATGGGAATATAGATGCACAGTTCCAGTTGGATGGGGAAAGCCTCAATCCTATTGCTTGAGAAATTCCTTTGTCAGGGCTTGCTTAAATGACAGAAACA
>NW_006352140.1:0-553 GCF_000327345.1 Myotis davidii
TAGAATTTTGGTCTGTCTTGCACACTATTCTACCTCTTAAAAAACTTAGAGTTAGGGTTTGGGGAAATGAAGTATCAGGGTTTTGCCACTTGCTGTGTCTTTTGGTAAAGTTATTAACATTTCTTACCTCCAGGCTCCTCAATTATAGAAAAGGAAAAAACGTTTCCATCAAAGTTTTGTTGGCTAATTCAATGCAATGTTGAACATAAAGTGCTTAGCACAGTGCTTGATGTAGTAAGCTCTTAGTTAATGATAACTGCAGTTTCTAATTCCCAAATTTTTACACAAATAAGTAAACTATTTTAATATTTATTTGTAGATGTAGGTAAATGTTTTGATACTTTTCTCAAATAGCTACATAAATAATAATCTTGACATGGCCAACAAGATCATTGGGTTAGTGCATGACCAAGTTCACACTGTACATTTCATTCTTGAAAGGGGGTACCAATGATGTGGTTTCATGGACAAGGTTATGTTTAAAAACTGGATTCGGTAGTTATATGGGAATCACTAGCCTGTTTTTTAAAATATATTATTATTGATTTCAGAG
>NW_006352141.1:0-553 GCF_000327345.1 Myotis davidii
TTTTTAGCTGGTCATATGCATTTTCTTATATAAGTTTACAGCAGCTGACAAAACTACCCTGATTGCAGCAGAATAAAAAAAATGCAAATTTTGACATATTTAATGTAGCTCATCACTTTGGACATGGCTTCATATTAACACATGTTTTTATAAATGATATATTTCAAACATAATTTGGTTTTATCTTTCTTATATTTCATTAAACATTTGATTTAGCTGTAATAGTGTATAAAATTAATTACTATTATTACATTAACTTTGGAAATGGTTTTGAGCAAAGCATTTTTTGTTAGAGTAGAGGGTTACTCATAAATATGAAATCTAAGTGAAGCAGTACAAAGAGCCTGTGTCCTGGGGTTATGTCTCAACAAGGTGGAGGGCAACCCATGGAGAGGAGGGGCAAAGAGAAGGATCAAACCCCACCCTAGACTAAGAATAATAATGCTAAAATGCAGGTATCTCAGAGACCTTGATTTCTCATAGAAGTAAGAATGTCCTAAAAGACTCAGTAAATAAACATAAACTATTTCAAGATACTCTAATGCAGTGGTTC
>NW_006352142.1:0-553 GCF_000327345.1 Myotis davidii
GGAATGTATTCATTTATTTCACCTCTCGTTTTGAAGGATAGTTTTGCTTGACATAGAATTTTTAGTTGACAGCTGTTTTCTTTCAGCACCTTCACTATGTCATTCCACTTCCTTCTAACCTCCTTTGTTTCTGATGAGAAATTAATTCTAATACTTTTCATTCTGTATTCTTTTGCTCTTCTTGTTTTTAATATTTCCATATGCAAATCCATTCATTTTGTTTTCCATAATTTTGTCATCTCTTTAACAGAGAGAAATTTATTTCATCCCCATCAAAGATAAATTTAGTATGTTTATTTTCAGATTTTGCAAGGACTGGTGGTAGTGCTGCTGTTGGTACTGCTCATTTGATTTTTCAATCTGTCTGTACTGCTTTGTATGGAGGGTGAGTAGGTCCAAGTTTATTCTTCTCAAAAGTCATAACTATTTGTCTTGGTGCTGCTTCAATTCTATGAAACATCCAGTTATGGGAGATCGGTGATGAGCAAAGGTGAGCACTGAGAAACTGCAGAACCCGGACAGCAGATTTGCAAGGTCCAGCGAGAGGTGACAG
>NW_006352143.1:0-553 GCF_000327345.1 Myotis davidii
CTCTCTAAAAGTCAATGGAAAAATATCCCCGGTTGAGGATTAACAACAACAAAAAATATGCTATGGAGTGGGGCATGTCAGAGTACATTGCGGTATCCTTAAAATGAAGCAACTTGGCTTGTCTAGTGATGAGGGGAAAGGTAACTTCTTATTTGGCATGTCCTTCCGTAATATGTGATACTTATTGGGAAAAATGAGCTCAGGTCAAGAGTACATCTCTCCCTTTTGCCCAGATGTGTGTTAAATATCTTATGGGTGCTACTATGTGGACTATGGGTGCTTTTTGTTTGTTTTTAGCTTTCCCATCATTTCTCTTAGGGTGACATTTATTAGGCAATATAATTTAACAGATATTTGAGTGCCTACTGGTTGCTAAGCATAGTAGCAGACTCTGGGGAAACAGTAAACTAAGAATTTCTTGCCTTACACTGCTGGTTGGTTGGTACTATAATGGTTGGCGGTATTACTAGGCCCACTTTTCAAATGAGGAAACAGACACAAAGTGCTACATTGCCCAAGCAGACTGGCTCCGAGGCCTCACTGTACTGAAATG
>NW_006352144.1:0-553 GCF_000327345.1 Myotis davidii
AAAAAAACAAAAAAGATTTTAAAAATCAGAGCTGACTTTGGGCCTTGCAGAAAAACATTAGGCTCTCAAGTCCAAATAAAAGGGGCTCTGTGGATGTGGGCTATAATGAACAATACATTGATATTCAGGGAAGAGTGAAGCACTACACTTCAAAATATAAAATGTGCATTATTATTTGTGGGGGAAACCTCCAATTCCAGACTCTTTCTCGCCTTTGCAATGACAAATCTTCCAATTCTCAATTAAACCACCTGTAATTATCACTTATGGTGGAGAATCATTAGTACCTCATGTTAAGAAGTGATTTACTAAATTGATGCCGAAGGAGGCTAATGATAAAAACTAAACTATTGAGTGCTTATCATGTGCCAGGCCCCACTTTCACATTTCCTCATTTAATCCCCACAACAATCCTGTGAGGTAAATACTCTTATCATCCTAATGTTATTGGTAAGCAAAGTTAGAGTTACCATAGACATTATTAGTTTGCTCAAATTATTAGCTGTCACATAGCTCCTAGGTCAGTAATGGCGAACCTATGACACGCGTGTCA
>NW_006352145.1:0-553 GCF_000327345.1 Myotis davidii
TTCACCTTGTTAATGGCAAAATAAACACAGAATGGGAGAGAAAGGCAGCTGAGAAACAAGAAAACCAGTTTAGAAAAATAGAGTAAGAACAGGACTAATTAGGAAGGAGATTTGGGATATTCTGAATTATTAATGAGTTAATAATGGGGCACTTATCTAATTAGTCACCTAAATCAAGATATTTCTGAGAGAAAAACAGGCCTGGCAAATAATGATCCCAGGACAATAGGCAAAAAGATAAGAATGGTCACCATTGTTTAAGTACTCTTTCCAAATCTGTATGTTTCAGGTGATCAGTTCTTATTACTGCCTTCTCAAGTTCTAATTAGTAGGTCTAGGACTATGTATAGCTCTTTAACTTTAGTAAAGCTTCCCACAGACACTTTTCTAAATGGGATAACCATTGTGGTCCAAGAAGGGAAACATTTTTCAAATTTCTTCGGAAATACTAAGAAAGATACTGACTTTCAGGGGGTAGCAGACATGACCGTCAGGATGAGTCAGTGGATGCTTGTGAATTTTTCCATCAAATTATACTGTGTTTTTTTTTTAT
>NW_006352146.1:0-553 GCF_000327345.1 Myotis davidii
TGAAGTGCCTGCCCCTCCAGCTCTCCCAGTCACCAGTCCTCTCTGCCCTGTGTGTGGGAGAAGGGTTCGAGAGCTCTCTGATTCCCTGACACCTCCTCTGAAATGCAGTCATGTCCATCCCCCCCATAGCTTAGGTGTCTGCTGTCAGTCACCAGAGTTCCAACCAACACTTTGATTTGATCATCGTGTTACATGTTTTCCAAAACGATGATAGAGACCAGGGAGGTACATACTTAAGTCATGGGGGACAGATGAGTTGAAGAGGCAAAGAAATGGACATACCCAATCCACAGAGGAAGGACTTTGAGAGAGCTCAGTGGCTGAGACCTTATGAACTCAATGTATTTTTAATATTTAGTTGTCAAAGGACGCTATCACTTAGGACTTCGACTTCCTCTTTCAGATGTTGGCTCTGTCTCAGAACATTGCCCACCTGGAGGCCCAGGTGGAAAAGGCCACGAGGGAGAAGGTTTCCGCTGTGAACCAACTAGAAGAAATTCAGAACCAGCTTGCTTCCCGGGAAATGGAAGCCACAAAGGTACAGAGACACATT
>NW_006352147.1:0-553 GCF_000327345.1 Myotis davidii
CCTTCTGTGATTCGCGGGGTACATTACAACATAACAATCTTGAGATGAAGAGACCAATCGGGGTTATCTGGGTAGACCCTAAATTCAATGAAAAATGTCCTTGTAAGAGACATATAGAAACTTGACACCCAGCAAAGGCTCTTGCCCAAGTTTCCCTCACTCCCTCTGCCTTCTGACTGACCCTGGCTCTTCCCACGTGGCTCTCTGTGGTGTAGTTGCCCCTTTTCTTGGGATCTCCGGGTATAACAAACTATCTTTTTCAGTTACAAATGTCTCACGATCAGTTGGCCTTGTTGTACCTAAATAATAATGAAACCTATATTTAAAACAATTGGTGCAGTGAGCCTCAGACACACCAGTTTGGCCTCAGACTTCAGTGAAATATAGGGTCTCCCCTTATCCATGGGGGTCATATTCCAAGACCCCCAGTGAATGTCTAAAACTATATGTAGTACCACACCCTATATATACTAAGTTTTTTGCTAGACATGCACACCTTTTCACTTAAAAGAAGCATTACTCTTGTGCTTTAGGGCTATTATTAAGTAAATGA
>NW_006352148.1:0-553 GCF_000327345.1 Myotis davidii
ATTTCAGAGAGGAAGGGAGGAGAGAAAAACATCGAGAGAATCATTGATTGGAATCAATCAATGATCATAGGTCGACACACAACTACTGCATATAGCCAGGCCCTAGTGCATATTTCTGGTAAATCTCAAGAAAGTAAAATGTGTAAATCAGTCTAAAATCTACTACAACTATAAAGGTTCTAATTTTACTAAACCACTCTGAATGAACAAATCATTCACACTCATTTTCCACAGCTTTCCAGTCTGCAAATTATTTTCTAACATATCCTAAACAAAAATATTTTCTTCATAAGCAAACAGGCCATTACTTTTCATAAGAATCATTTATTGTATATTATTAAAGTGGAAGGTTAATTGGTACAGTACTATGCATAATCTCTTATCCTTGAAAAATTAAACACAAATGGATAAAAATGCAAAGCAGAATAGCATGTAAAAGACAAAAATAAGCATACTTTATTGAGAATGTTCCCTGTTATATCTATGTACTAATGTTCTTCTCCATTGTTTTAATAAATTTATGGCTTATTCCTCTTCTATGTAATTACTGACT
>NW_006352149.1:0-553 GCF_000327345.1 Myotis davidii
GCTTCTAACGGCCCAATCAAAGCTGGGTGACCCTGGGTCGACTCCCCCTGCCCTAACCCTGACTTCAGGCTCCCCTCTGTAAAATGAGGGCCTGGCCCAGGATCTCTAAGGCAAGGAGACATGTTTGTCTCACCACCTTGCTCATCCTGGACATGCACTGTCACTAAGTCCTATGGATCTCACTCCCTGAATGTCTCTTGACTCCACTGCCACCATCAGCATGCTGGCCCCAGCTGCCCACCGTCCCTCCCTTCCAGCCTGGCTAACCCCTTCCCATTCTTCCAGTCTCAGCTTAGATGCTGCCTCTTCCAGGAAGCCTTCCATGATGCTGCACTCCACAGTCACCCTTTCTTCCTCCATCACAGCTCAGGTCTACTATGACAATGGCTGGCCGCTAGCAGTGGGACGAACTCCCTGAGCTTAGGAAGCCGGTCCTACCTGTTGCGGCCTCCCCGGTGCCAGGCAGCCGACACCCAGGATGCATTTGTTTAATGAAATGTGGGAACACGGAGCGTGGGCCTCACGTCTTTCAGGCTAACACTCCTTGAGACCC
>NW_006352150.1:0-553 GCF_000327345.1 Myotis davidii
ATGATTAGACCTAAATCTTGGATTCTCCACTCTCTAACTCTGTGACCTTTGACAACATCTCGAAGATTTGTTTTCTTATCTGTAAAATGAGGATATTACCTCATAGGGTTATTGAGGAAATAAGGTAATGTTTTAAGATATTTCAACATAATTCCTGCAAAAGGAAGTGCTCAATAATGAATAAATTAATAGTAGCTCTTTGTTATTGACACATTCTAATTCATTTGGACCCCAACGTCGTTGGATTTGGGGGCTGAAAGGAAGGAGCCCTGAGATCATCTAGTTGCCTCTTTGTTTTACAGACAAGGAAACTAACACCCTGAGAGGTTAACTGACTTACGTGAGACCCACAGCTCCTTCACACAGAGCCTAGCTCAGTGCCCAAGGTTATTCGTTTCTCAGAGCTATGTTCTTTGAGACCTTGTAAAATAAGTGAAGCCAAAAGTGGGCCTATGTATTTTTCATGAAACTCCTTCTAGGAATGTTCTGGCATCTGACATAAACCTGCTTTCGATATAGATTATTGCCATAGTTCTGTGATTTTTTTTTTTTT
>NW_006352151.1:0-553 GCF_000327345.1 Myotis davidii
TATGAATTTGGCTTTTTTAGATTTCACATATAAATAAAATCATAGTATTTGTCTTTCCCTGACTTACTGCACTAGCACGATGGCCTCAAAGTCCATTCATTCTGTGGCCAATGCTAAGATTTTATTCTTTCTTATGGCTGAATAATATTTCAGTGAGTGTGTGTATGTATATGTGTGTGTACATCCCATTTTCTGTTTTCATTCATCCGTAGATGAAAATTTAGGTTAGTTCCATACCTTGGCTATTGTGAATAATGTTACAGTAAGTGTGAGGTGCAGATATCTCTTCAGGATAGTGATTTTATTTCTTTTGAATATGTACCAAGAAATAGAGTTGTTGGGTCATATGATAACTGTAGTTTTTATATTTTGAGGAATCAATACAATTCTCCATAGAAGTTGTACCAAGTTATATGCCCAACAAAAGTGTACAACAGTTCCCTTTTCTCTTCATCATTGCCAATACTTATCTCTTGTCTTTTGATAATAGCCATCCTAAAATGTGTGAGTTGATAACTTATTGTGTGTGTGTTTGTGTTTGTGTGTGTGTGTG
>NW_006352152.1:0-553 GCF_000327345.1 Myotis davidii
TGACTCAGGCCCTAGCCCGGCTCCCTGGGGGCATTGAGAGAAATAGGGGAACCGTGTCTTACACGCGTGTTCCCTCAGCGGAAGGGCATGTTCCTCTTCACATGAACCTGTGCCCTCGGGTCAGGGACTTCCTCCTCCTGGCGGTCTCGCTGCAGGTCTCCCGAGCACGAGCCACGGGCCCTGCATGCATCGCCCACGTGAGACCACCACGTGACAGTGGGGATAGAGACACCGACTAATATGTCCTGGCACTGGCTTTCCCAGTGAGAGGGCTGGGAAGGAAGGTCTCTCCTCGGAAAAGCGGGCAGGATCCGGCCGGGAGGGGAGAGTGGTGATGCGGTTGTGCCTCTTTTCCAGCGGTCACGTGCCCCGGCATCGAGGGGCAGCTGGCAGAGCACGTCACCTGGAGGCTGGTGTCGGGGGCCCCGAATGAGTTCGGCACGCAGGTGGTGCTGAGCTGCAGCCCCGGCCACTACCTGGAGGGCAGCCGGCTGCTGCGGTGCCAGGCCTACGGGACGTGGAGTACCTCCTTTCTGGGAGCAAACACAATGCA
>NW_006352153.1:0-553 GCF_000327345.1 Myotis davidii
TGGAGAGGGTGCAGGCCAGGCTGAGGGACACTAGTTTCTTCATATTTCTTTTAGAAACATGAACTTGGAGAACGGGAAAACATGCCCAGGACACGTACAAAATGTCAACTATATTCTACTACAGCAGGAAAAGCATATCTTTAAGGAAATGGTTTCTTTTTATGCCACTTAGAGGTTTTGCTCTTGTGTATTATTTACATCTAAGAGATCTAGTAAGTTTCTGCCTTACTCTTCTTTGGTTTACAATGTCACAACTTTTTTAATGATACACCTTTAGTTTACATGGGCATGTATGTGTGTGCATGTACACATAGACACACATGAACACCGTATAAAATGTTTCCAGAATAAAAATGGTGTCACAATTCTCAAAAGCAACACTAAAAAAGAAAATGTAATCAGTGCTTTAAAAAATTCTGAGAGATAACAATTGCCAACCTATAAATCTATAACTAAGCAAACTTGCAATCAGTGTGTGTATGTAATAAGGTTACATTCATAAAATAAATCACCTTAGGGAACCTACTAGAGCAGTGGTTCTCAACCTTCTGGC
>NW_006352154.1:0-553 GCF_000327345.1 Myotis davidii
TATATATATAGATATATATGATGCACTTAAAAGGAACTTTTGGTTACTTACTCCAGGTTCATTCTCCCTTCTTTCTGCCTAGCCCATCTCCATTTTATGTAAACCCCACCCTCTTCCATGGGGTCATAGTTCTCCAGGATAGATCCTATCATAATGGCCCTATTTCCATGGCCAGAGATTAGTTTAGTTGTTGGCTATGATGCATTTCTGGCCAATGAGACATGTGCAAAAGAGTGCAGGAGGGCTCTCTTTTAAGTGTTTCCTCGTTTGTTGGAAATAAGCTCTCAGGAATAAATAATAATTTCGTCTTCTGGACAATGTCATGCCTGCAAAGGTTGCAACCATCTCATCAGCATGCACGGATCTAGCCTGAAGCCAGAGCTGACATGCAGAGATGAGAATGGTGGGGCAGAAACGCGGGAAGAATCGACCCTGGACCATGTCATGGGTCGCTGGATTTACCAACCCTGGAGCGCTCTCCCTCCCGATTTCTAGTTATGTGAACAACACGCAGTCTTATCCTCTGATACAATGAAGTCTAAGTTCTGTTACC
>NW_006352155.1:0-553 GCF_000327345.1 Myotis davidii
TCCTTGGGTGAGGATTAACAAAAATAAAATAAAGTGGATCTACCACTAAGAATATTGAAAAGAAACACATACCAAGACATATCCTGGTGAAAATTCTGAACTCCTACTTTTTCCTTGATGTGAGAAAGGAAAGCAGTGGAAGAGTGAGGCCGATTCAGGGAAATCGAGCATTGATCTACAACTGTTGGGAAAGCCTACACCAATTATCAACTTAGACTAGTCTACACTTTCATGTATAAGTATGCAAAGACAATGGAAAAGTATTATATGTTATGAGGATGATTAGGAGCTGTAAAGGAGATCAAGCAGACCTCAATGAGATGAAAACACAGAAACCTTTAAAAAAATTGAATAAGTAACCGTCGTGAGATTTAAGAGATCTGAAGGTGTACTGCATTAATAAAGAGAAATTGCTACAAAAAAGGCAGAGAGAATAAAGCACACTTGCAAATAACCAGTACAGCAGTTCTCCTTATCTACATTTTTATTTTCTACAGTTTCAATTACCTCTGGTCAATAGTGGTCTGAAAATATTAAATGGAAAATTCCAAAA
>NW_006352156.1:0-553 GCF_000327345.1 Myotis davidii
ACAGGAGAATAAATGTATTCTATAGACTCCAAATTTCACTATGACTGGTGTTCCTGGCACAAGGAGTAAATAAAAATTGAGGATTCAATGAGAAAATCCCTGCTCTTGCCTATTTTTGCAATGGTAGGATAGACAAAAAAAAAATGCAGACAGTATATGGAAATGATGATTAAGACTAGGAATCAAGAGACCTACTGCATTTGAGTAAACTACATTAATGTATCTTCAACTAGTGGGTTACAGGACCAGTAAGAATAGCCTTTATTTTAATGCAGATATTTTGGCTTTCAAGATAGGTCTATTTTATAAAAGAAAATGGTAATTAAAAAACAACAACCTTAAATATAGACGTTACTAGACAGTCTACTTCATTTTGACATCACAACACATTAATTAGGATCTTTTTAAAAGTAAAAGTTTATTTTCTCTTTTTGTAAAACTATGGTAAGAGAAAAAGATCCACACAATTCCAGCCTAAGAGGATGTGCCCTACTCTCACCCCACTCCTTAGAAAGTTGAGGGCATGCCCTAGCTGGTTTGGCTCAATGGATAG
>NW_006352157.1:0-553 GCF_000327345.1 Myotis davidii
CCTCATGAATGGGATTAGTGCCCTTATAAGAGGGACCTCACAGAGCTCTCTAACCCCTTCCACTATGTGAAGACCCAGCAAGAAGGCACTGACTGTGACCCAGACAAAGGGTCGTCACCAGAAGGCAACCAGGCTGGCGCCTGGATCTTGGACTCCCCAGTCCCCAGAACTGTGAGAAATAGATTTCTGCTGTTTAAAAGCTACCCAGTCTGTGCTATTTTGTTATAGCAGCTCAAATGGACTAGGCCATTAACTAACAATGTCTTCTAAAGACTTGATCCTGCCAATTAGTTTTGACTACCAATATTTGGGGAAGTGATAATCTCAAAGCAAAAAACTACAGATGTTGTTAGGGTTACGCAGGGAAAATGTTGAAAAACTTAAAGAAAAACTTGTTTAACTTAATGCTCATTGAGTCATAAGAAGAGAAAAAAAGAACAATTCTGAATACTCAGTGCCAAGTGTTTAGAATATATCTACTATCATTCTTAGGAGATGATTGGAATTGTAAATGACGTTGATTGTGACATGAGCAGAAGAATGACATTCAGAA
>NW_006352158.1:0-553 GCF_000327345.1 Myotis davidii
CCTTCCTCTCTCTAAGCATGTCTTTGGGTGAAGGAGGGGTTGCTGTCCTAAGAAAAGTTGGAGAGCAGCGGCAAAAGGGCCACGAAGGCTCAGTGCAGTCGCCTCCCTCGTGTGAGGTGTGCTGGCGGGTGAGAGAATGGCGCTGTCTCTCCCATGATGCGGCCGTTCCGTGTCACCACGCGGTTCTGGAAGCTCATGTCGGCTTCGGGGGCAATGCCCTGCACACAGCGGACGGCCTGGGTTTGGAAATGGTGTTTGGTGAGAGAAATGTCCAGGAGCGAGGCTGACCTGGTTTCCAAAGAGAAAGGACTTGACATTAATGGTGCCGGTCAAGTCTGCCTCCAACAGCAAAATGCAGTCCACGTGCACGTGCATGAAGCCGCCGGTGGCGCTGGCGGGAGGCCAGGCTGTTCCTTCGGGCCGCGGCTTCAGTCGGCTGAGAGCAGACGCCGTCCTGTGTGGCGGCTGCGCGCGGCTCAGCGTGTGTGTTCTCTGACGCACCTGCTGGTGTTTTAAAACAGACATGGACAGGTTTCTATTGATGTCAGAGGGG
>NW_006352159.1:0-553 GCF_000327345.1 Myotis davidii
TGTTCACCACCCCAAGTCAAGTCTCCTTCCACCTCCATTTACCTCCCCTGTGCTCTCCTCCACCTCCTTCCCCTGCATATTTTCAGTATGAGTTGTATACTTTACAACTCATAAATTAAAACCCAGTCAGAGTAACATTATGTTAACCACATATTGAGAGTGGTGACATGAACCTGAAATGTAGCAAAAATTAACGTACTATTGGTATTTCTCTTATAGAAAGGGTTTCATAGATGGTTTGTTTTTATTTCAATATTGATTTTAGCATCTTTTAATCCTTATATAAATGATATAATGCCACTTATTGTGACATAATAACCTCTTTTATTTTTAAACCATCACTAAAATTATAAATAGAGATAGCTATACAATACCCAAATTATTATGTTCCCCATTTGACTTAGAGATTGCATTACATCTGCTTGAAAATAAATTTGCAAGGCATTCTTTTGGTAGCTCTGAACTGTCAATCCAATCAGCATGGCCTCTGTTTCTGATGTCCTCTTGACAGATACCTCTAAATTCTAAACATATTACTCAACCAGTTTTAACA
>NW_006352160.1:0-553 GCF_000327345.1 Myotis davidii
CTAGAAGTGGGTTTACTGGGTCAAATGGAAGTTTCTTTGGTTTAGGGAAGATAGAATTTACTAAGTAGCTGCAAACTGTTGTGTATCTATCTGTCCGAGTTTCCCTATTTCACTTATCCTGGAATTTTCCTAGCTTCTTCCTGTCCTATAACATGAGATGATAACAAGTGATGCTTGCTTTAAGAAAAATATAGAAGGTGTGCCTATGAACATTGGGGGAGGGAGAAATGCTTCAGACTAGATGACCAGGAAGCATTTGAAGTAGGTTTCAAAAACTTTATAGAATAAGGGAATTGAGAAACAGCGAATTTAAGGAGTAGGGGCCAATTCATATGTAATAGAGTAGGAATCAATTTAGGAAAGCCTCTTGGAAATTCTTGCTTTAAGAAATAAAAACTGTCTACTTCCCAGAGATCTCCTAAGAGGCTTGAGGGCAGAATTAAAGGATTATTTCTCATACAATAGCTGGTCATTTAATTTTATGTTTAATGATGAATCCTTGGATTATAAAATATGTGTGCTTGCATGTGTGTGCAAAAACATATTTTCCTTG
>NW_006352161.1:0-553 GCF_000327345.1 Myotis davidii
CTCTCTCCCTCTCCCTTCCTTGCTAAAATCAATCATATATATGATCATATATAAAATCAATCATATAAAATCAACCCAGAAGTCTTTGGAACAAAAGGCTTCACAGATGTAAGGAGGACTTGGCCTAGGAGAGGGCAAGGAGCAGGTTTCCTATTTAAAATGTTTGGGGTTTCCTCCGAGGTGAAGGAGGTAGTAGGGAAATTAGCCCTACCTGGAGTTAGTCCTAGAACTCTGTATGCATCTCTTCAGGCAGGCCCAACTGGGAAGTGGGTCAAAGAAAGACCCGCTGACACATGGCCCAATTGTAGACTAATTTAGAGCAGTGTTTCCCCACATTCCTGGATAATAAGAGTCACTTCGGTCGCTGTTTAAAATACAGATTCAAAGGCCCCTCCTCCTTAGCAGGCTCTGAGCCAGGAGCTCTGGGGCAGGTCCTAGAAATGTACATTTTTCACAAGACACTGGGTGATTTTATGATCAGGGAAGTTTGGGAAATGCTGCTTTAAGTGTTCAAAGTGCTACCCTGGTCAGGTGGCTCAGTTGGTGGGAGCAT
>NW_006352162.1:0-553 GCF_000327345.1 Myotis davidii
AAGATTTGCCCAATCCCCTTTCTAGAAAAAAAATGTGGTTTCCATAAATAGCAGTGCTAGTTATCATTACAACCATGACATGGACTAAAAAAAGAGAAAACACATTGGACACAACTGGAATAATGTCCATCATAAACGAGCATTTCTTTTTAGTACAAAGGATTGTTTTCAGTCATTTACTCTGTGCTAACTTGGAGTCATTATTTAACATTTTAGCAATGAAGTGAACAGGAGTCAAGGAACTTCTGCAAGGAAGTCATCTGTGTGTGCTCAGTAGCAGCAACCTGGGGATTGCAGGCCTCACTGTGAGGTGTCATGACTAAGCCTTCTGCAGTGCTGGTTTAACGCGCATGTAGAGGAGGTGTTGGAGTGGTGACCTGTGAGCTGAATGTAGAGATTAGAAAAGTAAACTTGGCCCCTTTTCTTTCTAGAAGCTTCCAAATACCAACAGTATGTCCTGCTGCAGCTGTTGGAAAGACAGAATACTGGCAGGAAACACTGATGAGACTGTAAACAACATTTTCTAAACTCCTTTCTTTTTATTTTTTTTAAT
>NW_006352163.1:0-553 GCF_000327345.1 Myotis davidii
AAAAAAAAAGTAAGAGTTTTATTAAATATTTCTTTAATAGCAGTGAGCAGAGAAAGAAAGGACTGGGTCCTTCATAGATATGAAATATTGTTTGTCCTGATAACATAATAGTGCTTTTTAAAGTACTATTTTATTATCCCCACTTAAATGAGTATTGCATTTTAATAGGCAAGCACATTTATCAAACTAAATGTCTTCAAATATAGGTGGTATGGCTCAGGCTTACACTTATCCAGAGCAAAGTGCACTGAAAATGGAGA
The DNA here is from genome assembly GCF_000327345.1 of Myotis davidii. Lineage (NCBI taxonomy): Eukaryota > Metazoa > Chordata > Mammalia > Chiroptera > Vespertilionidae > Myotis > Myotis davidii. The sequence continues at coordinate 261 of NW_006352163.1, forward strand.
AATGTCTGTTCTAATCAAGGGACAGCCCGAGAGAGCTGGTTGTAAGCATTTTGTTACATCTCCTCTTGCTCACCCTGAATCAACAAGCTGTGATACTTGTCCCATCTTTATCCTCCAACAGAATTTTGATTAAAAAAAATAAGCAAACAAAGTACTTTGAATCATTCTATATTGGTGGTTAATAACGAAACTGTAAAGTTTTCTTTCAAAATATATTTAAAGATATATCTTTCCTGGCTAATATTTGTGAATTTTATCATCAGCTACATATTTATCTCACACTTTATTTTCAG
>NW_006352164.1:0-553 GCF_000327345.1 Myotis davidii
GCCCAGGACCAGGGAGGTAGGAGAAAAGTGGGAACCTGACTGCTAAGGGTATAGGGTTTCTTTGCGGGGAGGGTGATGAAAATGTTCTAAAACTGATTACGGTCATTCTGTGAACTTACCAAAAACCATTTAATTGTACACTGTAAGTGGGTAAACTGTATGGTCAGTGAATTGTCTCAATAAAGCTGTTATTGGCTCCTTCTTCCCCCCAAAAAGGAAAAGGAAGCAGGAACCTGTCTTTATGCTGTAGGAGTACCACACCTGCTGTGCCAACATAATTACTACTACATCCCATTCTCTCTCCAAATGCCCTGGCTGGTAGATAAATGTGTGTCACCACCTGTCACTGTGTTATCAGGAGGTGGCTTTGCCCCCTGGGCAAAAGTTTCCCCATCTGTAAACCAGGCTCCCCCCAGTTCTGACCACCTCTGACCCAGCACTATATCCCAAAAGCTCTACTCTAGAAGCTGTAAAATCCTGCTCAGTCGGCCATAGGTGCATCATGCTTTGGAAGATGAATCTAAATTAGCAAAGAGTTGAAGCCTTAACTACT
>NW_006352165.1:0-553 GCF_000327345.1 Myotis davidii
AAAAATGTAAGTGGTCTCTTCAGATTCAATGGTTCTGCAAACACAAGGCCAAAATCATGTACAAAACTATTCAAGAGATAGGAATCACTGCTTTCTTAGGTCCCTTTACTTCCTACCAATAGTATCAGTTGGCTATTTTCTGGGAACTATTTCACAAAGCAACAAAGTTTCATCATGTCATGATTGTAACTGTGTAGAAGATGATGAAGAGAGAACAATAAAAGCCCAAATTGAGATGAATTGTCTAACTAGGAAAAATGGATGGGAAAGCTTACTATATAGCACTCTAGCTTCAAAGCATAAAAGTCAATTTCAGCTATAAATTACAAATTATTATAGCTATTGTTTGCAAAATAATGAAGAGAATGTTGTACTGCCAAATGTAAGGAATTACTCAAGCAATTTAATCAACATTGAATTGTATTACATATATTTATGTGCTAGCTGACCATTACAGTAATCCTAGGATAAAACTGTAATTATTCTTGTATAAATCCTTACTGTCCGGACAATGTGCTCAATGATTGAGCGTCACCCATGAACCTGGAGGTCA
>NW_006352166.1:0-553 GCF_000327345.1 Myotis davidii
TTTTTTTTCAAAGTCTCAGCACGAAAAGGAAGACTTAAAAAAATATATTGAGTCAAACATCTTTCTGCAAGAGAGGTGGCAGCAAGCAGCGAATACAAAGAATGACTTAGAAAAAGAGAAGACCAGGCAAGATTTTAATATCTCAGATCATTTCTGCCATGAATTAAGATTTAAGTGCCATTTTACTTTATTAAAACTGAAATATAATTTTATTTCACCTCTGTAATTTTCATAATTAAATTATGCTATTTTTAAAATTACCGCAGAAACACACAGCACAATCTGAAACTGTTTTGAGGGCCACGATATTGTACTTACTCTTTTATGATTCCTAAAACCATAATGAGGCTGCCTTTTGCATATCCTGTCACCTGCACTCTTCATGTCTACCTTGAATTTTTATTTCTGCCACGTATCTGCTCTCTCTGGTGACCTTCCCTTCTTTTGATAGTGTGTGTCCCTTCCGCCTTCCAATAGTTTAATAACTAAAGCTTATCCGTGTCATTGTTTAACAACACCAAAAATTATCTTGATTTGGCTTATGTTTCTTTTT
>NW_006352167.1:0-553 GCF_000327345.1 Myotis davidii
TTCTATGACTAAAAAATATAAATTTAATCTACAATACCACTGAATACATAAAAATTTGTCTCAATGTGTATTTTCATATTAAATAAAGACTTTACAAGCAATTATATCATGGGAAATTAGGTAAACCAGAATATTTCAGCTATTAAAATTGCTTATACTTATAGCAGGCTTGTGCTTTCTTCCATTATAACCAGGATGAGCACCTGGCCTCTGCCTAATGCTATTGTTCTGTCTTAGTGTCTCAAAGGACAGCATTCCTGATGCTGCTATTTTAGTTGCTTTGCCAAAGTTCATGATGCAAAAGATTTATTAGTGACATTAGAACCTGGGTCTCCAAGGAGTCTTTATTTTTATCACTCAGGTGATCCCAGTGCACCTCCAGAAGACTGAGCAGAAAAACATAAATATAATTATTTGGGGAGTAGGAAAGCCAACTTCCTGCTCAGAGCATCATAGTTCTTCCAAAACCCAGAGGAAGTCCTGTTATTCTCTTCCCTCTTACCTTGGATTTTCTTCCCTTTGTGACAGAGATCAAAGGAAAATGTTTCCAGCA
>NW_006352168.1:0-553 GCF_000327345.1 Myotis davidii
GTCTGCATAGTCACCTAGCTTCTCATTTGACTGATACTAACAGATCCAGAGAGAATACGTGACATGTTAGGAGTTCAACCATAAAGAATATAACCTCCCATTAGTCCAGAATTAATGTTACAGGCTTGCAGACATAAACCTTTTTTGGTTTCCAGGTAATTCCAGTGTGTCAGCAGATCCACAGACCCCCTCTATATTATTCATTACCTAACAAACCCCACCAAGAAAGGTGGGGTTAGAGATAGTGAGATTACATCTAGGTAATGCTTTAAATAAAATTTGTTAAACAAACCATGAATTTTCATGCCAGGCATCTCCATGAACACAAATGTCTGAGGAGCTCAGTAACAGGTACATCTAAAGGACTGATGAATTAAGCAGCATGCTCTCCTCCCGTTCTTGGCCTGTTCATACCATTCATTTGGCACTTAACCTGTCACATCCTATAATCTTAGGTAGCCTTTTTTAAAAATGTTTCATCTTTGATGGTCTTATGCTTAAATATTTTCTTTTTTAAAAAAAAATACGTTTTTACTGATTTTAGAGAGAGAGG
>NW_006352169.1:0-553 GCF_000327345.1 Myotis davidii
TGTAAGGGATGAGGGCCTCGGACCGTTAGTATTCCTGTTTTCTCAAGCTGACTTTGCTATGGATACAGCCACTTACATCATTAAGTAGTTTATGCTCTACAACTGGGAGGTCAGAAAGCATCAAGTTCTTGGTGCTGGATAAGACTCCAAGACATTATCCACTCTAATCCCTTCCCCTGGAGCATTCAAGTTAAACTTCCTAATATTTATCTATTCCTGAATGAATAGTCTATGCTGTTTTTTAAGGGGGGGAGGGGGAGGAGAATTCTACAAAAGGCAGAATTCAAACTAAGAGAGCTTTGTGATGTTTTGGGAAACTTAGATCGTATAACTTCCATACGTGCTGACTTGCTGAGAAAGATTCAACGAGGTCCTGTAGTCACCTCCATAATGAAATCACCAAAGCTGTGAACATCTGAGACATCTTGCAACCGTTTGCTGGTGACACTGGAGAATGGCAAGGGCAGGCTATGGCGTATAATATTTCAAAAAATGGTGCTTGTTCTTAGGTGTGAATCTTAGTGTTGTTGTTTTAAGTTGATATGGGCAAACA
>NW_006352170.1:0-553 GCF_000327345.1 Myotis davidii
TAGCAATGGTAAGGGATGTATTCGAGGTGGGAGGCTATCCTGGACTTTGTTGGGAGTTGCACTTTTCCTTCTTCTCATTTTAATAAATAGGACAGTGGTTCTGTAGGATCTTCAGCAACGATGGGGAACAGCCCCTCTCCTGAAAAGGTCTTGTGAGATGAAAACCGACTAAAAATCAAAAGGACTTGGTGATTTTTGTTAATATACTTGAAAAATATAATTTAAATGTAAATCTATCTGTGAAAGAGTAAATTTAAACAGTTTAAAAATAAGTGAAGTATTTAATGGTAATAACCCAGGACTCAACTCTAATTTCTATAAGCAAACACTTAGGCAGAGAGAAGTGTGCTTATGTCTTCATTATATAAGGGAGTAACCATGGTTTCATTCTCAAAATTGATAATAAGAAAAGGACAATTTTAAATATTTTTAATGCACAAAGGATTTGAATTTAAAAATATATTTATCTCCTCTTTTCAATGTTCTATGAACAGAAAAGTGTCCCACAACTGTGTACAGAATGGGAGAAGGTTCATTAGCTCATGAAAAAAAA
>NW_006352171.1:0-553 GCF_000327345.1 Myotis davidii
CTCCAGATTTCTGGAGGAAAAACTACTGAGACTGAAATCCTCCCTGGGTTCTAAATGTGACCCATAACTTCTTACAAAAACAAAAACTGTGGATTTGCATAGCCTACTTCAAAGCAAGGGGACTATGAGAGAGATTTAGGACAAGACAGGCTATTGTTGCTCTCTATGGCTTTGTGCAAATTCCATAGGATCCAAAACCCAATCATTATCCTGTTATCTTTTGCCAATGATAAAGCTTTTTCCTAAGCAGTTCTATGACATTAAGTAGCTGGCAGAGATGTTTATATGATCAGTCTGTGCTGAAGGCACATTATAATGCACTGGAAGATGCATGATTTATGTATTCTGATTTTCATCTCTAAGAGATTTACAACGGGGCATAGATATATAAAATAATAAAGAGTGTTTTGCTAGTACAAGGGAAAAAAAAACACTCAAATGCAGCTAGTCTGATTCTATCACTGCAGTGGTAGAGGAGCATCTCAGACAAATTCTCCTTCCACAGCTGCAAACAACAAATTAAGACCCAAAGCATGGAGGTATGGAACAGACT
>NW_006352172.1:0-553 GCF_000327345.1 Myotis davidii
TTAAGATATTTATATGATCCCTGAACATCCTACTTTCAGAAGTCCATTTTTTCATTAAAAATTACTGAAATAGTATCGACTAGGATTAGAACATTTCTACTGCATATACACAAAGCCAAAGATTTCCAAAAACAAGAGCAATCTATAGTATCACATTCCAGAAGACCACTGGCATTTTTGTTTAATGATATATGCTAAATATGTTATTCTGTGGAAATCATATTTTTATATTTTACAACTGAGTTTTAACCAATTTTCAGATGTGTATTACACATAAACAATACATTTGCCCTTTTAAAGTACATGCAGTAATATTACTGTCACCAAGAAAACTGGAAACAAGATGGCAATATTATTAGAACTTAGAAAGTAACATTTTGTGGTTGGTGTCTGCCTAGTAAAACCCTACTAGATGCCTTATGGCAGGGCAAAAGGAGGACAATACATCATGAAATCATTCCAGCAAGAATGTGATAAGAACTATGGTAGCTATAAAGATACATGTTATAAATAGAAAGAATTATAGAGGAAAGGTTAGTGAATCCTGACTGGG
>NW_006352173.1:0-553 GCF_000327345.1 Myotis davidii
TTTTTTTTTCTGTGACTACAAATAACAAACTTCACAGTATTTCCTTTCTAGCATAGAAACCTAAGCTGAGATATTCAGTGCACTAAAATACTATTGAATTGAATTGAATTGAATTGAATTTAAAAAGTATTGAAAGAAGTAGCCTTTGAATAGTAGTAGCTCCTCCCAAGTTTCAAGTGAATTTGAATGACATTTCAATATGTATGACAGGTAAGATATTATTACTAAATTCATAATATAATTAGGAAAGTAATATCTCAAGATTGCTTTGTGTTCACTGAGAAACACAGTCAAGTCATAACATGAAACCCTTTGTACTAGCTCTCTAACTTGTAGATTCTATGTTTAAATATTTAAATATTTACTTAATATTTGCAAGCAGAACCTTGCTCCTGGAACTCTGAAACTCTATTCCCGCTAAGTGGCTTTTTGTGAAGATCTGTGATGTTTGCCTGAACTTTACAAGAGACAAAGAAGAATAAGTAGAAGGAGAAAGAAGAAGAAGAATTGCATGTATAACTTCTTGTGTATTATAATTGACATATGACATATT
>NW_006352174.1:0-553 GCF_000327345.1 Myotis davidii
AGGTTGACACTCAACCACTGAGCGACAACAGCCAGGTTGAAAATCACATTTTTAAGAAAACTAGACTAGCTTAAAATGCAGAAAAAATAAAAATTAAGTGACTAAGTTTCAACAATCAAGGCTTAAATTAAATTAGGATTGTGGCAGGAGCAATAAGGGAAAAAAGTATAGAATTTCAGTGAAAGAAGAATTGATAGGCTTTGGTACAAGATTGATAGATATATAGGGGTGAAAAAGAAAGATGAAACAGATTGATCCAAATATTCAATGCTTGCTAATTCAGAAAATGAGAGAAGATTGAATTAATTTCGGAAGATAATGGGCTTGCTTTTAGATATTTTCAACTTAAAGTGATTACAGAGCATTCAAATAGAAAGCTCTAGTCAATAGATGGCATATGGGGAGACAAACTTAAGAAACAAGTCAGGAAATCAAGATGTTTTTCCTTCATCCTCATGGAGTAATTAAAATCTAAAAGCAGATGAGTTTTTTTAAAAAATTAGTGTTTATCAACTACCGCATTTTTCTGTGTATAAGATGCCCCCATATATAA
>NW_006352175.1:0-553 GCF_000327345.1 Myotis davidii
CTTCCAACTTTGTTCTTTTTCAAGATTGTTTTGACTTCTGAGTCCTTTTTCATATTCCTTTTGATCAGTTTGTTAATTCCTGGAGGAAATCCAGCTGAAATTTTGAAAAAGATTGTAATGAATCTGTAGGTAAATTTCGAGAGTATTACCACCCATTATGGGTTGGATTGTGTCCCCTCAACAAATATGTTGAAGTCCTAATCCCAGTACTAGGAATGTGAACTTACTTGCAAATAAAGTCGTTGTAGATATTCTTAGATTGAACATGAAGTCAAACTGTAATAGGGTGGGCCCATAATCCAATATAACGGGTGCCTTTATAAGAAAAGGAGAGAGAAGCATACAGGGAGAAGATGGCCTTAGGAAGACACAGAGATAAATGGAGAGCACAATATGAAGATGGAGGAAGAAATTGGAATAATGCACCTGCAAGCAAAGGAATTCCAATGATTGCTGGCAATCACCAGAAACTAGGGAAGAGACACGGAACAGACACTCCCTCAGAGCCCTCAGAAGGATACAACCCTGCTGACACCTTGATTTCAGACTTCTG
>NW_006352176.1:0-553 GCF_000327345.1 Myotis davidii
GAGTGTTGGTTTTGTGAAGATCAGGGACCTCATTGAGAAAAAGTCGATTTAAAGACTTGAGATATGAACATAAGTATTGATATGCCCAAGAACTTGAAAACTCAGATTTTCTAAACCTTCTGGGCCAGCAGACATAGCCCATTTGTTACTAATAAGATGATCACACCCTCTTGTTTAGAGATAATGCAGAGGCTTATTAATGCCTTGCAAGACAGGTGGCTTTCCTCTCTAGATTAATAGCCACCTTAAATGCTGGTCATCAGTACAATAACTAAGGTCAAATCATAATGTAACAGAGTCAGGGAAGTACTGGGCCTATTAAGAGAGGAAAGACATTATAAATTGAAGGATCTGTAGGACCCAGCCAATATATATACTGGCAGGAGGTGGGAGAGTATGTATGAGAGAAAATCTTGAGAGCTGGAATATAAGGAATGGAATATAAATTTGGATAAGACAGAGTTTATTGATATGGAATTACTCTCTTACTATGGGATTTAACACCTGCATGACCCTAGGTCCTTATAGTGGTCGGCAAACTCATTAGTCAACA
>NW_006352177.1:0-553 GCF_000327345.1 Myotis davidii
ACCGTTTGCTAACAGCCCTGAAAGGAATCATTGTAAGAAATGCACGATGCTGCATGATTAAATGACTTTGTTGACATTTTATCATATCATGATCAGGTTTCAGTAAAAAGGGTATGTTTCTAAAAGATCTCATTGTAAAGTCTTGTAAATAGGTAATTAATCTAGATACACTTGCCTTTTCAAAAATGACTCTGGGACGCTAAGCCTTAGGAGACACAGCAGATAGAGCAAACAAGAGCATCCAACTTTTCATTTACCTGTTTATATTAAAGTTGATGTGCAATTATTTAGCATTTCTTTTTAACAAAAATTTCTGTGCATTCTTTTCTCCAAAGAAAGGTATTAAAATGCCAATGCCTTAGTATGTACACATAATATTCCCAGAAATATTAAGAAAAATCAATAAAGAAATCAGTATCATTCTGCAGTCCTCAAGAGTTGCAAAAATACATTGGAGGCTTCCTTTTTATTAGTTTGAAAATTTGATTTCAATTGCCTGATTAGTGATTCTTAGAATTTCGTTTAGAACTTTCTCCTTCTTTAAGACTCAGCA
>NW_006352178.1:0-554 GCF_000327345.1 Myotis davidii
TTTTTTTTTTCAGAGTAATTTGCATAAATATGTAAAAGAACATATAATTTATAGACTGTCTTATAGCAATAAACCAGAGAAAAATAAATCTGACAACTTCACTGCATCTATGCTCATTAAATTCAGTTTTGTACTTTTAACTGGAACTGCTCCCAAGTGTTATCCCGACCCTAGATTTATGTGTGTTGCTCAGGTCATTTTCCTGAACTCCAGACTTTGGTATATAGTCAGTATCTCTCCTCAGATACCGAATAGACATCTCACCCTCCAAAGTGATCTTCCCTCTCCACACTTTCTCCATCTTCTTTGAGGGCAACATCATCCTTGTAGTTGCACAGGCCGGAGGCCTTGGAGTCATTTAGACTTACCTCTTTCTCCTAAATCTTAGATCTAATCCATTACATAATTTTGTTGAATTCTCATTTTTAAATATATTTTTATTTATTTTGGAGGGAAGGTAGAGGGAGAGATAGGCATATCAATGATAAGAGAGAATCATTGATGAGCTACCACTTGTATGGTCCACATTGGGGATTGAGCCCACAACCCAGGCA
>NW_006352179.1:0-554 GCF_000327345.1 Myotis davidii
CCATGGATTTGCTTATTCTGGACATTTCATAGATAGAATCATAAAGTATGTAATCTTTTATGACTGATTTAATTAACCTAGTAAAGTGTTTTCAAGATGCTTATGTTGTAGAATATGTCAGTACCCAAATTCCTTTTTTGTTGTCAAATAATATTTCATTGAACAGATATACCACTTTTTATTTATCCATTCACTGCTTAATAGACATTTATGAATAATATCTTATGAATAATGCTGCTTTGAAGATTCATGCACAATTTTTTTTGTGTGTGAACATATATGTCTTCATTTCTATTGGGTACCTCCCTAGGAGTAAAATTGCTGGTTCCTAAGTTAACTCAATGCCAGACTTTCCCAGAGCAGCTGCATCATTTTATGTTCCCACCAATGTTGTGTGTGAGAGTTGCAATTTCTGTGTGGAAAGTTTCTCCACATCCTCACCAATGCTTATCTTTTTTCTTCTAGCCATCTTCATGTATGTTGAGTGGTATTGCATTGTGGTTTTGTTTTAATTTCTCTGATGACTAAGGATGTTGAGCATCTTTTCACATGCT
>NW_006352180.1:0-554 GCF_000327345.1 Myotis davidii
ACAGAGTATATTGACAAACTTTTAAATTCTTGCCCATCCTATGGGTGAGCTATTGTATTTCTATGCAGTATTCATTTGCATTTATCTTATTAGAAGTAAAGTTAGGTATCTTTTTATATGCTTAAGAAAACTTTTTATATTGCTCTTAATGAATTGGCTTTTTATATCTTTTGCCGTTTTCCTATAAGATATTCTTAATGTTTTTTTTTCTTTATCTTTATATCAGGCATAGTAGGCCTTTATCTGCTAAAGAGATCGCAAATATTCTCTATAGTTTGTGATTTGTCCTTTGGTTTAACTTCTGTTGCTTTCTACCATGCAAAATTTGCGTTCATTTTCCTGTAGTAAAAGTTATCAATAGTTTCTCTTGTGGCACCTTGAGTTTGAGTTACAAATTGATTCCCTAAGCCCATGTTGCACAAGAGAGGCTGGCGAATTTTTTCTGTAAGTGGTCAGATAAATATTTTTGGCTTTGTGAACTGTTAGGTCTCCTCACCTCTGCCACTGTAGCTCAAAAGTCTGTAAATGAGTAGGTGTGACTGTATTCCAGGAAT
>NW_006352181.1:0-554 GCF_000327345.1 Myotis davidii
TAGGACTTGTTCTGCAAAATTAAACTTACACAAAGTAAAGTCCAAATTATCTAAACCTTCCAACCATTTTCATCTGACATGATTTCTGGATGCTTCATCAATCTGATAACATTCGTCTGGAGAACTAGAGTTTTCCTCTAAGTCTTTCCAGAATTGAACCCAATATTCCAAATATGTTCTAATCAATGCAGAAAATGCAGGGCTAGCTAGCACTTTTCCAGCTGTGCCTTAATTCATGCAGCCTGGGTTTGCATTTGCTTTTTGAATGGCTGCCGCACGCTGTCAACATAGAGAGTATACCAGTTTATCCCATGTGGTCTTTCTCAGATGAGTTGCTATTAAGCCAGGCCTATTCCTATACTTGTCCAATTGATTTTATGATGCTGAATACAAAGCTATATTTTATTTATACTCCCAAACTTATATATCTACATAAATCACATATATTCTCTATCTAGCTATTCAAACATTTTTTCTAATATTTTCATTTAATAAATATTTCTAAAATGACAATGCAGTATCATCTCACACCTACCAGAATGGCTATCATCAAC
>NW_006352182.1:0-554 GCF_000327345.1 Myotis davidii
CATTAGGAAGGTTGAGAACCACTGCCCTAGTCAGAAATGGAAGGCCAGGAATATGAGAACAAAGAGTGTTTGTGGGATCTAGCAAGTTAGAGTCAGGACATCCATATTCCCAATATGGAGATCAATAAGAATCCATTTGAAGACCTTAATTTTGAAGAGGCTAGATTTGGATGAGGAGTAAACCATCACTTTTTTATTCAGCATTAAAGGATTGAGCATCCTAATCTGAAGAGCCAGTGCAAGCTCCCTGTACATGTCATTGAGGAATCTACCCAAATCCATGTTAATATATGATGGACTGAGCTTGCTGACACACAGCCTGATACTGCTTAGCACCTAGCATGCCTGTATTTATTCATCAAAAGAATGATAGATTGACTAGATGCACATCCATGACAGTGCTTTCAGCTCACAAGTTTGTTTTTTGTCATGTAAAGGAAAATGATGCCTGTATAGTGCTGTAATTATTTTTGACTTCTAAAATGTATTATGTTTTCAGGATACCTTTGTACATCTTTAATCTCCTGCCAATTATATGTTTAGTATCGATCAAA
>NW_006352183.1:0-553 GCF_000327345.1 Myotis davidii
GAGCCAAGCCAGCTAGGGCTTTTGGTATACTTTCTTTTGTTCTCTTGCAGTTAAAATTAAACCCACTAGCCTCTTTTATTAGCACATAATTTGTCTTGATTCCTTGGCAACAGAGAAGACACTTTCTATTTAACCCCTATCGCCAGATAAACAACTCTTCCAACAACAACACACACATATATACACTCACACACATATACACAAACGTATTCACACACATATACATATATATTCACACACATACACATCTCTCTAAAATGTAAGGTGACAGAAAGCATTTTTTTAGTATTTTGGTGCTGAAAGGGCCTCTCTCAGCAAGGTGCATATGCATAGGGGGATCTGGCCCAAAATGAGTAGAAAAATGACATGTGACTTATAAAGGTTCGTTTTAATACCTGTAATGAATTTTATCTTTTCCACACCTATGCCTGTTCTACTCCTAATTTCTGCTTTATTTTAAAAGTACTATGCAAAAGCCTTGTCACTCCCATATGTATGTCAAATAACCAGAATGAGTTACTTTGTACATTAAAAATGCAAAACCCATGTGTTT
>NW_006352184.1:0-554 GCF_000327345.1 Myotis davidii
GGGAAAACCTGTGGCTTCAGTAAATGTTGGCTGAATCGGACTGTATTCTTTCTTCTCTTTCTTTCAGAACTATTTGACCTGGAAACAAATGAACACATACGGAAGGCTATAAATGACCGGCAGATGCTCCAAGTGGAATATAAGCAAATCAAGATAGAGGATTACAGTAAGTGCTGCATCTTTCCCTTTAAAAGGAGAAGCAAATATCTGATCTGAAACGGCCCCCTGGACTCCCTTGCCCTGTTCCTTGCTGAGGTCGTTTCTACATAGAGAGACACTCGGGACAGTGCAGGGTTTTCTGGTGAAGAGAAGCCAAGCCACTTGGTAAGGCTTTATGTCCCAAGGCAATATGCCAAAGGAAAGTCTAGCCCACCCACATGGATGACATCCCTGACTGCTTCAAACTTCCATACACAACCCGGAGGCCAGGTATTCAGATCCAAACTCATGAGAACCCTCAAATTAACTACATATACTCTTTTGTGCTGCTCTTTTATGAGGAAGAAACAAAAGGCAAGAAAACAAGACCATTTTAGATTGCCAGTGATGATGGA
>NW_006352185.1:0-554 GCF_000327345.1 Myotis davidii
ACTCAGCTAGTGAAGACAATAAATGGACTCCGGAAGAAAAGTAAAATAAACTAGTAAAATTTTAAAAAGTTAATTTATAAAGACTACATAAACAAGTTGCTGTCCCACCCATGGGGTATATTTCTTAAAGGTCTCTTTATGCTGACATCTATCTCGCTGGTAGAATTAATAGAAACCAAGGAAAGGAGACGGGTGTGTCCCATCACACTATTAAAACTATCAACTGATTGAAGGAAATATTGCTTTTGCTGCTACCATCTTCAGAGTTTGGCAGGTGCTAGTAATGGGAGGATGAATGCTCTTCTGAGAGACATCACATTTCTGATAAAATAGAAGCTGAGACTGTCATCCATACATTTTGGAGTCCTCATCCACTGAGCCCATAGCAGAGTAGGTTGTGTGTTAACTCTATTTAGAAAAAATTGGCTCATTGCTTCACAATAGGGACAATGAAGATTTTTTTTTCTAATTAATATGACTCACTATGGTGCTTTTTAATTCTTCCTGCCCAATAACCTCAATAGGATGCAGCTCAATAAAGATGGAGCTCCCAA
>NW_006352186.1:0-554 GCF_000327345.1 Myotis davidii
TCATATCCTGGGAAAAATTCTTTAGTGATTCCCATCATTACAATCTCATCATTGCAAACAAGATACTTCAAATTCTGGTTCCAATTTACCCATCGAAATCCTTCTGCTACCAGTGTTTCTGTCACCCTGTTCTTCACACTATTTGTTGAATATTCTGGGATGCTTCATTACCACTGACATTTTGTATATACCTTTACAATAGTGCTTATCACCTTATAGTGTAATTTATTTCTATTTTTATCCCCAACTAGACTGTGAACACATTAATCATAAGACTATGCCTCATTAGCCTTTTTATCCCTAGTTTTTAGTGCAATTCCTAGAACAAAGTTGTTACTTATAATAGGTTGCACAAATGGATGAATGAGTGAGAGTGCATAGGAAGAAAAGTGCATAGAAATAACAGTATAAAATTCCTGTTGCAGTACTTCATTTAATCTAAGATGCCATCAATTCCCAGAAGCACCATTATGTTACATGTGAATGAGAAGAAAAAAATTCTGCCAATTGAATTATGATATAATGCTTTTCTAAAACTTACATTTTTAAGTTTT
>NW_006352187.1:0-554 GCF_000327345.1 Myotis davidii
GGTTTGGCTCTGGGTCTATTCTTGGTCATCAGTTCATGTTGCTCATTACACCCCGCACGTGGGTGAGATCATGTGTTTATCTTCCTCCGACTGGCTTATTTCACTGAGCATCATGCGGTCCAGGTCCAGCAGGGCCTCCTGTAAGCACGAGTAGGAAGGGCCTCTGAGTCCAAGTCCCTTCGCCGGCACAGCTGCAGGTCGGGTCTGTGCCCCCACAGCCCATGCAGTTGGTCAGCGGAGAGCAGGAGAGCAAAGGGCCAGGGGCCTGCTGCCCACGGAGGCACAGCTGGGTTCCCCGCAGGCATCCGACATTCTCAGTGCACTTATAGTTTCAACAAGCGTGGGGGCTCCAGACAACACACGTTTGTTTCCTCATGACTATGAAACGGTTTCACTGAGTTAAATCCCGGTGTCATCAGGGCAGGCCACTCCTGGAGGCTCTAGGGGGGAAATCCATTTTATTGCCTTTTTTTTGAAATCCTCACCAATTTTCCCACTGATTTTCAGAAAGAATGGAAGTGGGGAGGGTGGAAGGGAGACAGAACCGTCAATGT
>NW_006352188.1:0-554 GCF_000327345.1 Myotis davidii
ACCCTCCTCGCCCAGTAATGCATCTTATTCTCTTTCTACACAGGCCTACTAGCAGTGAAGCTAAATATGCCACACTTTGGATTTTTTGTGTGCTGTTTTTCCGACATGGAATACTCTTCTAGCCTTATCTACCTTTCAAGTCTACATTTACCCTTTGAAGCATACAGATATTCTATCATTAAGATTCTATACATAACCTGTAGAAGGATCTATACATAATCTTCAAGGGATCAAATTTTTGGCATACGGATTTTACTGAGGTTACTATGACTCTTAAAATGTTAGGAGCAATAGTTTTGGACTCAGCTTAAACATCCTCTTCTTTGAGAATACTTCACTTGAGCATTGAATATCAAATGATAGGTAACATTGTCTTTAATATTTTGAAGCAGGTATACATTAATATTGCTTTCAGTGGGCAACCCATGAGTCAAAGTGAGATTCTGAGCAGATAAACATTCCTGTGTGAAGGGCCTTCAGAAGAAGATCAGTTGTTTAAGTTCTGTCTTAATTGACTAATGACTAAAAGTACATAATCAAAGTTCATTTCTCTA
>NW_006352189.1:0-554 GCF_000327345.1 Myotis davidii
GCTGTCCTCTCCTCTGGACTGCAGGACCGCAGGCTTCTCCCCAGGGGTCCTCCCCTTGGTGAACTGGAAGGACTCTCCAAAGAAGCCCATGCTGTCTGCTTATAATTCCAGAAGTTTTGGACCTCAAGAATCGTCTCTATCCGTCTCCCAGGGCACAGATTTTCTCTCCCCTGTTCACCACCTGAGCAGGTAATCAAGGCTGTGAAGCCGGTACCATCCCACTTCCTTGCCCACAGGAGATGGAGGTGAAGGTCCAAGGAAAGCCCCGAAAGGGATGACAAAGGACAAAGAGGATCAGGTAGAGAACAACGGGCGGAAGGATGGGGGCAGCCCCCATAGCACTGGGGCTCCACCACTGACATCTAGGCCCCTGAAGACCCAAGGAGTCTTCACTTCCCGCAAGTGTAGTCCTGGGCCTCGGACCTCCATCCCAACCACCCACAGGCAGCTGAGTGGGAATGCCAGTTGTCTCCCAAGTGCTCCTCCTCCGAAGGCCAGGTGGTCACCAGCTCCTGCAGCCTCAGGGAGATGGCTGCCTCCTCTGAGGCCTGACT
>NW_006352190.1:0-554 GCF_000327345.1 Myotis davidii
AGCTCTGTACTTCCTTAAGATGGATTTGAGGAACTACAGGGCCTCCATCCTCTTGATTGGCACCTGCTCCATCAATAAGCTTTTCCTTCCTCCAGACTCTGATGTTTTGAGTTTTGGCCTTTTGAAGTGTTGGGCAAGCGGACCATGGGCCCGTAACAGTATTAGTGAAGACTCTATAAAGACAGCCACGAGTTTCACATTGAGAATTATCTGCCTAAATCAAATCGCCTTCGCTAAGTTTGCAAGAAGCTAACAGTTATTACATAATTCCTAAATGCTAAGCACTTTTCTAAAACTTACATTTGGTTCTTCCTCAAATCTGATAGTCTTTTTTGACAGTGGTTTTGCTTCTTGCTCATATTTTTAAATTTCATCCTTTGTTTCTTCCCATTTTAAATATCGCTCTTTTACAACATACTGAGGTGTCTGGGGTCTAATCCTGCTCTTTGTCCTTGTCTCTGCTGATGTTCACAGCAGGGTGTTTCTTTGTGTGAGTGGTAATTACTCATTCCTAGACTTGGATCTTCTGGATATCAGAGACAGTCTAACTCAGC
>NW_006352191.1:0-554 GCF_000327345.1 Myotis davidii
GGGGGGGAACGCCTCCCCTGCAAACAACAATAAAGATACTAAGGGTGATTTTCAGTGGGAACTGAAAGGTTTATTTTTCTTATTGTAAAAGGCACTACTCCTGAGACTGGTGTGTATTTGGTGCTTAGAGAGAAGGTTTATTTATCCTTCATCCATAGCTCTATCATTCCTGTGACGGTTCTAAGAGTCCTTTGATGATGGACTTCATACTGACTCAGAATTCCAGACACTGATATCTGGACAAGTCCTCAAAGACTAGTCCAACATGTTCACATTGCATATGAGAAAACAAAAATCTTAAGTTTGGGTGACCAAAAAGGTGACTCTAGTATATATTTTATATCCTCTAACTTATGCATTATCTGTAATAACTATAAATATATATGTACAGCTGACCCTTGAACAATGCTTGGGTTAGGAGCACTGACTCCCTATGCAGTCAAAAAATGCATATAGCTTTTGACTTCCCAAAAACTTAACAAATTGCCTACTGTTGATGAGAAGCCTCTTCAATAACACAGTTGATTAACATATTTTGTATGTTATATGTATTA
>NW_006352192.1:0-554 GCF_000327345.1 Myotis davidii
GCTGTGCACAGACCCCTGTGCCCATTCTCAGTGCCACAGAGGACGCCTCTCAAAGGACCGTGGGCATCTCACCAGGGGCCGGCATGCACTGTCCTTGCTTTCTTTGCAAGATGAACAAAACAGGCAGTGAGACAAGATGACTTTTTCAAGATGTAGAAGATGAGTTTCCAATTCATTCTTAGCCCCCAAAAGTATGCATGTAGTATTAGCTTATCAGGTCTGCAAACCACAAATACATGTTTTAATAATGCCTTAGTCATATCAAGATTCACTGTGTACGTTCAACATTATACCTAAAACAGAAGAATGTCTTTCCCCAGACAGAGCTGTTCTAAGATTTCCCATCCCCGTCTTAAATAATAACCAACCATGTACTTACTGCAAAACCTTTGGCTTCTGTGCTCCCGGGAGTGCTGACCTCAGCCAGCGCCCGCTACACTATTCTGGGGCTTGGTGCCGGGAGGAAAACCACACTGAGGGGCCCAGGCAGCCAGCATCTGAGCAAAGCTTCCTCAGGAAGCAGCGGGCTCTGCTCCCCAGGGCCGCTGACGGCC
>NW_006352193.1:0-554 GCF_000327345.1 Myotis davidii
CACATACCTAGGTTGTGGGTTCAATCCCTAGCCCCAATTGAGGCACATGCAGGAGGCAACTGATCCATGTCTCCCTCACATAGCTGTTTCCCTCTCTCTCTTTCTCCCCTCCCTTTCTCTCTCTAAAATCCATTAAAACATATCCTCAAGTTAGGATTAAAAAAAAAAGAAGAAGAAGCATCCACAGATGGGATACCCTGATGAAAGGATGAAGTATCCTTGCCCCTAAACCCCCATGTCATGGGTTGTTTGTGCTATTGAGGAACCCCCAGTATGGGTCCCAGTGATGGTAATGAATTTCCTGGTATCTCGAAAATGGCCCAACTACGTAGAAGGAAGACTATATCCCATAGCCTCCCTAGCAGCAAAGTGCTGTCCTAAAGCTAAGTACCCCCGCTAATGGGTACAAGGAAGGAGTGAAGTGCTCTTGCAGGGCATACCCTTAAAGGGCCCGGGGCAGGCCCATCTAGAAAGTGACCCTGGCGGCTGGGGCCGCAGCATTGTCCTGGGCCACGGCATGGCTGTGGGAATGGAAGGCAGCAATGGCAGAAACA
>NW_006352194.1:0-1004 GCF_000327345.1 Myotis davidii
TCAGCCCAGCCTGTGCCCTCTCCCAGTTTGGGAGCTTTTGGGGGATGTCTGACTGATGGCTCTTCAGACAGCCTTAGCGCTGCTGCGGAGGGGGGAGAAGCTCCCACCATTGCCTCTGCACTCGCCAGCCACAAGCCGGCTTCTGGCAGAGCAGTCCTCCCGCTGTGGGAGCGCAGTGACCACCAGGGGCAGCTTCTGCATTGAGCATCTGCCCCCTGGTGGTCAGTGTGCATCATAGCGACTGGTCGTTTTTTTGCCTTTCGGTCTATTTGCATATTAGCCTTCTTTTTAAAACATTTTTATTGATTTCAGAGAGGAAGAGAGGAGAGAGAGATAGAAACAATGGAAACATATGATGAGAGAGAATCATTGATCGGCCGCCTCCTGCACGTCCCTCACTGGGGATCCATCATGCAACCCAGGTATGTGCCCTTGACCAGAATCGAACCCAGGACCCTTCAGTCTGCAGCTCTATCCACTGAGCCAAACCAGGTGGGGCTAGCCACTTATTATATAGGATAACTATTACTATTGTGAGAAGCCCAGACTTTCTGCGATGTTTATATTTACCCAAATGACACTTGCCGCATAATGAAGGAAAGAACGTACCCAGTGAGGCGGTTTCGGATAATTTTGACGCTCATCACGGTCTCCCCCATGGTGGCAAAGGCTCTGGAGATGAAGTTCTCATCCATGTAGGGCTCCAGCTGCGTAAATACAAGGGCAGAGCGACTCAGGCCAGCAGGCAGGCTCCGCCTCCGGCTGCAGAGCCCCTGCCCTCAGCTCAGGGTTGGCTACCTGCTGGGGGCGGTGAGGGTGCGGACAGGTTCTCACCGGCAGAGCGGTCTCAACCGCAGCTCCATCCCTTGCCACTAAACTTGCACCCTCGGAGCCTCCCGCTTGGACTTCGGAACCCACCCCTCCAGTCTTAACACCCAAGAGCCTGCCGGGGCCAGTGGCGGGTATCATTCCCCGTCAAGAGTGTGTACTTAGGTTGCAGGTAC
>NW_006352194.1:1017-1535 GCF_000327345.1 Myotis davidii
GGTTGCAGCGCCCCCCCCCCCCCCCCGCGTCCCCCGCAAACCGGGCGCCTGAGGGAGGCAACCAATCGACCTGTTTCTCTCGCATCCATGTTTCTCCCTCTCTCCCCCTCCCTCCCTTCCGCTCTAAAAATCAATGGGAAAAAAATCCCCAGATGAGGATTAACAACAATAAAAAGACTTTAAACAAACAAAAACAAAGAGCCCTTCAAAAGCCTTGGGGTTCCCCCATTCTGTCCCCAAAGAACCTCCCTTTCGCCTCCATGACGACGGCGAGGCCCCAGGACCTCTCCCCCCAGACGCACTCCCTCCCCCTGGATGGTGGGACCCGCTTCTGTGTCACCAAAAGAACCCCCCTTCCTGTTCACTTCCATCTTTTTAGGACTCGAGGACCCCTCCCCGTCAGCCCGCCCTCTCTGCTGACACTAAGATTCTTCCTCGTGGACGCGGGGAGCCGCCCTCACTCACGTCGCCCATCCACAGGCTGGCCGCCATGGCCCCACTCGGGCCGGACTAGGGGG
>NW_006352194.1:1672-17867 GCF_000327345.1 Myotis davidii
TCCCCCAGCCAGGAGCGCCACAGAGCATGCGCAGACGACGCCTTCTGCGCACGCTCCGAAACGCAGCGCCTCGGGCAGCGCCGGCCGGTGCTGCTTCGGAATTTTCCGGAGACTCAGTAGGGCGCAGCTTCCGGGTCCCTCCGGGCGAATTGGGGTCCGAGTCCGTGGCGCGGTGCAGGGTGGACTTCACCCTGCGCAGGTTGGTGGGTTGCTGGGGTAACTGGCTCTCGGGTTTCTTTCTGACTTTTATGTAGTTAAACAGACGTACAAATAACATCTCAAAAGTAATATACGCTCATTGTAGAAACTTGCAAATACAAGTTATTTTTAAGGTGAAATGTCCGCTTTGGGAGCCGGGACGATCCAGTTCCACGAACTCTGTGGGCAATCCACTGGTCTGCCCCAGCCACCCAGTTCGCAAGGCGAGATTTTTGTTGAAGCTGAAATGGGATTCCTCCATTATTCCCGTGAATCGCCGGATGGGGCGGGGTTAAAAGGAGTGTCAATTGGGGCAATCCTGTCATCTCAACCAATCCCCAGTCTTGTCACTCTGCTTTCTTGAATCCCAAATCCGCTACCCTAATCCAAACCGCCAGGGACTTTAACCTGCCCCTGGAAGTCCTTGGTAAACACGATTTCGATGATTTGAATCTTGAGTTTAACAGTGTTCCCAGGCCATCGGCTCACTTTGGTGCCCATTTCTCAGAATGGGACCTTCTGTTGGTGATAGTTGTCTCAAACAGTGAAATTCTTAACAAATGCTTCCGGATCCCTTTGGGGGACTCCTAACTGGGCTGATGAGCCCCTATGTCAGGCACTCATGGGTCTGAAAACGAGATCCAAGCA
Organism: Myotis davidii; assembly: GCF_000327345.1. Lineage (NCBI taxonomy): Eukaryota > Metazoa > Chordata > Mammalia > Chiroptera > Vespertilionidae > Myotis > Myotis davidii. Next base: position 2,519 of record NW_006352194.1, read on the forward strand.
AGAGTTGCCAAAATGGCCAAATTTCACCGCAATAGTAATGTAGTGGTTGGGTGCTTTGGCTATAGATTCAAACAAATGGAGCACCTTCTCAATTATTCTGGCAAGTTACTGAACCTGAGACGAATGTGGATAATAGCAGTGCTTACCTTATAGGGTGTTGTGAGACCTTCAGATGATAACTTATAGCAATATATTTAGTTCTGTTTGCCAACCTGTGCTGTGCTCTTTGCTTACTATTTTTAAAGTATGGAAAAATTTTAAATACTTATTTAGAATATAAGCTTCATGAGACAGGGATCTTTATACATTTGATCCTAATAAAATTCCTACAATGTTTGGGAGTAAGTATGCACTGAAAAAAAAATTTGCTGAATTTATGATATAAACAGCAGTCCCTTACTCCATCTATCCTTACCCCCAACTCTCACTCTATTGGGGCAATGATTTCCAAATCTTTTCCTTAGAATGTACCTGCATATTTCTAAATAACATATTCATTTATAGTTTCAGATGTTTTAACAACTGCCCCTCCTACATACATACTTCTCCATCTTAATTTTTGTGAAAGCAGTATTGAACATTTACATTATTTATAGCTGAGCCACATGGGGTACTATGACTACATTTGTTTTGGGATAATCAATCCAGGATGGAGATAAGGGAAGATAGAACTAAGCATTTGAAAAACAAGGCAATTAATTATTAATTCCAGGGAATAAAGAAGTACAATAGTTATACTAGAGAACACTATGTGCCTGACAGTTCTGATATACATAAGGCACCAACAGAGAACTTTACAATTCTTACATGCAATACAGGGAAAAGGACTTGAGTTCTGGGTTCAGGTAGAAGCTGATTTAGATTCTAGCCTACACTTCAACTCTCAGGGACTGTTTCTTGAGACAGCAATTACTTTAAAAGCTGGTGTGAAGTGAGGATTAAACAAACTATTATTGCCTATAAAGTGCTCAGCACAATGCCTGGCCCATTTTGGTCCCACTCCATAAGAGCTATTATTAAAAACAAGGCACTGCCAAAACCGGTTTGGCTCAGTGGATGGAGCGTCGGCCTGCGGACTGAAGGGTCCCAGGTTCGATTCCGGTCAAGGGCATGTACCTGGGTTGCGGGCACATCCTCAGTGGGAGATGTGCAGGAGGCAGCTGATCGATGTTTCTCTCTCATCGATGTTTCTAACTCTCTCTCCCCCTTCCTCTCTGTGAAAAATAAATAAAAATATATTTTAAGAAAACAAAAAACAAAAAAACAAGGCACTTCCAACCCGCTATACTGTCAAAAGGGGAAAACTCCAATAAATCTAATCCAATTTAAATTGGTGGTGGATGGGTATGAGGTGGATGGGGGAGAGGGATTGATCAAAGTGTGATTTTTTTTTCCTTTTAAGAAGTCAATTTCTAATCAGTATAGTGCTTGTATCAAAACTAAAAATTCAAAAGGGGGGAAAAATCACAGACTACATTTCAAGTTATTTTACATTATATTCATTTTTCCAAGAGTCATTGACATCCAAGAAAAATCCTCCTGGCCCTAATAAAAATGTCTTCTTATTCATATACAGACCTGCTGTATCAACAATATTCATTGCAGCTTTCTGAAATTATAGAAACGTTCTATAGCCCAATACCATAGGCACTAACCACATGTAATTATTGAAGACTTGAAATGTGGCTAGTACAAAAAGGAATTTAAAATTTTTTACACATTTTTTACATTGATTTAAATGTAAATGGCTACATGTAGCTAGTGACCATCATATTAGCCAGCTCTATGATTCTGTTTGCTCAAATGCCTGAGAAAATCTACATCAATATGAATAAGTTGTCTTAGGAGTTACTGTGCAGTTAATCATGTTTTATCAATTACATGAGCTGTTGAAAATGATAAAACAGCAAGCTTAGTAAAAGTATTTGTAGGGATGTACCATCCTGATTTGGGATTAGGATGTTGAAAGAATCATTCCATGTCTCTCATATTATGCAGCATAATTTTTTTTTAAATACAGTGATTCCTGAAACATAAATACCTAAGCAAAAATAAAATCTTTTTTGATTTGTATGGAACAGTCACAGCTGACAGGCACACATCAGGACATCACCTTAAGTCCTAGTCTTGACAAAGTCCACAGGTATGGGTTTATCCTGCCCTTCCCAACACAGCAGATGTTCCCTTAAAAAAGCAGGGAATGTGTAGAAAACAAGTGGCCTGTTTTATAAAACTCTAAATTTATTCAAAATGTTAAAAGATTTCACTCTCTCTTCTAAAATACTTTACATTAAAAAAAAAAAAACCTGCTTGCTATTTTCTCAGACATGGTACAAGCTTCTGCTTCCCTTTCTGGGAACCAGTCTCTGCCCATCCAACCCTCTTCCCTGCCCTCCCTTCACTCTTGATATTGCTGTTTGTTTATAAAACCCTCCTTCCCTCGCCCCCATGTCCTGCTCTGCAGGCCAGCTTCCTTTCCAGACTTCAGGCAGGTGAGGCAGGCTGGATGGGCAGTGCAGGACAGAACACTTGTGCTTCTGGGAGAAAAGCTGATTGGCCTTTTTCTTGATCAAGTGGAGGATCACTCTTTATTTGTCCCTTTGGACACCTGTTCAGGGCCAAATACTTGGCTTGGACTTGCCCATGGCTGGTAGCCCTGCCCTTCTCCAGTTTCCCCCAGGCATAGGTGCATGACAGCTGGGTCCGACAACTGTACCATCGGTCTGCCTGTGGATTGTGAAGGACATAAGAGTGGCACATGACTAGAGTAGGGCTTGATGGAGCCCCAACTCCTCAGGGTGTGGGAATTAAACATTCCAACAAAACCCACTCCCCTCTTCCATTCCGCCCTCTCCATCCTATAGGTTACAGGCTAATTCCAGAAAGGAGGAATAAAAAAGAGGGAAGTGATTGTTCCGTGGATGGAAAAAAAGGCAGGTGATGACAAAGTACTTGGGGCTGGGGAAGGCCTGCTGGAGTCTGTAGTCATCACAGCTTGTGTTCCAGGAGGGAGGTGGGGGCCGGAAGCCAGGCCCTAGAAGCTTCATCAGCTCTGTTGCTTGTCCCTGACTAGTAAGACTGTGTGCTGGCACCCACTGGACACAGATAGAGCCAGGCGGTTCTCCAGCTGTTTGCCTGTCATCTCCACGGGGATCCAGGCATCCTCCTCCTGTCCCGTGCCCAGTTGGTAGTTGGTGCCCATGCCCCAGGCAAAAACACGACCTACAAGAGAGACACAGGGGCAGCAATCTTCAGAATCCATAGCCTCACCTTTCTTGAGTGACAGAAGCCTGGGACAGAAGGGTGAATTTTAGCCTTAGCCTATAGCAGCCTGGTAATGACTCAACCTCTGAGAGTTGGAAAAGCCAGGGAGTTGATGGATAAGAGCTCTGTCATCCTGGGACCACAGCCCTTAACCACCACCAATTACTTCTCCCTATTCCTAGGCATGGCATTCAAGGCCCTACTGTGACTAGCCACTCCGAAAACTCCTACACCACCCTCCACTCCCAGGACCAGCCACCTCTGAGACGTCTCTGGATGTTTCTGTGCCAGGATGCCCTCCTCTGCTTATCAGAAATCTTCAAGGTGTAAGTACAAGCCCCACTTCCTCAGGAACTCTACCACATCAAGCACCTCCACTAGCCTGACTTCTCAAGGCCTCCATGGCTGTGACCCTCATCCACTCAGGCTTTGGTGACTGCTCACTTACACCCTCCATGGTGGGAAATGTAAAGAAAAGCCTGAATCAGGAGTCTGGAGACCTGGGTTCAAGACCTACTGCCTGGCCAGGTCTCAGTTATATATCCCCTTTTGCTGTTTTTTCCCCCTACAGAACAAATTACCTTTATTAAAATGATTTGTTTATTCCCCTGGCCAGTGTTACTCAGTGGAGAGTGTTGGCCCAGCCACCAAAGGGTTGTGGGTTCGATCCCCAGCATGTGCGGGAGGCAATCAATTGATGTTTCTCAAATCAGTATTTCTCCCTCTCTCCTTCCCTTCTGCCTTTCCACTCTCTCTCTATAAAAAATAATTTTAAAATTCATTTTAAGTTCATCAAAGTCAGAGCTTTTGACAATCAGGAGAAAAACCATGTTTTCATAAATACTGCTCTGCATCTCAGCTCCATCTCATGGTGGCCATCAGAGCCTGCTGGGCTATTTGACAAGAGTCACAACCCCCAGGCTCCAATCAGACTGAATGTGGGTAGCCCCACTTACCATCCTTGGTCACGGCATATCCCACAGAGGCCCCACAAGCCACTGAGGAGACGACGGGCAGCCTGGAGATGAGGGTGGGCATGCTCTTCTCCTCAGCACCCTCTCCCAGGCCCAGCCTCCCGTACTCGGCTCGGCCCAGGCTGTATGCTTTTCCTGTGGGAGGAGGGAGAGAGTAGACAGGAGTTGGACGTAGGGTGTGGGTGGAGTAGCAGAGGGTGTGTTCCAGGTTGGCCAGCTGAGTTCCCATATCCATGGGAGCTGGTCCTCATTCCCTGGGTGGTGAGGAGGTCTTCAGTATCTCTTCCAGTTTTGGGGAGGCCTGGGAGAGCCTCCACAGGCCCCCACTGAATTCATACTTGGAAGAGCACCAGGACTCTGGGGGGTTAGTTGTGACCCTCATAGACCCAAATCTGGCCCAACCTATAAAGCAGACCCAGGTTCCAAGAGTCATGGTCTCAGGATCAGGCCAGGCCCGTGCAAAGAGATGAGGGCATCCCTGATCCAAAGGTCCCACCTTCTGAATCCATGCAGACTGTATGGTGCTGGCCACCAGAGAAGCCCACCCAGGACTTGGTAGAGTTCTTGAAGGATGTCAAGTTCTGGGGCACAAAGCAAGATTCTGTGCCTGAGGTTCCTGGAAGGCAAGGCCCGGAGGAGTTGTTAGGGGTAAAAGTGTCCAAGGAGCTGTTCTTCTTCATCCCCCTCTGAGGCCATCCTCCCCTCTACCAGCGTATGAATATTTTCCCTTTACAGATGACAAAACTGGCTCCGAGGGGTGACTCCACCAAGGGTGTGCGATACATGAGTAGTGGAGCCAGGACTGGAACCCAGGTCACTCTGGCTATGCCGGATGCTGGGTTTGGGACTCACCAAGTTGATGGTAGTTTGAAAGGCCAAAGCCATAGACATGGCCCTCGAGGGAGATGGCAAAGGTGAAGTAGGCGCCACAGAAGGCATCCTGGAATTTCACATAGCCACGGGTTCCCCTGGATTTCAACATCACACACTTGGGCACCAGGAGTCGTTCTGCAGGCAGAGAAGCCAAGGTCAGTGGCAGACACACAAAGCCGCTCCTCTTACCCGTGGTGGTTTCTCCCACTCACTAAAGCCCTCGAAGGGATGCTAAGCAGGGACTTTTCTCCATTAGACAGAAGAGGTATCTGAGGCCAAGAGAGTAGAGAGCCTCACTCAGACTCCCACAGCCCTAAGAGATGCCATTCTTCTCTGTTAACTCATTTAACCTCACAACAACCCAATGAAGTAGGTAGGTTTGGAGATGAGAAAACTATGTCCAGGGTCCCCTAGCCAACAGGTGGTAGAACCAGGATTCAAAACCAGGGTAGCCTGGCTCTAGAGTCAAAGTTCTTATCTATCTATCTATCTATCTATCTATCTATCTATCTATCTATCTATATCATCTATCTATGAGTGAATTTATTTATTGAATTGAAAGAGGGAGGGAGAGAGAAAATCGATTTGTTGCTCCATTGATTTATGCATTCACTGGTTGCCTCCTATATGTTCCCTGAACAGGGATTGAACCCATAACCCTGGGTAAATGGGACAACGGTCAAACAAACTGAGCTCCCGGCCATGGCTAGAGTCAATGTCCTTAACTACCACTGCAAGTCTATCTGATGTAAGCCTAAACGCACAGAGAATCCCTCCTGCCTATGACCTTCATCAGGGGGTGCATTGCTGAGTTGCCCTGGCAGAGGGACCTAGCCCACCTACCAAGGCCCTGCCGGCCACCACGATTGGCAAATAATTCAGGGACACGGCCCAGCTGGCCCTGCTCCCCGCAGCCCAGAGTGTAGAGGTCACCATCAGCTGTCAGCATCACCAAGTGGTCGTTTCCTGGGGGCGAGAGGAAGGCAGGAGATGCAGGACTTGTCTGTAGAGCCCAAGGCTTGGCCAACACCAGAATAAGGTTCTCCAACTCCTGCCCAGAGCAAGTAGCCCCAGACTCACCCGAGGCCACCTTCACCACAGGCGCACTCAGCTGTACGTGCACGGGTACCATGCTCTTCTTCATGGGCTCCAAGAGCCCAATCACACCATTATTGTCCTAGAAGGGAGGGGCAGAGCACTTAGCCAGGCCTGCATGCCCCATACCAGCCAGATCAACCATAGAGCTGTCTGGTAAGGGGCACTGGTGCCAGATGGGGAAGGAGAGCTTATGGATAGAGCTATGGCCTTCATACCAAAAGGTCTTGGGCTCAATTCCGAACAAGGGCACATGCCTGGGTTGGAAACTCAATCCCCAGTAGGAGGCAGCAGATCAATGATTCTCTCTTATCATTGATGTTTCTGTCTCTCTCCCTCTCTGAAATCAATAAAAATATATTAAAATAAAAATTAATATAAAAATCCAATATTCCTGAGAAGCATGGAAGACAGCCAGGAAGGGAGGAGAGGTTGAAGGTAGCAAGATGGGTGAGAACAACAAGTTTCCTGGATCAGCCTCGGCCAAAGACATCCTTGATCCACCTCTCTCCTAAGACACACTTCACAACATCAGATTCTAGGCAGCAGCCAATGGAGTGGACAGGCCTGAATGAAGAAGCCAGAGACCTGGCTGGGTCTGGGCCCAAGCTCTACTTCTAGGACTTGATTTCCTCACCAGTAAGTAGAACAGAGGCATGGAGATAGGTTATCCTTGGGGCCCCACCAGTTAATTCTGTCTGCCAGCCCATGCAGTCTTCCAGCCCATCTTACCCGGAAGGAGCCCCAGAGGAAGACGCGGCCGTCCTCGGTGAGCGCCGCTGTGTGACTGTCTCCTGCTGACACTTGTACCACTTTCTCTTGCAGTTCCACCTTCCCAGGAACCGTCTCTGAGCCCTCCACTGATGTGTCCCTTCCCAGGGCACCCTCATCATTGCAGCCAAAGGAGTAGACCTGTGCCCAGGATGCCCCCATTAGTGCAAGATCTGGCCTTTCAGTCCATTCTTGTTCAGACCACCCCGCGCAGCTAGCCAGCTCCATCTCCAAGCCTCCTCCCCCAGACCCTATCCATCCCACGCCACGCCCCCAACCTACCTGGCCACTTTTGCTTAGACACACGGTGTGCATGCCCCCAGCCTCAGCCTGTACAATGTCTTCCGGAATGGTTACTAGGGCTGGCTTCTTCCTCTCCATCACATTCTCGCCGAGTCCCAGCTGACCCACGTCACCCTGGCCCAGTGTCAGCACCAAGCCCGGTTCTGTGCGGTGGGACCTATGTGAGACTGAGGAGTGAAGAAGACAGCCGAGTGTGTAGGATGATGGGAGAGAGGAGAGGTCACTGCATGGGCTCTGGGTTCAATCCCCTGCTCTGCCACAGACCTCAGTATGACCCTTCTGAGCCTGTTTCCTAATTTGTGAAATGGGGATATCAGAAGTCCCTACCTCACAGGGTTTGTGTAAAGGTTAAAAATCGAGCACATTATTAATTGAAAGGAAGGAAATAGCAACAAGGAGACACTCAGTATTGTGAAATGAATCTTGGTGGGGAGAAGAGTGAGCACCCAAGATAGTTTTCCTGAGTGGCTCTAAGTTCTTGATAAGGCGCCATGGTACCGAAAGTGAGGGCTCGGGTGTGAAGTCTACTCTTTACTGGCTGCTTACTCCACTAATGCTAAATTGCTCTGCAGTTCCCCAAATTATGCTACAGACTTAAATATGCTTCCATATTTAAGATCCCATTTTATAGGAAAGGGAATGGAGCCTCGGAGAGGTTAACAGAGCTAATAAGTAACAGTGTTTGCACTGAAACCAAGGGAGCCTACATGGGTCTGCAGTTAGCCCCCATCCTCAGGGTGTCACGGAACTCCTGAACATGTCACACGGACACCTGGCTCCAATAAGTAGATACACAACCACAGCTAAGAGGGAGGAGCAGCAGTAAGAGCTAACACAGGTTTTTGCCGAGGTAAGCGCCAACCAGTGGGCAGTCCAGGACCATCTGCTGGCCAATGGCAACCGTCTGTGGCCCTGGACAGCCAATGGTGTCCAGTCCCTCCCCCAGGGTTGCCAGGCCTCTGAGGCTGTGCTGGGCAGGGAGCCACCTGGTCGGGTTTTCTGGTTGGCAGGGCTCGGCCTGCAGGCACCTCGGGTGTAGCAGGCGCCTGGAACGCGGTGGGAGGCACCGGCCCTCACTGCCTGGTTACGAGGGTCTGCAAGAGACAGACACTGTCTGAGTGTGGGCCCACACACCCCTTCTCAGATGGGGGTGGCTCTCCTCCCTGTCTCCCTCCAGGGTTCCAGAACAGAGGAAACCACAGCCACCTCCCTCAAATGCTACCATGACATGATCTCATTTTCCTCACAACAGGCCGGTGGGTTGGAATTGTGCTCACCTCCTATTTCATGAAAGGGTGATCCAAGCTCAGCGAGAGTAAGATACTTGCTCAAAGCTACATACCTAGAAAGTGGCAGGGCCACAAACCCACATCTGGACGCCAGTGGTCCAGACCATAAGCCACTACTGCCTGGGGCCAAGCCACCGGGTCTAGTTTTGCTAGTACCACCTGAGTGCTTGAACACGTCTCTGTGCCTTTATGATTCCTTGAGGGTGGGATTCAATGACCTACAGGACACCTGCCAACTGGGTGGAGCTTATGGACTTCCAGGCCCCTCAGCTTCAAATGTCAGCGGGGAAGGAGCCCAGTCCCAGATTTGGGGGGCTTCAAGAGGCCATACATAGAGACAGAAGCCAACTTACCCTTCACTTTCTTGCTTTTGGGGAGAGCATCTTCTGGGGGTGACCTTTTCTTAGCCACACGCTTGGGTGGCATCTTCCTGTCCTGAAAAGCCCAGGCAAATACTCCATGTCAGATGGCAAAATGTCCTGCTCTAATTAGGCAATATTACCCAGAGAAAAAGACCTTTACAAAGGCGAGAGGCACTGCCCAGCAATTCCACTTGTCAGAATTTATCTAAGAACAAGAACAGAATAATACGCCCAAAGAGGAAGTTCCACAGACATTCTCTACTGTATGCTTCATAACATTAAAAAAAAATAAAATAAAAAAGTGGAGCAACCCATGTGCTTAACACATTGTATGCAGGAAACGTATTTATACATTTTACAGATTTGTACGTTCTACCATTGTAGTAGAGCGCAGGACACGCATTAATACGTACACTAAAGTTATCGTAATTTTACTGAACGTTGCCATTTGTGCAAAAAATTAGCAAAAATGGCCTGTGCCACCTGTTAGCGCACGATAAAAACTACCTGCAAACAATGTGTTAATAGTAGGAGAGTGGCTATGTAGTATATTCATGACTGAACAGTATAAAGCCACTAAAAGTGATATTTTCAGAAACTTATTGAATAGGAAGATGTTTACCATTGCCAAATAATAAGCACATCAAAAAACAGTTCATCCCACTTTTGAAATATAATGCATACACACATGTAAAAATAAGTGTAGAAAAATGTGAAGGAAATACGTCCATTATTAACAATGATAACCTCTGGAAAATAAGATTATGGACAATTTTTACTTTTTGCTTTACACTTTCCTGTATTATATAAGATGTTTATTAAGAAGCATTACATATCCTATCTAATAAAGAGGGAATATGCTAATTGACTGTCACACCCTCAAAGATGGCAACAACCACAGCCAATAAGGAGGGAATATGCTAATTGACTGTCACACCTTCAAAAAGATGGTGGCATCCACAGCCACAAGATGGTGGTGTCCAGTCCCCTCAGCCCCGCAGGGGCGGCAGGTGCATGGCAAGGCTGGGCCCGCTCCTAGGCGGGTCCGGCTGCTCTGCATGCCTGCCTCTGGAGACCCCCAGTTCTCTCAGCCCCCAGCCGCCCAGGGCCAGCCTGAGGCACAGGCAAGCTTCAGATGTCGGCTCCCAGCCACGCAGGGCCGGCCCGAGGTGCAGGCAAGCCTTGGATGGCGGCTCCCAGCCGCCCAGGGCTGCCTGAGGCTGAGGTTACCAGGGCCGGCCAAGGCTTGCGCTGCTGGCAGTGGCAGCAGCAGAGGCGTGATGGGGCGTCACCTTCCCCTGATCGCCAGGTTGCCTCCCACCCCTAAGGGCTCCCAGACTGTGAGAGGGGCAGGTCGGGCTGAGGGACCCTGCCTCCAGTGCATGAATTTTCATGCACCGGGCCTCTAGTTTTTATTATAAAAAATGAAAAAGCTGGTGTGGCTATAGCTGAAGAACATTAAGTATCCCTCATAACTGCCCTCAAACCCTGAGATAATCACTAGTAACTTTGTAACTAATGGTTAACCACATAACCACTATGTAACGCTGATGTATCACTGTTATTATCAGACATTACAAAGTTATTCTAATTCTAATTAAGTAAAACCAAACGAGGCCATTTGTGCCCTTTGATCCCTAAATGTCACTTCTGGGAGGAGCCTGGCTTTTCTAAGAGTCCCACAAGGGCACACAAACACCAAGTGTTACAAAAGAGGGAAAGGAAATCACCTATGGGTGACAAGAAGGGTTGTTGGGCCCTAGCTGGTTTAGCTCAGTGGATAGAGCTTCAGGCTGCGGACTGAAGGCTCCTGGGTTCGATTCCAGTCTGGGGCACATGCCCAGGTTTCAGGCTCGATCCCTGGTGTGGGATGTGCGGGAGGCAGCCGACCAATGATTCTCTCATCATTAATGTTTCTCTCTCTCCTTCTCCCTTCCTCTCTGAAATCAATACAAATTAAAAAAAGAAAAAGAAAAAAAAAGAAAAAGAAGGAAGGAAGGTAGGTTGGTTGTTGGACCCAGGATGATCCAGGGCAGATAAAAGCCTGTCTTGAACCCCTCCCCTCCTTTAACTGCTACTGCTCCCCAAGGTCTTAAGGCTGCTGAGAACAGAGGCATTCTCTCTCGATGCCAATCCAGCCAATTTATGCCACTAACTTTTTCCTCCACAAATGCATCTTTATTGAGGCCTGGTCTTTAAAGTTGTGAAGGACAGTCAGGTTGTCTAAGCCTGGGGTGCCCAAACTCTGAACTGTGATCTTTCTGTAGGGATGGCCGGGCCAGGACACTTTAGAGCTGTCCTGATGCAGAAGTGGTACAGCCTGTGGCAGTTAAGAGTCTAGCCTCTGGCCCTGGCCACTTTGACTCAGTGGATAGAGCATGGGCCAGGCAGACTGAAGGGTCTCGGGTTCAATTTTAGTCAAATCCCTGGACCGGTCAGGGTGCGTGTGGGAGGCACCCAATCAAGGCAACCAATCGATGTCTCTCTCAAATAATGATGTTTCTCTCTCTGTCTCTACCCCTTCCCTGCTACTCTCTCTAAAAATCAATGGAAAAATATCCTTAGGTGAGGATTAACAAAAAACAAAACAACTACAGAAAAAAGAGTCCAGCCCTAGCTGGTCTGGCTCAGTGGATAGAGCATCAGCCTGCAGACTAAAGGCTCCCGGGTTCGATTCCGGTCAAGGGCAAGCACCTCGGTTGGTTGCAGGCTCCTCCCCAGCCCGGGCCCTGGTTAGGGTATGTGCAGGAGGCAACCAATCAATGTGTTTTTCTCACATCGATATTTCTCTCTGTCTTTCCCTCTCTCTTCCACTCTCTGTAATAATTATTATTATTGTCTAAAGTTTTACGTATGTCTCCTTTTTCCCCGATTGACACCCCTCCCCCCCAGCCATTCCCACCCGGGCAAGCCCCCACTGCCCCAGTGTCTGTGTGTTGTGATTTTCTTAATAACATTTTCTTTTCTCTAGCTTGCATTTTTTTTGTAATACAGAATGTAATACATATAACATAAAAAAGACTTTGTAAAGAACTTTTAAGTGCCAAGCACACAATAAGTAGTAATTCTACACATAACACTGTCAATAGGTTCTGTGACTTTAAGTGAACAGATTACAGTGTCTCATCAACACTATAATGAAACAATGTTGAATGCAATATCATTTTTCAAGGACCTGCTGTGTTCAATACGTGGAAGTTCAAGTGTTCATTCATCCCACAAATACTTACTGAGTATCTATTGCCACTGTGTGGCTTTGGGCCCGAAGTAGTAAGAAAAAAAAAGAACAGTAACCCTCCCCCTGTTCTCATGGAGCTTACATTCTAGTGGGAAAGAAAAAATTGTTACAAAAGGTGCTGTGTGAAGGCTAGACAAGGTGATACATAGAGAATAACTTGGGGGTCACACAACAATGTGAACGCAATTAATGCCACCAAACTGTACAGTTATAAATGGTTGAAATGGTAAATTTTATGGTATGCATATTTTATCATAATAAGAAAACAGAGAGATTAACTGGACTAGGGGAGGAGAGTGGAGAGTCAGAAATAGAAGCTGAGAGGGAGAGGCTGGTGAGACCAGAGAGGAGACAGGCGGCGAGGCGGGGCCGGTGGGTGAAGAACCTGAAGGACATGGGAAAGGCCAACTCCCTGCTGTGGTGGACCTCTGGCTTTAGGGTCTAACCACCCCAGCTCTCTGGGCCTGAGGATCCTCATCTCTCAAGTGGAGGTCGCTGGGCACTGCAGTGCTGCTGTGAGCAATCCTCCGGCGGGACAGGGAATGAGGGCACCTCCTCGAGGGCGGAGCCTGACACCCACTACCCACCTGCATCCTAGAGCACAACCAGTCCTGTGCACACGCCCTCTCTAACTCCTCTGGGTGTGTTTTCCTAGCCCGACAGGGAGTGTCTGGCGGGGGAATAGGAGTAGTCTTTGGTCCACCCACAATCCACACACACAGCTTCCATGTTTGAGGAGCTGACAATCTGGGAGAAGAGTGAGACACAGTCCCAAATAATTAAAAATCAGACAGTCAACTCTCCTAGAATACTCACACCTGCCTTCTGAGGTAAACGTGATCACCCTGGTTTCACAGGTAAGAAAGCTGAGGTTCAGGGAAAGGCACCCCAGGCCACACAGGAGTGGGGTGAAAGGGCAGGTCTCCCAACCAGGGCCAGAGCTCCCCCTTCCCACCTCTCTCTGGGCCTGTTCTTCATGTGATGAATGAAGGCACATCAGACTAGACCAGCGGTCGCCAACCTTTCGGACCTCACAGACCACAGGTTGGCGACTGCTGGACTAGACAGTCTACCAGGGAGGGCCTGGTTCCTGCTGTGACCCCCTGTAACCCCACCACAGCCTCATTTCTACAAAGGGAGACAGAGCCCTCTCTCTAACCACAGCAGCTGTCCCTGCCACCCCCTCATCCCCAATGTCAGGAGGCAGACAACTGCCAGCCAGACCCAGAGGCTGATGAATCACTTTGTGAGAAAGGTCCCCAGGGAAGGGAGGGCAGGGGCTCATCTGTCAAAAACATGTGCTGAACTCCTGCTGCGGGCCAGGCACACTCCCTGCCCGGGATACTCCACCTCAAGTGGGATACTCCACCTCAAGCGTTTCCTAACCAGCCCTGGCTGGCTTGGCTCAGTGGATAGAGCATTGGCCTGCGGACTAAAGGATCTGGGGTTCGATTCTGGTCAAGGGCACATGCCCAGGTTGAGGGTCCAATCCCCAGCGGGGGGTGTGCAGGAGGCAGCCAATCAATGATTCTCTCCCATCATTGATGTTTCTCTCTCTCTCCCCCCCTGTCCCTTCAATAAAAAAAATATTTTTTAAAAAAGTTTCCCAACCAGGGGTTCCCCTTTGTATACAGAGCTGTGTCTGGGTTTATGTGTTTATTTTTCCTAAGAAAAGGGGCCACATTTTCCACCAGATGTGAGAACTACCGCTTTATGGAAAATACAGGTATCAGTAATTCTCACCACATGCCTCTTACCTTCATTTTACTGATAAAGAAACGAATAGGAAGATTTAGTGGGAGGCCCAAGGGGACTCAACCTGTGAGTTGCAAAACTGAACAGGATCCCTGCTCTTGGGATGTCTCAGGAAACACCAGCATGAACTCCTAATTCATTGTTCCAGACTCCATTCTAATACTCTTCTTGGGTGAAACCACCTGCCTTTTCCACCTCCACCCAGTGTCCCTTGGTCTGGCACCTGAGACCTTTCAAGACCCAGTCCCTGTTGTAGCATCTTGTTCCTCCTCTCCTTGTACCCTGTGTTCCAGTCAGACTCAAACATCCGTGGAATCCCGGACCACTACACTCACCTAGACCTTCACGCCTTTGCATGTGCTGTTTCCTTTGCCTGTATCACCCTAATCCCTCCACCAGGGAACTCTGCAGCTCCTTTAAAACCCGGTTCAAGCATCACCTCACCTGGAAAGCCATCCCTGACCCTCCTGGGCTCAGAGTTCCTGTGTAACACTCCATACACCCAACTTCTGCTAGGACACCCGAATCACACTTGGTTGGAGCACCTCAATTGCTATTTGATGAATGACTTGTCAGCAGCAGTGCCCCTGACTCCGCAGCAAACATCCGTGATCACACTGGCACTTTCGTAATTGTGGCCCCGCATGGGTCTCCCCAAGGAGACCGGCAGTTCCGCAAAGGCCACGTGGGGCCCTTCTCACCATGGCTCCCCAGCCCTGCCGGCGCAGCACGGGGTAGACAGCAGTAAATAATCCGTTGACAGATGCGTTTATGGACAAAAAAAAGGGGGGGTAGGGGACCCACATGCTAACCTGACTAGTTCAGGGAAGGTCTGCATGGCGGTTCTGCAAACTCAAAGACCTAAAGTAAGTACAAAGAATGGTCTGAAATTAAAAATTCATTTCCTAGGCCAGTATTTTCCCTGACAAAGATCAATTTCCAATCTTTACTGAGCCTATTGTCTTTCTGCATCTGAGATAACGTACCTGTGAAATGTCTGGGTACCTAGTAACTTCCCTCTTTCAGGACGCCTCCGGGCGCAACAAATGGCCCCGGGCCGACCACAAACTCCCTCATTGTTATTGTCATGTCAATTGTGGACTGTTAACTACCCTGCACCCCCTCAGTAAAAGGCATGTGTCCATCATTTCACTTTTTACCCAATCCCAGAGGTCTCCCGCTTTGCCTTTGCCCACCTCCCGAATCTATCACCAATGGATTTCAGGTAACCCACTTCCGGCTGCTCCTTTGATGGTAATTTATAAAAACAAGGTAAACACCCGCCATTCTCCGGAGCATCATCCCAATTCCTTGAGGTTTTGCTTCCCGGCACGTGTCCACAGTTCGGCTCAAATAAACTCACAAAAACTCTTTACAGGTTTGAACGTGTTTCTGCATTAACAAGCGGATGCGGAGTTCACAGCA
>NW_006352194.1:18136-22101 GCF_000327345.1 Myotis davidii
TCCTAGGATTCCTCCGCTCGCCGGCTGGGCCGCGAACTGCCCCAGAGCATGCGCTCTGCGGGCCTCGGGCCGCCCTGACCCGGGCCACGGAGGAAAACAAAGAGCCCGGCGGCCCCTGGCGGCCGCCCCGGGAAGTGCAAGGGACACGCTCCTCACAGGGAGCTCTAGACCAGGTTCCCCACCTGTACTCCGCAAGTACAGTGTGGGTACATTTTGGAGACCCCAAATCGGGACGAGTGGACTAACAACCAGAAAGACCACTTGAAAACAGGGTTGGTTTATGGGAAAACAGGGTTTGTTTGTGTGATAGGAACTGTACAGACAAAAGAGATACTGCTCGTCCCTGTTCTCAAGAGGTTCTCTGTTGGAGAAACATGAGAAATCAGACCAACAGAGTTACGGCAAGGGTACGTCCAGGGGCATCTGGCTCAGCCTGGGACTTAAGAAATGCTTTCCATGTTAACGCGGAGAAGCCTCCCTTGTAATGACAGGGAGCGATGAGAGCCTAGGGTGGTGTGGGGAACATGTCTAACTGGAGCAGATGTGCCTGCAGGAGTGGCAGGGGAGAGCGCTGGAGCAGGAGGGCTGGGCCAGGGATGCGCGGTCTATGCCTAAGGAAGCAGCTTCTATTCCGAGGCAGTGGGGAACTGTGAAAGGATTTGACCACATGAGTAGGTTTTTGTTTTCCAACAGAATGGAGAATGGACTTGGGGGAAGCAAATCGAGTGAGGGAGACCATTTGAACTGGATGTGAATTGGGGTTGGGGGCTGGGAAAGGAAAATAGGTACCAAGCGGACGACCCTCTCTTGTTAACACACTCAGTGGACACAGTTCTTGAAGATTTCAGGTGTTCCCTGAGGTGACTTCTCTGGCCATTTGGTTGTCTGGGGGGTTCCCAGATCAGGGCAGTGACCTCTGCAGAAGGATATTTTCTCCATTTTATGTTGATTCTGACTCTGAAAGTCATTCTATCATAACCAGATAAGATACTTTTGATGAGTATTTACCAACTGAATTTCTTTTTCGATGGAGTAGAGGGCACTCCCCATCTTGAGTCTCTTACCTCTTCAAGTTTACCTCTGCCTCCATCACGGACTCCTCCTCTGGATGATGTAGTACCCTGAAATTTCTCCAAGTTTAAGCTCTGGGATCTCTGATCTCTCTCTGCTGTCTTCCTCCAAGTTCTTAACTCATTCGCATGCTTAATGTAATTATAAAAATGATTATTATCACCTATTTTGTAAAACCTTTTACTTTGTTCACTGCAGAAACATTCCCACCCATGTTATTTAGCACATTTGTTCCTCACAAAAACCTCATGACAGTTGTAAAATGGGAAAAACGAGGTTCAAAGTGGTTAGGGACTTTCTCTGGAGTCATCCTACAAGTGGTAGAGGGGGCAGAATTCTTGTTCAGGGCTGAGCTATCACTTTTTGAAAGGGCAATCCATCTGCCCTCCACTGGAAGTTTCAGCCCTTCAGCTCTAGCCCTGTGACTCATCACCCATGGAACTAGACACCACCCCGACTTCATCTTTCCAGCCAAAGTTAAGGTTCTCTGAGAAATAGATTCAAACCTTAAATGCTTTGCCGCTTCCTCCCTCTCCTCTCTTCATGTTTCTATTTCTGCCCCTCTGATCAAAAGCACCACTGTCCTGGACTCTGCTCCTCTCATTTCTTCCCCTCCATTTCATCCCACCAATATCCCAGGTTAGTCTCCCTAAACCACTGCTGGGAGACCTTGCCCTGTTTAGAAATCTTTAAATATTTAGATGTTTTGGCCTGAGGATTGAAGGGTCCTGGGTTGGATTCTGGTCAAGGGCACAAGCCTTGGTTGCAAGCTCGGATCACTAGCCCCCAGAGGGGCTAGTGCAGGAGGCAACCAATGTATCATCGCCCTTTCTCTTTCTCTCTCCCCATCCGTTCCACTCTCTCTCTAAAATAAATAAATAAATACATAAAAATCAATCAATGGGAAAATATCCTCAGGTGAGGATTACCAACAAATTAGGTATTTCTTTGGTGCTGTGCCTGCAATACCAGGTGGTCACAAAATGTTCTTTAAGAAGTTCATTGTACTTATGAGACTGTAAGAAGCATTTACAAATATTAACTCATTGAATATCCCCATTCTTTTATTCCCAATTTCATGAGGAAATTGCAGAGATTAAGTGGCTCACCCAAGGTCACATGCACAGAAACTGTTGGTATCAGGATCCAAACCTAGGCAGCATGACTCCACGTTTGGCAACCATCGGTATGACTGCCTATGTGCAGAAAAGGCCAGAAAAGCCTGTTTGGAGAGTCTAGACAGGTATAGTGCAAGATGAAATTTAGCAGAAAGGGTGGGGCCTAGAATACCCGCTGACAGCTTTGCTTCAGCTCCACTTGCACATCGAGAAATGAATACAGGTATTTCCTGTCTAGCATTAGCTATCCAGCCCTATCCTGAGAAGTTGGTGCGAATCATTAAGATCTTTCTCTGGGTGAAGGGAAAAGCGAACACTATACTGAGCCCCTACTTTCCAAAGACGGCATGTGGTAATGACACCAAGCTGAGAGGTCAGCACTGGCTGGTCCTGGGGTAAACAGGACCCTGCCTTACATCTGGCTCGCTGCCAGGAAGCCTGCAGGGGGTTGATGCTCTTGTGCAGGTTCCACTTCCAGTTGTGAATTTGGACAATGGAATCTTTGTTAGAGTTTTCCCGTCTGAAACTGGGTTAGATTAATACCCATTTCAGAGTTGTGAGGATTAATATATGCAAATACTTAGAACTAAGTATTATTGCAAGTGCAACTAGTTTAAGCAGACCATCTACATGTTGCTTTATCAGTTCAAAAAGCCAACAAGCCGTGCTCTCCCTAATTACGGCTACAGGAAATAGCTCCCATTCCCAAATCTATTATCCTCTGGCCCTGAATACCATTTGTGAAACTCTATCTGGGCATTCCACACAATTTGGCCAAACCCACCACCCAAACCCCAAATACACACTTCCCTTAAATCTGACCACAAAGGCCCCTAAATGGCTTAATGGCTATCTGAACCCCACGCACCAGGATCGACTCTACCTTCTAGATGGTCTCCATCCTTCAGGGCCTATTACATCCCATCCCTACAAGCCTGGCAATCTGTACAAGGGCTTGACAAAGCTTCCATTGTGACCCAACCTCACATCATCCATGGCAGTGGTCTTCCAGGCTTAAGGGCTTGCCACTTGGACACCAGTTGTCTAGGTTTAACTAGCTTAACAGCAGTAGGATTGTAACATTCCTAACAAATCTTATAATTGCTAATGTAGGTGAAGCATTACCCAGATTTTAAATTTTAACCAGGTATCCAACTACTTAATGAAAATGAGATCTAGCCAGGGAACTATATAAAGCTAAACACGAAGAGCTCAAGACAAAAGCTTAGGGTCTTTAGGGCGCAACTAATCAGGCATTAATTGCTATAGCACTCCATTGTGGAACACTATCTTTGGCTATCACACACTCCCATATGAAAAAAGAAACCACACTAGTAAGTATATAGTCACCTTTATTATAATTCACAAATACATAAGGATTTTAAAAAACATTTAGACTTGCATGGGCTTCTGTTCATTCAGCTATGCAATTAGAAAACCAACTTTGAGGATAAAAAAAACAAAGTATCATTTTAGTTTCATTTTTTGCATCACACATTCTGACAGGTTTTCTGGGCCTTTTCAAGGATCAATATTGTCTCAATAAAGCTGCCCAGCCCTAGCCAGTTTGGCTGCGAGTAGAGCGTAGGTTGAAGAGTCCCAGGTTTGATCCTGGTCAAGGGCATGTACCTTGGGTGCAACCAATAGATGTGTTTCTCTGGCCCTGACCTGTTTGGGTCGGCCTATGGACTGAAGGGTCCTGGGCTCGATTCCAGTCAGGGGCATGTGCCTTGGTTGCGGGCAATGTCCCCAGTGGGGGGTGTGCAGGAGGCAGCT
>NW_006352194.1:22225-24446 GCF_000327345.1 Myotis davidii
CCTGCCAATGCCCAGTGCCTTCTGTAACGACATAAATTTCAACGGGCCGTGTGGCCAATGGAACATCCTATTAGTCTACCAGTTAATACAGATCTGGGAATGACAGAATTTGCATTTAATTTTCCTTTTACTCCAAAGGGCAGCTACTTATCCTCCAAAAGCAGCCATCACTTTAGAGGAATCCAAAAAGCATTAACTGCCAAAATGGTGAGGTGGCTCCTCTTCTTTTCTAAATGAAATTAGAAAAAATGATTAGACTCATAGACTCTTAAATTTAAAAATTTCACATTTTAGTGTACTAGATGTTTCCTGCATGGTTTGTCTCCTCAGTCATTGTCCACAGGACTCTGAGAAGCTGTAGGAATATGCAGGCGCAGACTCGAGGCCCGGCTTTCTCTCCAACGTTGTGGAAAGGGACTGTACATCACGGGGCAGAGCCCTCCGCTCCCCTGCGCCACCTGGACAGAGCCCGGGGAGAGTGACCTCCCGGGGTATCCACGTTGGGAGCCTCTGATAATCAATTACAAACAGTAGTAATTACAGTACAGCTATAGCATCACCCCTCAAAACTTCTTAGATTTTTATTACATACTAGAGGCCTGATGCACAAAATTTGTGCAAGAGTAGGCCTTCCTCCTTTGCCCACGCGTACCTCCCCCCCTAGCTTAGTCCAAGGAGGTCCGGTCTGATTAGCACATTATGCTTTTATTATTACAGATCACACTACATGCAGTTGTTGGTTTAAATTGAGAAACATCAGTAGGTTGCCTCCACATGTGCCCCCAGTTGTTGGTTTAGTATCTGTTTTTAATCAATTTCAAACAAGTCATTACTATGTACTATTTCATGATTTACTTCATCAGTTATTCCTTGTTGAAGGCGTATGCAGACAAATATGCCCAGCTTCAACTCCAGTATCATGAAAGGGGTCTGTGCATGAGACCAAACCCTATCTCCTGTGGATGGACTGTAAGGGGCAAAACCGGTAAGCCAAAAGCAATTCAGATGTACTTACCCAAATCAAGTTATTTAGAATCTTGACCGAAGGCTGCAAAACAAGGTAAAGAGCTTAATTCAGCAGTACAGTAAAGCTGGTTAAAGCAAAAAATTCACTTCTGATCAACCTATATCTAGATAGGAAGCTCTAGAGCAGCAATTGTCAACCTTTTTCACCTCATGCAGCACAAATTACTAAAACTGCAGCACACAAAAAATATGTATTTTACCGATCTGCCAAAACAGGTAGAATTTTTAAATATAGGTTTTTATCGATTTCAGGAAGAGATAGAAACATCAATGATAGAATCATGGATAGGCTGTCTCCTGCACGCACCCACCCTCCCAATTGGCCATGTGCCCTGACCCCCTGGTTCATGGGTCAATGCTCAACCCTGAGCCAGGCCAGGCCAAAGGTAGAATTTTAACTGATTCACACCAATTTGTGTTGGATGTTGATTTTAAATTTGACAATCCAAGGGAAAAGAAGTCAGTGCCCCTTGACTAAATCGGCAGGTTTTCAATTTCGTGCGGCACACCGGTTGAAAATCGCTGTTCTAGAGAGATGTTTCCTGCATGGTTTGTCTCCTCAGTCATCGTCCACAGGACTCTGAGAAGCTGTAGGAATATGCAGGCGCAGACTCGAGGCCCGGCTTTCTCTCCAACGTTGTGGAAAGGGACTGTACATCACGGGGCAGAGCCCTCCGCTCCCCTGCGCCACCTGGACAGAGCCCGGGGAGAGTGACCTCCCGGGGTATCCACGTTGGTCACGACACTTAGATTCAGACTACGGTGCTGGAAATCCCACCCAGCGACAGCGATACCTAAATCTCCCCCCTCCCCACCAAAATCGTCAAAACTCGAGTTCTAGACTGGCCAGAAGTCCTGTCAGGAACCTAAATTCACTTGCAGCCGGGCGCCGCAAACACACATCTAGAAACAATAGCCATCAGCGCGCTCCCAAAGAAACGGCAACTGCAGAGCCTTTCAGGCAGCAGTTAACCTTTCCATCTTTAAACCGATCATCTCCAGCCGTGAAATTACCCCAAATGTTACACTGGCAGCACCAAGAGCCATCGGTTTCGAAATCAGGACTCACACGCGGGAGGGGCCAGGAATAAAATGTCCTGCGTGCAACTCCCCCGAGGGCAACGCGGCTCCCGGGAGGCAGGGCAACGACTGGGCGGGGTGGCTGCGTTCTCGGCGTCCCGGCGCGCAGGGTGCA
>NW_006352194.1:24468-34185 GCF_000327345.1 Myotis davidii
ACCCGCGGGGCGCGAGCGCCCCAGCCCCTCCGCGCGGAATAAGGGTAGTTGGCGCGGACGCCGTCGAAACCAGCCCTTCTAAGCACCGTTTCCACCGGAAAGGCCGGCTGGCGGGATCTGGCACTAGAGCTGAAACTGACAAACCAGGGGGATACACACACTTACCAAACACCACGAACACTGAGCAAAGGTCTCCCCCTAAAAGGCTGAGCGATTGCGAGGCGTCCGTATTTATACCTTTTGAAGCGAGCGGATATGTCTACTGCGCCTGCGCCCCGCCTTGCGCAGTCAGCGTATCGGCAATTCACTAGATTAAGCCCCACCCCCAGAGGATTCTCGCGATACGAGAGCCTTCACGCGCGACTTTGCTGGGGAACGTAAATTACGGAAGTTGCGTATGTAGGCGGGTACTTTTCCAATAGCAAAGTTACTGTTCTACCCTCGGTTCACGCCGTCTGGGGCCTGTGCTGTTAAACTCGTCAGAAATAGCTTTGGTGTCATAACTATGCAAAATAGAAAAAGACATCTAGAAAAACGCGAGAAGTCTAAAAAGTGGTTGAATCTGCCCTGTACACTGAAATAGACATTTGACAAATGCGTCGGTAAAGACGACGAGTGCTCCTACGCTAACAGGTTAAACTTCAAAGCCTCTTATGCACAACTACGGGAATATACTGTTGAACTGTACACTTACAAATGGTTAAAATGGTAACGTTTATGTTAAGTACATTTTAACACATACATCCCTAATCTAAAGACTTAGGCAAGTAAAGAATTCCTAAGATACATATTGCAGTAAAATGTTACAAATGTGATAGAATTTCTAATATGGTGTTAGGTGAATAAATGTTAAATGGACATAGAGCGATCACAGCTGGACTCTAACGAGTAGAAATATTTATGGTGTTCTTCTAGAAGATGTTCGTGCTGGGTGGATTACATACATTCTTTACTGTCACAGCAATTCTAAGACATTGGAATTATTACCCAAATTTTAAGATGCAAAACAGGACCAGAGCAGTGGTTCTCAAAGTGTAGTTGGTAGACCCTGGGGTCTCTGAGATTCTTTTGGGGGTCCTTGAGGTCAAAACTATTTCATAATAATTCTTTCTTCGCCTTTTTCACTGTGTTGACTCTGCACTGATGTAAAATGAAATAGTGGGTAAACTTGGCTGGTGCCTCAGTATGTTTCAAGGCCTTGTCATCAAACTGTACTGGTAGTAGTGTTTTTCATCATCAAAGATATACAGTATTTTATTTTATTTTTTAAATATATTTTTATTGATTTAAGAGAGGAAGGGAGAGGGAGAGATGGAAACATCAATGATGAGAGAGAATCATTGACTGGCTGCCTCCTGCATACCCCCTACTGGGGATTGAGCCCACAACCTGGGCATGTGCCCTTGACCGGAATTGAACCCGGGACCCTTCAGTCCACAGGCTGATGCTCTATCCACTGAGCCAAACTAGCCAGGGCTGGACTTCCCCCTTTAAAAAAAATATATATATATATCTTTATTGTTCAGATTATTACATTTGTTCCTCTTTTCCCCCCCTCCCAGTTCCCGCCCCACCCTCCGCCCTCACTCCCCACCCACTGTCCTCATCCATAGGTTGGACTTCCCCTTTTTGATAGTGGTTTTCCAAACCTCTCACTCTACTACAGTCCTCCCTCTCCTGGGATATAGAAATCTAAATCCATAAGAATTCTAAACTCATTTATTGTTTCAGCCAACACTGGGCAATGTGCACAGGCAACAATGCTTAACCTCAACAAGAGGGTAATGGCAATTGAGGCCTCTTTGGAGGACTAGAAGGAAAATCTGGGAGCAGGTGGAATCCAATGGCATGAGTTCTGGCTCATGGTTTCTTTAAATCCTGGGTAAAGGGTGGTGGACTAACCAAGGCCAGTCTCTGAAGTGACAAGTAGAAAGTGAGTCACTGGTGAGGCCACCATGAATGAAACTGGGCGGCTGGCCAGAGAGGAGTATATGAGGTATGACCTGTCTCACTGTGATGCCAGCCGTGGTCTAATATGAGGTCCGTACAGAGTAATCCTTATAGGGGTGATTGGGATGCAGTTGCTTGTCCTCGAATATATGCAGAGTGGTCACACGATGTGCTTTGACCTTGGGGAAGCAACTTCACCTCTTAGGTTCTTTGCTGGTAAAATGAGTCTATGTCTACTTACTTCGCAGACTAGGGGTGGGATAAATAGGATAAAGGACCGAGAGCAGTACCTGGTACATACTATGGGGTTCACAGTTGGCTTTCCTCTCTGCAGCCTATTCTTTTTCTGTATGTGTGCAGTCATTCACAAACATGACTGAGTATCTCTGGCTACACTTAATGTTCTTTTTTTCTTTAATATATCTTTACTGGTTTCAGAGAGGAAGGGAGAAGGATAGAGAGATAGACACATCAATGATGAAAAAGAATCACTGATCAGCTGCCTCCTGCACGTCCCCTACTGGGATCGAGCCCATAACCCAGGCATGTGCCCTTGGCCGGAATTGAACTTGGGACCCTTCAATCTGCAGGCTGACACTCTATTCACTGCACCAAACCGGCTAGGGCTACACTTAATGTTCTTACTATTTTCTTTCCCCCCTCATCTACTTCTCATTGAGGCTGTCAGTCAGTATTTTAGGTATCATTTTTAAGCAGGCTTAAATCTTTTGGAATAAGGTAGAATATAAAAGAAACACTTCATACCAGAATACTATAGTTTTTTTTTAATTCTAAAATACTTTAATAATTAATGTTGTTAGGAAGACTGATATACAATGCAATTACTTATTTTACAAGGAGATTCTGTACATCAGGGAAGCATTTTAAAGTACAATACATCAGACTTTTATTTCTTCTATACATTATGACTGTAAATTGTTACTTACAAGGAAACAAAATCCTTTATATTTATATGTATATATATAAAAATCACCTGAAAAGACTTGACCCCCAAAGTATCCTGTTTCAAAAGAACATGAATGAGATGAAAGATGAATTAGATTTCTTGGTGGCACATAGAAAGCAAACAAGAAGCTCAGGAAATCAAATCCTATTTCAAGCTTGGCACATTAAGGGAAAGAAAGGCAGTAAAGGGTTTGAAAATGTCATCTTAAGCCACAGAGAATTCTGACATAAGCCAAGTAATCTCCAAACCAACAAGACAGAAAAGTTAGAAGTCAAGTTAGCAGTTAATGTGTTCCCACCTTATATACAGACCTCTGACAATACTGTGGAGTTGTCTCTTATCTTTCCCCCATACCACAGGTTAATTAGTTTCAAGGAGATGTGAACCCAGTATATTTCCATAGCCATAAAGCATTTGACAGTCACTGAGAAATCCAATACCTCCTATTACCCATACAGAGAGAGAACACTACTTTTAAGGTCACTTTAGCGTTTTGTCTTAACATGATATTCTGACTTCACCAAATCTTACATGACATAAAGGAGAAAAAAGGAAAAATCTACTGAAAGATTACATACAGAACAATGGGGACTGCAGAAGAAATCTATAAAACAGCCACAATTTTCTGAACATTAAAAAGAGAAAGCTACATTCATTCGTTAACTAGAAACTATTTTTTTTCTTCCATTAAGTGTGGATAGGAATTAGAGGGAAACAGTGAGGCTGTAAGGTTTTCAATAAAAATTCAAAGAAAGCAACTGAATCTTGTTTTAGGGAATCATATTAATATATATTACAAAAGGGGGTGGGGGCTGAGCCAATGGCCAGGCACCGACTCCACTGGCTCCAGCTTGGAAGAGTAGGGATGAGTGAGGTGGAAGCTGCCAGAGGGGCAGCAGGAGGACAGACATCTGTGCTGAGGAGGAGAGGAGCAGTGGGTTATGACTGTGCCCCTCCTACTCGCTTCTCCGAAGACCTGATTTAGCACCCAACAACCCTAGGACTTTGCTATGATTCTGGCTGGAAGTGTGGGGGCCAATAGCACGCAACTCCCAGAGTTGCTACAACTCTGCTTTATGGAGGAGAATGTACCTATTGGGCAAAATGATTTACAGTATCATTTGGTGCAACAAACGTACAACAGCTTTTAACATTTAAGCCATGAGTCAGTTTTCTGCCAAGTTAGCATTAACATAAAGGCGTTTTTTGGTTTTGTATACAGAAAACACATGCTTTTGCCTTTTCCCAACTTGGAATCTGGTTGCAGGTGAGACAGAACATAAGTTTCCATCACTTCCAGATTAAAATAATAATAAAAAAGGAAGCACTTGACAGATCCTGAGCTGCTTTCAGGCTGTGCCTGCAGAGGACGGTATTGCTGTTACCAGAGGTAAGTGCAAGGCTGACATGCCAGTGTGGTAGGAAGCTTCCCCGAGAAGTGGGGGCCCCTTTGCTAGAAGGTGGGGCCCTCTCGGTTTTCCCCACCACCAACTAGATTCAATGGCGGGAATTTAGCGCCTACACGAGTGGGTCTCACAGCTGGACAGAGCAGGTAAGGCTAATGGTGCGAACTGTGCCTCGGCACAGGCAGTCACATTGGTGTGGTGCAGCCAACAAAACGCAGAACCTGCAAGTGGCCCAGAACGTTCGTGGCTGGGGAGGGAATACCCCTGAAGTACGCTGCAACAGTAAAAGGTTCCAAGCACTGACAGAGTTCAGTTTTGTTCAAGGCAGCACATGCGAATCCATTCCAGTGAAACGCTACATTCATAGAAGAGCTGTTCACCCCAGAAGACTCAATTCTGGCTGTGCTGGTAAGCGCTGAAGTTCCCGCCGTGTCATTCTGGAGACTGAAGCAGCAAAGTAGCCCTGTTTTGGGGGGTTGTTCAGTTCCTCTCATACTTCAGCATCATGGACGATGGTAGCTAAAACAGGTGATCAAAAAAAGCTGAGTTACCAGATATTATAGATTGCTTTGCTTTTTTAAAAAATATTTTTTATTGATTTCAGAGAGGAAGGGAGAGGGAGAGAGAGATAGAAACATCAATGATGAGAATCATCAATTGGCTGCCCCCTACTGGGGATCGAGCCCGCAACCCAGGCATGTGCCCTTGACTGGAATCGAAGCCGCACCCCTTCAGTCCCCAGGCCGGCGCTCTATCCACTGAACCAAACCAGTTAGGGCAGTGTGCTATCTTTAGATCTTGTTTTCCTTGCACTCTAGGCTGAATATTCAACTGTCTCCTAGGCATCTCCTCTTTAATGTGGCACAGACTCTCAAGCGCAACACAGATAATTTATTTTCCAGTTTGTTTATTGCCTGCCTTTCTCTATTAGAAGCTTGTTAAGAGCAAGGACTTGATCTTGTTTCCTGCTATGTTCCGAGTGCCTAGCACTGTATCTATCATGTAGTAGCTGCTCAATAAATATTTAACTGAAGAAATGTCCTAAACTGTTCAACTGCACGTCTTACTGATATCGGAGACCTCAGTAATCACAAGTTAGACATCTGAGTCATTCTGACTACTTCCTTTGATTCATACCTGGAATCAACAGATTGCCAATTGTCGTTCAGATCTCTCTCCCTTGCATTCTCACCATCACTTCCCTGCTTTGAGCACAGGGATGCTCACTATGGCTATTCCAGTTACTTCCTAACTGCTTTCCTGCTGCTCGTCTCTCCATCCTTCCATTTCACCTTCCACAGTGCCACCAGAGCCTGCTCTGAAATACACAGAACGCCAGTGTTTCCGATATCCCAGCATAACAGTCAGAGTTCTTCAAAGTGTGGCTGCACCTCATCTTGTGGGTCTCAACTTCATCACACTGTCCCCATGCATCCTCTGCTCCAACTACACTTCCTGTTACCCAGAAACATCTTGTACTTTCCTACCTCCCATAGCCTTGCTAAAGCTGCTCCTTTTGCTTACAATGTTCCTTTCTTTCTTCTTGTCCAAATCAATCATTTTACACACTCCAAGATCCAGCCTAAATGTCGCCTTCTCTATGCCTCTTTCTTTTATTGTTGTACACTATAGTACTCTCTCTCTCTTTTTAAATATATTCTACTGATTTTTTACAGAGAGGAAGGGAGAGAGATAGAGAGCCAGAAACATCGATGAGAGAGAAACATCTATCAGCTGCCTCCTGCACATCTCCCACCAGGGATGTGCCCGCAACCCAGGTACATGCCCTTGACCGGAATCGAACCCAGGACCCTTCAGTCCGCAAGCCGATGCTCCATCCACTGAGCCAAACCGGTTTCGGCTATAGTACTTTCTTTAAAAAAACACCTTATTATTGATTTCAAAGAGGAAGGGAGAGGGAGAGAGACAGACAGAAACATCAATGATGAGAGAGAATCACTGATTGGCTGCCTCCTGCAAGCCCCCTACTGGGGATTGAGCCCGAAAACCGGGCATGTGCCCTGACAAGGAATTGAACCATGACCTCCTGGTTATGGGTTGACACTCAACCACTGAATCACACCATCTGGGTGGGTATCCTTCTTTTAAACGATGTCATTAGAGTCTTTCCTATCTGAAC
The DNA here is from genome assembly GCF_000327345.1 of Myotis davidii. Classification (NCBI taxonomy): domain Eukaryota; kingdom Metazoa; phylum Chordata; class Mammalia; order Chiroptera; family Vespertilionidae; genus Myotis; species Myotis davidii. Next base: position 30,932 of record NW_006352194.1, read on the forward strand.
AACTCTGGTGGTATGTTTGCTTTTTAAGAAATGTTTAGCTCACAGTATTTGGGTCTTTTGGCTCTTACCGTGTAAAATGCTTGCTCTCTTCATGAACCTCCATCTCTGAGCTTTTAAATTCATTTAATTCTTTTCTGATGGCAGCCTGTGGAGAAAAAGTGAAAATGTTTCAGCATTTTCTGTCTGCTATAGTATAGCAGTGGGATTTGCCATCTAGTCTCTATTGTACTTAACTTTGTGAGTCATTGTAACCCTCAGCAGGCAACCCAGAGGGAAGAAAGAAGCCAGGGCAACACATAGGGTGAAACACTGAGCCAATAGCCACTGCCTTCCCTGACACCAATCATCTCATAATAAACTTATAATCTCAGTGAAATCAAAACACTTGGGGAGTTTAAAAGAGATACTATAACTTTTATAGTTTCCACGCATGTAAAAATGCTTTTCCTGTTTAAAAAGTGAAATATGGTAATTACTAAAATATGCTACCCAGACTCTCTCCAACTAACATAATCACCATTAAAAATATGTCTTATTTCCTTCCAGATTTCTGTACTGGGAGGTAACAGGGACTTTCTTCCAGTTTTGGTGGTGGTGGTGGTATCATTAATATAAAGTTTTGTATTTTGTAGCTTTGATTACAAACTTAACATTATTATTAAAAATAGAAATTTTATTTAAGTTTTCCTTTCCAGTTAGTGTTTTGCATAAAGAGAGAGAGAGAGAGAGACAGACCTTGTCAGCAGGGGTCAGTTTGGTCCAAGGTTTGTCTGCTCGCCGGTCATAATCTTGCGCATCTGTTACCTCCACATATTCATTAAACCTCAGAATCTTCCTGGCAAGGAGTTCGGCCACAGTCGGCCTTTGACTTAGCTGAAAGAAATGGAGCCTCTTAGTTGACTCTGCCAAGTCAGGCATCAATCATACATTCAAATTGCCTCTAATCCAGTGGTTCACCCTTCGCTGTACACTGGAGTCACATAGGGACCTTCAAACACTACTGATGCTTGGGTCCATCCCTAGAGATTCTGGGTATTGATACTGTTGTTTTTTTAAATCCTCACCTGAGGATGTTTCTCACTGATTTTTAGAGAGAGTAGAAGGGAAGGTGTGAACCATCGATTGAGAGACATTGATGTGAGAGAGACACATTGATTGGTTGCCTCCCAAATGAGCCCTGACCAGGGCAGGGATCGACCTGCAACGTAGGTATATGGCCTTGACTGGAACTGAACCTGGGATCCTTCAGTCCATGGGCCAATGCTCTACACACTGAGCTAAAGAGGATAGGATGAGAGGTTTTTAAAAATATATATATTTTTATTGATTCAGAGAGGAAGGGAGAGGGAGAGATAGATAATCACTGATCGGCTGCCTCCTGGGGATGAGCGGGTAACCCGGGCGTGCCCTGACTGGGAATGGAACTGTGACCTTCTGGTTCATAAGTCAATGCTCAACCACTGAGCCACGCTGGCCGGGGGAGAGGTGTTTTTTTTTAAAGCTCCTGAATGCACAGCTAAGCTTGAAAACCACTGCTATAAACAAGTGTAAAGTATTACCAGTGCTTCTCAAACTTTAACATGCATACAAAACACTTGGGGGTCTGGTTAAAATGTGGATTCTGAATAAGCAGGTCTGATAGGGCCTTAGATTCTGCATCTCTTACAAGGTCCTGCGTAATGCTAATGCTGTTGGTCCATGGGCCGTGTTTTGAGAAGCAAAAGGATTAGAGCTATAAACTCACATATATTAGAAAGTGAATATATTTAATATGAAAACAATATCTAGTGGGTAATATTAAGGGTGAATTTCTTTTCAACATGAACGATGTCCAGGACAGCGGATTCTGCAACACATTATGACTTAAGATTGCACCATCAGGGGACCTGCACAATCTGAGGGCAGCGAGTCAGTCCAGCTGTGGCCTCTAGCTACCCTTATTCTATCAAAGATACTTCCTCTATTCTGGGGGAGGGAAGAAATGAGGAAGAAAATGTCTAGATCCCCTCATTCTCTTGTGGGTTATTATGTTTAAGAAATATCTAGAGCACTCAGACCAAATCAGAATCTACAGGAGGTAATTACAAACCATTATGGTGAGAAGAAAAGGAAAACAGGTATTAATCCTAGAGCAGTGGTTCTCAACCTCTGGCACTTTAAATACAGTTCCTCATGTTGTGACCCAACCATACAATTATTTTCGTTGCTACTTCTTAACTGTAATGTTGCTACTGTTATGAATCATCATGTAAATATCTGATATGCAGGATGGTCTTAGGCGACCCCTGTGAAAGGGTCATTCGACCGCCAAAGGGGTCGCGACCCACAGGTTGAGAACCACTGTCCTAGAGCTTTAGAGCTAATAACACACGTCTGGTACAGAAAAGATTCTACCCTAACTGATCTGGGACCAAGGAAAAAAATCCTAGTTAGTTTTTCATGCTTTTCAGATATCAATAAGGGTCAGTTTATTCTTTCCCATATTAGAAAATAGCCAGTTTGCCTTGCAGAATTGAATGTTACACAATCCTGTTACCATCTCTATACTTAAACAGGTTTTAGAATCTACATCAAAATCCCAGGTATACCAAATTAAAGGTAAAATTTTATGCATGTACTGAGCACCTTCTTATGCCAGGCTTTCTTTAAATAGTAAAAATGAAGGAAAAAAAAAAAGCTCTTGATAATGCTGTGTTGTTTTCTATATTTGCATTACGTATTCTATTTTCATAGCAACCTATGGCAATTCAAGTCAAGTGATTTCTTTCCAATCAATAAGGTTATTCAAATATAAGACATGCACTCAGGAGACAGACAGAAACCGAACACTGGGCAATGTACCTTTCTAGTGAGCCGACGTTTAATCTCCCGTTTTTCTGCCTGACGATCAGCTTCGTTTTTAGCTACAGTTGATAGTCAGAAACAAAAAAGATTACTTCACAATGGCAACCTGCATATCAAGCTTTTCACTAATTATAGTGCAGGTATTTCTTACAGACTCCAAGTCAGAATAAAACATGAATTTTGGGGAGGCTAACCAAGACAATTTTCTTGTCGACTGGTAGTCTAATACTCAAGAGCAAGGGTAGCAAACTATGGAACCACGTCCGGATAGTAGCCTATACTTTTACTGCCCGTGAGCTGAGGTTGATTTTTACATGTTTTTAAAAATATCCCCCACCCCCACTGTGCTTTCTTTTATTTTAAGGTTAACTTCTACCTCCGTGTTAAATATGTTTTTACTCGTTTTTAGA
>NW_006352194.1:34198-47231 GCF_000327345.1 Myotis davidii
AGAGAGGAAGGGAGAGGGATAGGGGAAGAGAGAGACTGATGAGAGAGAAACATCAATCAGCTCCCTCCTGCACACCTCCCACCGGGGATGGAGCTCAAAACTCAGGCATGTGCCGTGAGAATCGAACCAGTGACGTCTTGGTGCCTGGGTCGACGCTCAACCACCGAGCCACACTGGCCGAGTTGGTTTTTTCACATTTTTAAGTGATTATATTTGAATGGTTTGATAAGTACCTAAATAATAGCTTCCTTTTATTTTGGCCTGCAAATCTGAAATTATTTACTCTGTGTCCTTTAAAAAAATCTTTGCATCCCTGGTCAGTGTGGCTCTTTTGGTTGAGCCAACGAAAGGTTGCCTGTTCGAATCCTGGTCAGGTTGTGGGCTCGATCCCTGATAGGTGGCCATCAATGTTTCACTCTCACAGTGATGTTTCTCTCTCCCCCCTAACCCCCCGCCTCTCTAAACATGATAAAAAAATCTTTAAAAAAAAGAATCTTAAAAAACAACAAAAACTCCTTTTCAGATTCTTGCTCAAAGGTAACCACTTAGAAGGGAGATCACACTAAGTTTTGTGTGATAGGTTTGTAAAGACTCCCACAGTTTAAAATTTACTAAGTGATTAAGTTGCATATATCCGAATAGCGATGAGAACAAGGTCAAACTGAGCATACCCACAAGTAACCCTATGAAGCCTAATTCTCTTTGGTGTGAGGAGGTTTTTAAGTCCAAACTTCACCCTATAATATGGAAAAGTAAATCTGACCTAGATTAGAATGCTATTTCAGGAAGTTAATTAAGTATGGGGGGGGAGACAAATACATGGTCCTATTTTGTGACTTTAGAGTTAGGAAAGTCTAAAGAGATGAAAAAGGCAGCGAGCCTGCTGCCCTTGGAGTTGCTTTGGGCCCCAGCCCTTAGATCACACTAGGAACAGGAAGGCCCCTCTACCTGCACAGCCACTATTTGCTTCCTCGAAGAAAGGGAAAAGTTGGGCAGCGTCTACCACACACTGTGAAATCCTCCCAAGTGCCCAAGGCAGTCAGTCTCAAGATACTGTGAGAACATTAGAACTTTCTGTAGCATCCCAGTGCACTAAGCAATACTATTATGTTATCTTGGAAAGAAAGTTTGGGGAACTCTGTTCCTTCAGGGGGAAAAGCTACAAAAAGTCCTTCCTGGGCAGGAACACGCTCTCCTTGGCCCTTGCAGAAAATGCTTCTCTTCTCTGTTATCTATTAAAGTCGGAAATATATACAGAAAATCTATACAACTTTATTTTTATAACTGGACTCACGTTGTAGTATATTTCGTTGTTCAAGTTCTTCTGGTGTTGGTCTTTGACTCAGTCGTCTAAAAAGAGATAAATAAGAATATTATCTATGTTAAACCTCTCAATCCTGTTTATAAAGACCTGTTTTGGTCTTAGTTTATATTAGTCCCTACACTGGCAAGAAATCAATAAAATCTCAAACTGTTTTGATATTTCATTTGTTTATCTGATTCACTGTTTATGAAACAAGTTTCACATTGAAAGTGTTCATACAGATGTTACAACATAAAAAGGAATTGTATGTATTAACAGGAGGCCAGAACTCTAGTTCTAGCTCTGACATCAACAAGCCCTAACACTACGAAAAAGCTCAGTCAGACTCTGAATGTGCTCATCTGTAAAATGAATGTTTGGACTGGACTGGTGGCTCCCAAAAAGATTTGCTCCTTCAGCAAATCTCCAGGCATATTAAAAATTTTAATTCAGGAAACAAGGATAAGGACTGAGATTTTAAAATAAGGTCCTATCAAATATTTTATGAAGTTTCTCATCACCCACAGTTCTGAGATGTTACCAATGATGTATCATTTTTGGAATCAGAAAATTATTCATTTATTACCATCTATCTATATATAAACCCCAATGTGCAAATAGACCAAATGGCAAATAACCGAACAGCCGGTTGCTATGATATGTGCTGACCACCAGGGGGCGCGTGGAACATGGCGGGCGTTGGCCGCAGTGCAATGGTGGAGCAGGTGAGCAGGGGAGCCAGACCAAGGTGGGGTGCCTGTGGTGGTCACTGAAAATTCTTTGCTCCCACATGCCGTGGTCCTGCCAGGCACTCACACCCGCTGCCAGTGCTTGGCGCCGGTCTCAACTGCTTGGTGCCATCAGCAGGTGCAAGTGGCAGCTGCCAGCCCCGATCGTCCCTGAGGGCTTCTCCACCTCCCCCTGCTCCTGCTGCTGGCGCTGCCCCCAATCTCTCTGCTCTGTCAGTGCATGGGAGTGGCAAAGGCAGCAGGAGCGGGGCTGCCAGCAGACAGGAGACCAGGGGCCACAGTGGGAGGGGTCGGGTGGGGGTGCGGATGGGCCAAGACCCACCCCTGTGCCCACCACAGCTTCTTGGCCCACAGTTCCTTTCAAGGTGCACAAATTCATGCACTGGGCCCCTAGTTAATTTATAATTCTCAGACAGTCTTTGAACTACATGCTAATAACTATTCTTTTTAAAGTATTTTTATTGATTTCAGAGAGGAAGGGAGAGGAAGAGAGAGATAGAAACATCAATGATGAGAGAGAATCATTGATCGGCTGCCTTCTGCACATTGGGGATCAAGCCTGCAACCAGGCATATACCCTGACTAGGAACTGAACCATGACCTCCTGGTTCCTAGGTCAACACTCAACCACTGAGCCACGAAGTTGGGCAAAGATCCCCATTTTAAACTAATTCCTAATTTTGATGGTCTCTTGGTGACAATCAGAGGGCCACAGTTTTGCATTAAGAGTGCCATCCTGGCCAACAGCACAACAGGTGTGTAAGATAGGAGAGGAGAATATATTTTAGTTAATGAACATCCTTAATTACTTTGTAAGTAATGTGTCACCAGTTCCATCTCCTTTTCCTCATTCTATCAAGAGATACATGTGAGTTGGGAAAATACCTGTCTATATACCTGGACTCTAATGTGTATTATATGTGCAGGTAATTGGCCTGCATTCAGTTTCTCTAAGCTTTGGGATCCAGCTGACTTGAAAAATGTAGTAACATAATGAAAAAATGTATACTAACACTTCGAAAGGAGGCAGTTACATGGAACATGTGTAACAGATATAATAAAAAATGTGGGTGTGCTCTTTAATTGGGCTGGCATCTCATGCTTGAGCAACTGAATAAATGACAGAGGACTCTCGCTATTCTGGGAACCACCTGAATTCTCTAAAACTTAAAACAACAACAAAACGTATCTATGGTTTAATTGCCAAGTTCTTAGAGAATACTCAACTGGGCACAACAGGGTTTTTTTGTTTGTTTTTAGAATATATTTTTATTGATTTCAGAGAGAGGAAAGGAGGAGAGAGATAAAAACATCAATGATGAGAGAGAATCATCGATCAGCTGCCTCCCGCACACCCCACACTGGGGACTGAGCCCGAATCCAGGCATGTGCTCTGACCAGGAATCTAACCGTGACCTCCTGGTTCATAGGTCGAAGCTCAACCACTGAGCCATGCCAGCCAGGCCACAATAGGTATTTTAAAAATATTATACTATTTCTAAAATTTTTTAAAAAAACAGTAACAAAAAGATAAATGAAGCTTCACCACAAAATAAGTCTCCAACATACATACTGTCCTAATCAAATCAAATCAAATCAAATCAAATCAAATCAAAGTATTCTAACCAGTGGGCCTACCGGATCAGCGTGTTCCCAATCTGGTGCCGTATTTCATTCCACTCCTCTTTGCTTTTGCGAGGCCAAGAATTCAAGTTCAACTCTGGTTCACTGGGTCTGTGATTCAACTTCATTGCCAGTGTGTCTTTCCTCTTCACTTTGTTGGCCAGAGCACCTTTGCACAAGAAAAGAAAATGTTGAAGCTTAAGGCTCAACCTCACCTGCTTGAGCTTCAGGCAAGAGTCTGAACAAATAATATCCTATCTCCCAGCTTCCTACGTGGCCTCCAATCGTCCAGCCAACAAAGAGGTGGGGGTGAAGCTAAGAAGACATCTAAAAATCTCAGCCAGATGGCCTCAGATGGGCTAAAGATATCTTCTCCCTTCTACCAGTCCTCTATACTTTCATCCCTAATAAGAACTGCTGTAGGAGACAATCTAAGCATGGGACAGCCCTCTGAATTATAACAAAAAGTATTCACACTAACACACCTCATAAAATTCCTATCTTAAGGCTGTTCTCTCACTTTCAGGATTCCACTATTAAAAACAGATGAAAAACTGAAGGATGCAATCTACTTGGCCCCCGCTCACGGCTTGTTATAACAATGGCAATATCAGAGACAAGAGTTCTTCATAAGCCAACATCAGGTAGTCAGATGACTCATGGGAGAAGGTGCCTGTTTCCATTAATTTTTCACTTGCTAAGACCAGCCAGTAGCTTTAACTATAAAAAATTTTCTCTTTTGCTTTCCCTCCTTTTCTTACTGTTCTGGCTTTCATCTTCATCCTCGTCGTCTCGGTACTGAATGGGACCTTCTGAGTCTGAGTCGCTCTCCTTCTCTTCCTCTTCCTCCTGCAGACACTGTGGGAGTTTAGGAGTGACTGAGGTAGGAGGCATATCTTCACTGAATGCAGATGGGTGGGTTTGCTCCTCTTCTTCATCATCTGGACTAAAAAATTAACATAATTAAATAACCTTTCAGAAAGGTTAAGGAACATACAATACAAGCTAGTAAGTAAGAGAGAGCTGGGATTTGAACCCAGAGCTAGCTTACGCCAAAATCCATGCTCTTATCAAAAAATACAGGGGTTTCAATTTTCAAGAATAACAGTTTATAGTTTTTATATCATCATGAAATTGTCTGCTATGGAAACCATGTTATAGAAATCAGCAGGGTAAACAAAGTTCAAATTCTAGAACATGTCTTATTTGTTGAGTATTCTTTTTACTTTAAATTTATTCACATTTTCTTTTTATAAGTAATTTTTTTCCAAGACGGGCTAACTAAAAAAGGAAAGTAAAGGAGAGGAAACAAGAGGCAAGCTTTTAAGGCACTCACACTTTCAGCATTTCAATAGTGATGGGAAGTGACCTGGTACGACCCAGAGTATTGCTGTCCTCGGAAAAGTTGTCACTGTTCTCGAAGAGCAACGAATGAGCTCTGTGAGAGCCCTCCAAGGAGGAGGAGATGGGAAGTGGGCTGGTCAGGGCCTGTTGGATTCGGATATGCAGTGGGAGTGGGGGCAGCCTAGAGGGGACATGGGGCTCCCCAAAGCTGTGGTCCAACATCCTCTTGGGTGCTTCCTTCTTCTGGTCTTCCTGCGGGGAAACCTCCTGGGGTAGATCTGAAGAAGGTGCAAACTCAGTTTCTGGCACAACTTGAAAAGTCTTGGCAGGGAGTGGAGGGGACCGGGGCGGCTCTGGCGGTATATGAGTGGGCAGTGGGGGGGAAGGAGAGGGAGGGGGGATGAGCAGCAGCTGTTCGGAGCCCACAGAGCACGTGCTCTTCTCTCTTTGATCACTTGGTGCTTTTGTGGTGGCGGCGGCAGACTCCGAGGTGGGTACCAAGGTTGATGGAATGCCTCTCTTCGGTGGTAAGGGTGGGGATGGTTTAGATAACAATGTTCCACTGTTTACTGCCGGAAAAAGAGAGAGCAACATCTCACTATAAGATGGCTTTACAATGCTTTGAAGGGCCAGCCCAGGGCATAGAATTAGAGCTGAGCTGTCTTAACCTTTCAGGCAAAAAATTACATGTCATGCCTTTGCCATTCCCTAGATACCTCATTCTAAAAATTACCCTTCAATATCTATGAGACCTTATACATATATAGAGGTATAGGAAGACCACTATCCTAATACTCTGATAAGAAAGTTTTACCAAAAAGAAATAAAAACAAAGAAATGTTTTAGTTTTTTAAAAAGAACTTTATGAGAGAGAGAGAGAGAGAGAGAGAGAGAGAGAGAGAGAGAGAGAGAAAGAAAGAGAGAAAGGGAGGTATCAACTTATGATCAAACTCACAACCTGGGTATGTGCCCTAACTGGAAATTGAACCTACCACTTGGTGTATGAAATGATGCTCCAACCAAATGAGCCACACGGGCCAGGGTGGTAATCTGATGTTTTAATGTAATTTATTGTAAGTGTGTGTGTGTGTGTGTATATACATACACACACACACACATACACATATATATATATGTATTTTTATTGATTTCAGAAAAAAAAGCGAGAGGGAAAGATAGAAACATCAACGATGAGAGAGAATCACTGATCGGCTGCCTCCCACACAGCCCCTACCAGGGATCAAGCCTAGAACCTGGGCACGTGCCAGATCAGGAATCAAACCATGATTGAATCAATACTCAACCACTGAGGTACCTCGGCTGGGCTCATTGTAAGTATATTTTCAAAAGGACTTTCAGAAAAATAGCGCATACACATTAAAAAAAGGATTCAGCCCTAGCCAGTTTGGCGCAGTGGTCAGAGTCAGCCCTCAGACTGAAGGGTCATGGGTTTGATTCTAGTCAAGGGGACGTACCTTGGTTGTAGGCTCCATTCTGGGCCCCAGTTAAGGTGCGTGCGAGAGGCAACCAATTGATGTGTCTCTCTCACATTGATGTTTTTCTCTCTCTCCCACTCCCTTCCATTCCCTCTAAAAAAAAAAAAAAATCAATGGGAAAAGTATCCTCGGCCCTGGCTGGTTTGGCTCAGTGGACAGAGCATCGGCCTGCGGACTGAAGGGTCCTGGGCTTGATTCCAGTCCAGGGCACGTGCCTGGGTTGCGGGCTCGATCCCCAGTGTGGGGTGTGCGGGGGGCAGCCGATCAATAATTCTCTCTCATCATTGATGCTCCTACTGGTATCTCTCTCTCCCTTTCCCTTCCTCTCTGAAATCAATAAAAAAATAAATTCCCCCAAAAAAGTATTCTCAGGTGAGGATTAACCACAACAACAAAAAGGATTAAGCCCTGGCCGGTTTGGCTCAGTGGATAGAGCATCAGCCTGTGGACTGAAGGGTCCCGGGTTTGATACCAGTCAAGGGCACATGCCTGGGTTGTGGGCTCCTTCCCCGGTAGGTGGCATGCAGGAGGCAGTCTGTCAATGATTCTCTCTCATCTTTAATGTTTCTATCTCTCCCTCTCCCTTCCTTTCTGAAATCAATAAAAATGATTTTTTTTTAAAAAAAGGATTAAAAAAAATGTAAATCTTAGGATCAATGAAAGAGATACTTTTGGGTAGACTGGGCTACTGCTGCCTCTAAAAACAGCAACTGCTTGCCCTGAAGAGAGTATACTACGGGCTTAGAGCAGTGGTTCTGATCCCTGTATATGCAGCATCAGCACCACCTGGGAACTTCACAGAAATGCAAATTCTCAGGCCCAATCCAGACTTACTGAACCAGATACTTTAAGTGCAGGGCCCAGCAATCTGTATTTTAACAACCCCTCCAGGCGACTGTGATGAGAACACCTGTCTTGACAACCATTTGCGAACACAGGTGTATAGAACAGGTCTGTACCCAAGAGTTGAAAAACCTACGTTTGATTTCTATCTTTCACTAACTGCAACCTTGAATGAGTCACAATTTCTTCTTGTTCTGCTTGCCCTAATTATATAATAGATAAAATCAATTTCCTACTTCACAAGGAGATTTTGAAAATAAGTATATGAAAGCTTCTCAAATTCCTCAGAGATAAGTCAATCTAAGGTGGTGATAACATGATAATAATAATAACCTTCATCCTGTTTTTATCAAGCTACTCCAGCTTGTCATACAATAAATTCTAAGCCTGTTTTTCAAGGTTCTAGTCACCCCACACAACTTGATGGTTATTAGCCATTTAACAAGCATATATATTTTTTAAATCCTCACCTGAGGACATGATTGGAGAGAGAAAGGGAGGGAAGGAGGGAGGAAGGGAGGGAAGGAGGGAGAAAAGGAGGGAGGAAGGGAGAGGGAGAAACACTGACTGGCTACCTTCTGCATGTGCCCCAACCAGGGATGGAACCTACATCCCAGGTACGTGCCCTGACCGGAATCGAACCTGCAATCTTTCTGTGCACAGGACGACGAGACACTCCAGCGGGCATACTTTTTATTTTTATTTTTTAAACATATTTTATTGATTTTCTACAGAGAGGAAGGGAGAGAGATAGAGAGTTAGAAACATCGATCAGCTGCCTCCTGCACATCTCCCACTGGGGCTATGCCCGCAACCCAGGTACATGCCCTTGACCGGAATCGAACCTGGGACCCTTCAGTCCGCAGGCCGACGCTCTATCCGCTCTATCCACTGAGCCAAACCGGTTTCGGCAGGGCATACTTTTTAATCCTCCAATCATTAACAAAAACTTTAAGCAGTACTAAGCCTAGTATCATTTTTCCTGAAAAACTATCTTCCTTTCTCTCCTCCCTTTCTTGAAAATTCCTCTAAGAAGGTATGCATTTATATAAAGAAAATAGACCGCCAAAACCGGTTTGGCTCAGTGGATAGAGCGTCGGCTTGCGGACTGAGGGGTCCTGGGTTCGATTCTGGTCAAGGGCATGTGCCTGGGTTGCGGGCACATCCCCAGTGGGAGATGTGCAGGAGGCGGCTGATCGATGTTTCTCTCTCATCGATGTTTCTGGCTCTCTATCTCTCTCCCTTCCTCTCTGTAGAAAATCAATAAGATATATTAAAAAAAGAAAAAAAAAACAGAAAATAGACCTAAAAAGGATTTCAGGTAAATATAAAAAATTTACTAAAACCAATTATCCTCCTTTCTCTCTTCCACCACTGATTTTACTCAGAGTAGCATTTTTAATTCTCAAGATAAAACATGATTTTATCAGAACAATTTAAATAATATCTTTTGCAGTTCCCCTTGAAGACATTATGCCAGATTCTGAACCACAAGTTACACTGGCATCTATACAATCATCTTCTCATCTACTGGGCTTATGCTGGAGGAATGCCCTGGCAGTTTAAAGTAGGTTAAAATAAATCTTTTCTTCGTGCTGGTCAAACCTGTTGTGATCTTCATATGCCCAGTCCCCCAACTATAGATAGTATTCCAGAAACAGTTTTAGGAAAATAGATATGAATCCCCCACACCTGAACCTCATTTTAGTGGTTTCTGACTTCAGAAGCCTGTTGCCACTCATAGTCGCCTGCCTCAATTTCAAGACTTTTCTATAGAGTGCATTCAAAGGGACAAGATATGGAAACTCCCTCACAGACCAAATCAATATTGGATCAGCTATCCTATAAAATAACCATCTAAAACCCAACCCAAGTGCATTCTCAGGAACGAACTCTGCTTCAGAATTAGGCCGGCTTCCAGTTGAGCCTGTGTAATAACAGATATGATTTAAAAGGAGAGAGTAACAAGACAGACTCAAAAAGCTAACAATTTATAATCAACTTCACCCATTATTTAATTTATAGATCAACTGACAGGCAAGTTTCCCAACCTCAAAATACTTAAGGTAGATGACACTTCTTAAATCAGGAAGTGAGACTTATTATCGTAGTGATTTGTCATACAAGAGCCAGGAGGAGGCACATTCGATAGAATACCTAAGGTGGAGGAAGAAAAATGTGTATCTTAAAAATGTGCCTACAGTTATCTGATATTTAACAACCTCCACCCTTGAGAATCACAAATATAGATACTTTGTGAATAAGAGAATGAGAAGGGGGAAATTCTACTTAAAGTTACAACTAGTTGGAGAATTGCTAGAGAGAATTCCCTCTGGGTTTTATTTCTCCCCTTGCTCTTGCAAACCCTTGAGGTAAATGAGAATGACCATGGCTCTTTTTTAAAAATTTTAAAATTGATTTTTACAGAGAGAGGAAGGGAGAAGGAGAGATAAAGAGAAACATTTAGCTGGGCATGTGCCCTGACCAGGAATTGAACCAGTGAGTGACCTTTTGGTTCATGGGTCGACACTCAACCACTGACATACTGGCCAGTCTCTCTCCTCCCTCTCTCTTTTTTAAAATCCATGGCTCTTAAACTAAAAAATCCAGTTTCTTACCTAGTTGCTTCTTTGGGTCCTCTTCTGGAACAGGTTTTCCAAGACTTGCTATTCTTTCTGGCTCTTCCTCTACTGGGACTGGATTAGAAGATCTGGCATCCCCAATGGGGGTGGTGTGGCCATTCTTTAACATGGCATGGTTCAACTTCCCTGGCTCCTCACCATCTGCAAGGTCCAAACGGAAAGGGCAAACTGATGAAACTGGCATGGTCATCTTATCCCATTTCCTCCTCTTCCTTTTAGTTTATCATTTAGATCTAGGTTGTTATTATTATTACTAAAGGCCCGGTGCATGAAATTCGTGCATGGGGGCGGGTGTCCGTCAGCCTGACCTGCACCATCTCCAATCCGGGACCCTCTGCCTGCCTGCCTGATAGCCCCTAACTGCTCCCCTGATGGCCTGATCGCCCCTAACTGCTCTCCCCTGCAGGCCTGATAGCCCCTAACTGCCTCTGCCTCGGCCCCCGCCACCATGGCTTTGTTCAGAAGGACATCCGGAAGATGTCCGGTCTATCTGGTCTAATTAGCATATTACCCTTTTATTAGTATAAATTTTTATTATTATTTGGATCCTTATAGTAGTGGAAATTAAGTAATTCCTTTTTAAAATAGACATTTGATTGCCTATTATGTGCCAGCTGCATTGCTATATGAATAAGACAGACTTATTCATATAAGAATAAAGAAGAAATAATGATCCTGTGGTGGGAGTGGGGTTAGGAAAGCTTCACAGAAAGTGATAGCTAAACTTGGTCTTAAAGGAAGGATAGGAACCTACTAGACTGATAATGAGATAGATTCTTTAATGTATCTAGGAAGAAGGAACAGCATGTAGAAAGATGTGAAATTATTTGACATTTTTGGGAACTGGCAACTAGTTAAGTCTGGCAGTAGAATAGATGCATATAAGGAAAAGTTGTGTATAGGACTGGAGAGGCAAGCAAGAGCCAGGCTATGAAAGATACCAAACATCATGTAAAAGAGCCCGGACTGAATCCTGTAGGTAACAGGAAGCTAATGAATTAAAGTAGGAGAGAGATCTGATCTGACCTACCTTTTAGAAGGTTAGCTCAGAGCTGTGAGGAGGATGGATTGCACAGTGATTGAAGAGGAAAACAATTAATGAGCTACTGTTAGAATATATAGGTGAGAAGTAGCAGAGGGTGCCTGTGCGTATTGTGGGTCGAAAGCAAGGGGTAGAACTGACAGATGCATCAAAGGTAAATATGAAATACAAACTAAACTGCAGGAATCATCACTAGGCTGAAGGCTTTGGGATGACCACTCATCACTATGAAAATTGTAGGTAAGATTCCTTCATGGAGCAATTAGACAAACATTCTCAGCTACTGCTAAGGTTTTTCTATACTCCTTTGGAGGAGAAAACTAAAAAAAAAAACACCACCACACCTAAGGTTGGAGACTAAAAACTCTGTCCCAGCTGCTAGTGTGCTGACTGGAACTAGATGCTTTCTAAATGGTGCCCTTTATTAGACAGTGTTATTCTTCATGCAGGCTAAATAGGAGGTGGAGTTTGGGCTAAAAGTAGTGAAGAGACTAAGGCAAATGAGCACCAAATAAAAATGTACTTCTAGCCAGCACCGGTTTGGCTCAGTGGATAAAGCGCTGGCTTGCGGACTCAAGGGTCCCGGGTTCGATTCCGGTCAAGGGCATGTACCTTGGTTACGGGCACATCCCCGGTGGGGGGTGTGCAGGAGGCAGCTGATCGATGTTTCTCTCTCATCGATGTTTCTAACCGTCTATTCCTCTCCCTTCCTCTCTGTAAAAAATCAATAAAATATATTTTAAAAAAATGTACTTCTAAAGCTGAGATTCTGATAACTACTTTATTTTTTTAAAAATGGGGAGGGGCAAGAGCACAACAATTATGCAAATGTAGTAAGTTATTACTTATGTTAATTCAGACCATCGTTAACAAAAACAGGTCTTTCTGGAATATAAAGCAATGAATCATTTCAGTGCCAACATAGACTGCTACTTTTGAAAGCAATATAGTGAAAGGTTAAGACACATTATTAATTGGTTTCTACTCAGCACATATTAGTAAAATATATGTAAAAGCAATCAGTTCTTTCCCAAGTTACTTAATCAGGATTGCCTATTTTTAAGTAAAATTTCTTATATTTAGGGTTTCTGCAATGCTAGCAGAATGAAGTAGAAGTAGTATTTGGCTTTAATGCCTCTGAATAGCCTCCCTCTCAGAAAATCTATTAAGTATTTTATTTATTTATTTATTTTTAAATATATTTATTGATTTTTTACAGAGAGGAAGGGAGAAGAATAGAAAGTTAGAAACATCAATGAAAGAGAGAAACATTGATCAGCTGCCTCCTGCACACTCCCTGCTGGGGATGTGCCCACAGCCAAGGTACATGCCCTATTAAGTATTTTAAAATATAGTCAAGTCAAAACCAAAATCAAGCCAAATGCCATATTCAAGTATGAAAAGAGCGTTAAGGTTCAAACACTGCTTTGGGGCTAAGCTGGCTATATGTCAGGCCCTGAGGTCCATCTCTGAGTTTCTTCTTACAGAATAAAGCTTAGGTCAGTTTTGTGATTGGCATAATGGCATCTTGTCCAATGGCTGCAATTCATTCATCAATTGGGCCTTTGAGCTCCTAGGCAAAAACAACTTTGAACCAGAGCCAATAGGAAGCAGAGGGAAAAAGAGACTGAATGAAGGTGAAAACCTGGCTGGTGTAGATCAGTGGTTAGAGTGTCGCCCCCGACACACTGAAGGGTCTTGGGTTTGATTCCCAGTTCCAAGGGAGGCAACCAATCAATGTGTCTTTCTTATATCAATGTTTCAATTTCTATCTCTCTCTTTTTCCCCTCCCTCTCCTTTTCCCTTTCCCCCTTCCACTCTCTAAAACTCAATGGGGCCCTAGCTGGTTTGACTCAGTGGATAGGGCGTCGGCCTGAGGACTGAGGGTTCTTGGGTTCTGTTCCGGTCAAGGGCACATGCCTGGGTTGCAGGCTCCTCCCCGGCCCGGGCCCTGGTTGGGGCACATGCAGGAGGCAACCAATTGATGTGTT
>NW_006352194.1:47267-68203 GCF_000327345.1 Myotis davidii
GCAGGCTTGATCCCCAGTAGGGGGCGTGCAGGAGGCAGCTGATCAATGATTCTCTTTCATCATTGATGTTTCTGTCTCTCCTCCTCTCCCTTCCTCTCTGAAATGAATAAAAATATATTAAAAAAAAAAACTCAATGGGAAAAGTATCCTTGGGTGAGGATTAACAAAAAACAAACAATAAAAATAAGAAAGAAGTAATGTACAGGGTTTTGTGGTGAGTGAGCAAGAAAGGTGAGAGGCATGGAGTGAGGAATGGCTATTAGAAAAAAAAACAAGGGCCAAAGGTGCTGCAACTGAGGGGTTAGGATTTTAAACACCTACATACCTGGAAGATTTTGTGTCCTACTGTAAAAACAAGCAGATGCATGATAAAACAAAAACTACATGTGCTCATAACTAACCATGTAGAAAATTCATAAAAATAGAAAGAAAAAAAATTATTCCCATCTCATCTCCCAGAGGTAACCAATGCTAATAGTATTTTTCCTTCAAGCTTCTTTCCTCTGCTTACTTTTTTAAAAAAATTATTTTTATTGATTTCAGAGAGGAAGGGAGAGGGAGAGAGAGACAGAAACATCAATGATGAGAGAGAATCATTGATTGGCTGCCTTCCACATGCCCCACACTGAGGACTGAGCCCACAACCCAGGCATGTACCCTGACTAGGATTCGAACCATGACCTCCTGGTTTATAGGTTGACGCTCAATCACTGAGCCATACCAACTGGGCCTCTGCTTACTTTTTATAAGGTTGAAATAATAAATCTTCAATATACACAATTTAATTAAATTGTGTGAATAAGCAATACATTCACACAGTTCAAAACCTAAAAAGTATAATATGCCATCAGTTTGGCTCCTTTCTCCTATTATCTAAAGGATATGGTATATTTTAAAAACTTGGTTTTCAGATTTTTGTCTCATAAAAAGTAACTCTAATGAAGAGAAATAAAATGCAACCACTGTACTATATAGTCTTAACTCCTAAGTTGCTTTGTAAAAGTCAGACATTGGAGAAAGTCTTGACATTATTAAACCAGCAATGAGTGTTGAAATACCAAAACATGATCTTTAGGACAGACTAAGATTAGAGCAGCAATATGGGCATGAGACAAATTTGGTCAAAAAAAGTAGAAGAAAGAGAAATAGATAGATAGATAGATAAAGAGAGGAAAGAAAAAAAGAGAGGAAGAAAAGGAGAAAAGGAAAAGAAAGAGAAAGAAAAAGAAAGAAAGAGAGAGAAAGGAAGGACGGGAGGGAGGGAGGGAGGGAGGGAAGGAGGAAGAGCTGGAGAAACCAACGACCAAGTACTGCAGCTGGCACAGAGAATGTGTGCTCCAACGATCTTCACTCAATTTCAGAGGTAAAGATCACAGCCAGATAATTTAGACATGGACTGAAAGGTGAATAGTTGGCCTCTACCCCTGCCAGAAAATGGACTTTAATGAAATAAATTAGGAGGTAATTATTAGAATAAAATAATTTTATACTTATACCCCTAATTTGACATTTTGTCCAAAAAAAACAAACAAAACCCAAACACTCCGTTATTCTCACTTACTAGTATGTTTTAATCTTTCATTTATTAGATCTTTTCATTTCCACAAAAATATATGCCTTCCTTAAATAAATCAAAAATAGGTGAAATGGCATTAATTCTATAAAAATATCTAATTAATACTTAATTTTTCATCATTATGTACAATATCAGTAGAGAAAAATGCATAGAACATAAATGTAAATTTCAATGAAATACTACGAGGAGAACACTTGTATGATCATCATGGACATTAAGAAATGTTTCCAGACCCCAGAAACCTCCTTTTCTGCCTAGTAACATTCCTTACCTTTTCCCACAAAGCAATCACTCTCCTAACTCTGTGACAATCCTTTGTTTTTCTAATTATAGTTTAACCAGTTAACGCACATCTCCAAACTCTATAGTTTAATATTGCCTATTTTTTCCTTTACATTTACAGAAATAATACAACATATTTTTTCATAACTGACTTAATTGCTCAATATTACTTATGAGATTGATATTATAGCATGTAGGTGTTTATTTTTATTTTTAAAAATATATTTTATTGAGTTTTTATAGAGAGAAACATCGATGAGAGAGAAACATCGATCAGCTACCTCCCGCACACCCCCTACTGGGTATGTGCCTGCAACCAAGATAAGTGCCCTTGACAGAAATCGAACCTGGGACCCTTCAGTCCACAGGCCGACGCTCTATCCACTGAGCCAAATCGGTTAGGGTAGGTGTAGTTTCTCTTCATTGCTGTGTAAGTACTTTATTTTATAAATGTATCACATTATGTTTTACTATTATAGGCATTTGGGTTGTTTCCAATTTTGCTCTATTGTTAGTAAATACTGCTGCTACAAGTATATTTGTACATATCTTGATATAAACGCATACACATTTTTGTTGGATATATGCAAAGTTCTGGACATACCTGCACATAGGTTTATATATATCCAGCTTTCACAGATTCTTTAGTGAAGTCAATGCTTTTGCAGACTTTCCTATTGAGTTTTTTTTCTTTTTTAATGGACATTTAAAAAAACATATTCTAGATGTATGAATAGTTTTTGTTTTGTTTTTAAAGTTGATCCCCCACCCCTATCAGTGGCAAAAGAATGAAAAAATTCAAATACCTAGTCAGAACCAAAGACCACGTACACAGACAGGCATACACCATTGGTATGCAAACTTACCCTGTTCAGAGTCTTCCAACAGAACCCCTCTTTTAACCAGCTCTTCTCTCGGTTTTCGCATAGATATTTTTCGCTCTAAAACTAACATTAAATTGGAAAACAGCACTCAGAAATGTGGCAGTTAAAGGTTAACTTTAAGCATTCTAACTCCACAGGTAAAAGTATAAAGTGGTTCAATTTTCTAGTCTCTGGAAAGAAAAGAACAGGAAAACTACCTTTATAATAAAAAACTTAATTTTTTTCATATGCTGTGTTATTAGGAAAATAGTATTTCCAAAAAGGAATTATCCTTATGTAATTTTATCTTTTTTAATTAAAATTTCAACAATAAGGTATTTATGAATATACTTTCTCTGGGAGGAAGTGGCCAGAGTAGAAAAAAAGAAGCATCTACGATTTGCTATAGTTTAGAAACTCCATTTACCACTTGATAAACTTTAGTCCCATCAATATTTCAACTTGGGAATGAGGCTATGATATAGAAGGCTTAGTGAGTAACCATTTGGTTTTTAATTCTAAAGGATTCAATTCCCTCTTCAAATAGGGGGTTATCAAAGACTGGGGAAGGAATGAGAAGTTAGGTAACTTCCAAAATAAGGACCTCTTTAACTCAGAACACATATCTAAATCTGTATTTTTTCACATATATATATTTTTATTGTTGGTAGTATTACAGATGTCTCCCATTTCCCTCCCCCCTGTATCCCCCTTCTCCCAGTCCCTCCCCCTCTCTCCCCAGGTCATCACCACCCTATTGCCCATGTCCATGGGCTATGCATACAAGTATGTAAATTTTAATATCTCACCTTCTGAGGTCTCTTTGAATTTATCACTACTTTTTTTTTTCCGCCATTTCCAGGGCTTGAAGATCTTGCCAAAGCCTGAGAACTTGCTCTTCCTTTTGGTGGGAGGCGTCATGTCTCCTCCTGCTTCCACACTGTCCATGATCATGCCTGGGTCGGCGGTGGGCTGGCCTGCTTCTTCTGTTGCATGGTGAGAGGGAAGAGAATAGCCAATTCGTTATTTCGGCATAATCTTGACGTTGTCCCTGCCCCTTTCTTCCTGTTGTAGTTGGAAAGGATCACAGCAATGATAAACAATCATGCAGAGACGGACTCCTTGACATCACATAGACACCAAACATCAAAATCCATGACAGATAAACTACTGAGGAGGAAAACAAACCAAACCAAGTTGACATCATTTTAGGACAAAAATTCAATGAGATGATTATAACCAGCTCAAAATCTCTTAAAGGCACACACACAAATGTGGATGGCTTCCCAATAGGCATGAGATCTTGCCCCATGAAGCCTACTGTTGTTAGTCTTCTCATTCTTTTGGCATGGGGAAGGTCTTCCCCAGCTAACATACTATCTCCCCTGTCACTGAAGCAGGGAATTTCATCATTTGTGAGTGAGTCATTATTCTTTGTTAAACACTACCCTCTCCCTATCCTCCTCTTTCAGGATATAAATAGTTCAGAGAGGGGGTGACACATTAAGTGTTAACACCTTTCTTACAACTGTTTTTCAGATTGTATCCTGCCTTCACAAGACGCTAGGGAGTTCTGGAGCACTGTAAGGGGACTAAGGTCAGGGGGCAGGGGCATAGAAGGATAGTGGTTTAAAATGGAAGGATTTTTATTTTTATTTTTGTTGGGGGGGAAAGTAGAGGTGAGGTGAAATTCCAGTTTGCTTATCACAATATTGTCTTAGGGACAACTCTGATTTTAAGGATTTCACGAAACATAACTGACATGATAAATGTACAGGATTGAAATGAAAGACCATAAATAAGTCCCTCATAATGACTATACATGCAGGGTTTAGTTAGGTAGCTTTAGTGGCAGAGAAAGGAGCAGCCAAGACTGGGCCAAGAATAATACTTCTAAAAAGCAGGAAGGCAACAAAAAAAAGCAGGAAGGCAACACAATATAGTTTTGCACTCCACCTACTGTCCCAGGGTTCTCTGGAGAAGTCTAGAGGAGAAGAAAAAAAGAGAGTCATGTGGAATAACAGTCCTGAAATTAAAGTGGAACCTTTACTTTATAGAAATATATCAAGGACCACATACTATGTAATAAGTTAATATGTTTATTGTAAAAAAAATTTCCATCTGGAGTAAGTAACACTTTTTGGGGGGGATATAAAAGGACATAACTTCACTAAAACTCATTTTTAATACTGTAGATATATTTTCATAAGAGAAAATATACAATCAATATGCATTAATTTTTTAAAAAACAGTATCAAAATCAGTATTTTTCTAATCGATAGATGTGAGTCTAGGAAAGTCCACTGATGCAGGTCAGATTTCCATAACCGTAATTACCAGAGTGACTATAGCAATGGCTGCTGATGCATTATTTTGATGTATCCAGATGACAGGGCCAAATAGGGTCCTGGTCACTGAAGTACAGCAGATCAAGAGGACGGAGGACAGGGACTCTTTTCTTCCCAGCTGCATGATTTAGTTATGGGCATCCTGGGTCTCAACTACTTTAACTCCCATATGAAATGCAGTGGAATCTGATTGCAAAAGTGGACCATATTTTAAAAAGTGTCGTTGCCAGAGACAGTGTCCTGTCATAACAATTCCCCCTCAATGGTACCCTGAGATGAACCCCCAAGAGTGAACACATGGTATTGCTTTCAAGAGTTAGTGCTTTAATTAAGACATTATTCTCCTAATTATGGAATGTCAATCAGACCTCAACATAGCATAATATTTAACATATGTTAATGTAACCCTTTCAGAATAGAGCTAAGTAACATAAACTTATCATTCTCAAATTGTAACCTTACTTGCAGAGGGAAGGAGGGACTAACATTTTAAATATCCTAACTGAAAAAACTTCTAAAAGACAATAGGAAAATGCTTGTTTACTTAAGAGTAATGGGGTAGATTTTAAAAAAGACAACCCAACCACAAAAAAAAAACACACAAAACACACACACACACACACACACACAAAAAAACCCCAGACTAATAATACTTAAAAAAAAGGTTATTAGTAGTATTTGATGCTTTTACAAAGGAAAAAAACCACGAAAGCTTTAGAAATGTTGGATGCTAATATCTTCACAAAAAAGTCCCTGTCTGTAAATCCTTAACTGAAATATAGCCAATCTAGCCTGCTCCCACTGTCTTCTCAAATATCTAATCATTTCTAAAGTAGAACTTAGTTCAATCCAATTTAATTCTTCATTATATTGAACAATATATTTATGTCTCCCTTTTCTCTCAAATATTAAAACAATAAAATCATGATATCCTTTTGAATATATTTATGCCTATTAGCATATGAACTAAAAACAAGTGCTGTTTATATAAAAAAGTACAGCGTGTATGGAAAATACCAATAGCTTATGATTAAAAAAATGAATGCGCCAAAACCGGTTTGGCTCAGTGGATAGAGCGTCAGCCTGCGGACTGAAAGGTCCCAGGTTCAATTCCAGTCAAGGGCATGTACCTGGGTTGCGGGCACATCCCCAGTGGGAGATGTGCAGGAGGCGGCTGATCGATGTTTCTCTCTCATCGATGTTTCTAACTCTCTTTCTCTCTCCCTTCCTCTCTGTAAAAAATAAAAAATATATATATATAAAAAATGAATGTGTCCACTATTACATCTATTGCTAAGAAGAGCCCTCCTCTTTCTTTATGTAAAGAAAGTCATTGAGCCCTAGCTGGTTTGGCTCAGTGGTTAGAGTGTTGGCCTGTGGACTGAAGAGTCCTGGGTTCACTTCCAGTCAAGGGCACATGCCCGAGTTGCAGGCTCAATCCTCAGTAGGTGGCAGCCAATCAATGATTCTCTCTCATCGTTGATGTTTCTCTCTCTCTCTCCTCTCCCTTCTTCTCTGAAATCAATAAAAAATATATTTCTTAAAAAGTCACTGAATATAGTCAGTAAAAAGAGTATTTTCTCCTTTGATGCTTTATGCAAATGTACTTAATTTTAATGTTTATATAACTTTTACAAGTGGGTACGCCTCTTGCCTCATGCAGTGGGGTTCAGTCATACCCAATCCTGAACTAGTTATTAGTCCAAATGTATTCATTCATATTCTTATAGTCTCCTATTCTTTTCACTCCACCTCCCTCTTCTCCCTATGACAAGCAGAACATTATTTCAGTGACTCCCAAATCTGTTCAAATACTTTGGAATCAGCCCAGTTACCCTTTCAAAATACAGAATCTCTGGAAGGTGGGACCTAGAAATCTGTTTTCTTTTCTTTTAAATATATTTTTATTGCTTTCAGAGAGGAAGGGAGAAGGAGAGATAGAAATATCAATGATGAGAGAGAATCATTGATTGGCTGCCTCCTGCATGCCCCCTACTGGGGATCTAGCCCACAACCTGGGCATGTATCCTCGACTAGAATTGAACCCGAGACCCTTCAGTCTGCAGGTTGATTATCTATCCACTGAGCCAAACTGGCCAGGACTAGAAATCTGTTTTTAAAAGTCTTCACAGGTGCCCCACGGGTGTGGCTCAGTGGATTGAGCATCATCCTGTGCACCGAAAGGTAACCTGTTAGAGTCCAGGTCGCCGGCCTGATCCCCAATAGGGGAGGGGATGCAGGAGGCATCTGATTGATGTTTCTCTCTCACATTGATGTTTCCCTCCCTCTCTTGCTAAAATCAATAAAACATATTTTTAAAAATATCTTCACAAGTGATTCTTATGATCACACAGGTTTGTTAAACCCAATCCCAGATTGTAATCTAGAAACCTGGTACATGTTAAAAGAGACAGAGACAAATGTTCTCTGCAAGCCTGTAACCTAATACACTGTTGATGGAAAATGAACGAGAAAATCATGGCATCATTCCAGTGTTTCTTACTCATATACAATATTCCTACAGCATTGTGAGGGGCGCCCTAAGTTTCTTAGTTTCAGATATAGTTTAAATTAAAAATAAACAATATAGTTCTGCTGGTGTGGCTCAGTTGGTTGGGTGTTGTCCCTTGCACCAAAAGGTTGCTGACTGGATTCCCGGTTAGGGCACATGCCCAGATTTCCAGCTTGATCCCAGGTACAACACAAGCAGGTTTCACTCTCACATCAATGTCTCTTTCTCTTCTCTCTCTCTCCCTTCCTTTCTCTCTAAAAATCAATAAACACAAAAAATCAATATAAAAGTTTGCAGTTATTTTAACATAGTATGTCCCATGTGCACTTGGAAAGAAAGTGTACTGTGCAATTACTGAGTGAGTGTTCTATACATGCCAATTAGGTCAAGTTGGGTAATCATCGCGCATAAATAATATCCTTCTGATTTGTTGTCAGCTTACTCTATCAGTTACTGAGAGAAGTATGTTAACATCTTTACCAATGAAAGTGGATTTGTCTCTTCTTCTTTTTAGTTCTATTAATTTTTGCTTGATATACTTTAAAGCTATATACAAATTTAGAGTTATATCTTCCTGTTGAATAGATCCATTTATCATGAAATGCCCCATTATCACTCTAATAACACTTTTGCCTTTTGTTTTTCTATTTAGTTTGACAATTGTTGTCTTTTAGAGGTTAATCCATTTATATAGTTAATGTATTTACTGACACAATTGGGCTTAAGTCTACCATTTTGCTCTATTTTCTATTTGTCTTGCTCTGTGCATTCATTGTTTTAAAATTGATTTTAGAGAGAGGAAGGGGAGAGAAAGGAGTGGAGAGAGAGAGAGGGAGGGAGAGAGAGAGAACATTAATTTGTTGTTCCATTTATTTATGCATTCACTGATTGCTTCTTTGGCATATTGGACACTGAGCATATGGGATGATGCTCTAATAAACTGATTTACTCGGTCAGGGCCTGTTCATTCTTAACTGGTTACCATCTTCATTAAGTTAGTATGTTTATTACTTATTGCAAGAATTTTACAACATTTCAACTCTATTTGCTCTTTGTGTAAATAGTCATGTCTTACTACATATACATAACAATAAAATAAATTATTGTTGTTTTAACAAACAATATTATTTTATATTTCCTACATATTTGCTTTTTCAGATGCTCTTCATTTCTTTCTGCAATTCTATGTTTCCAACTAGGATAATTTCAGTTAATCATTTTTGAAGGATATCTGTACTGGGTATGATATTTTCAGTTGAGAGTTGAGGTTTTTTTGTTTATTTAACTTCAGCACTTCATACTGTCATTTGGTT
This sequence comes from Myotis davidii, assembly GCF_000327345.1. Classification (NCBI taxonomy): domain Eukaryota; kingdom Metazoa; phylum Chordata; class Mammalia; order Chiroptera; family Vespertilionidae; genus Myotis; species Myotis davidii. The sequence goes on from NW_006352194.1 coordinate 56,162, forward strand.
GGCTCTCACCCGCCCCCCGCCCCTGGACTGCTTTTCTTTGTATGCTTCATTTTTTAGATGCTTTCTATTTGCACATAGCATAAGTGATAGAAATGGGATGCAGATCTTTATGTTGTTGATAACATACATGGGAAAGAAATGTGAAGTCATACTATTAGGCATTTTTGGTGGAGACTAGTCTGGGAGGGCTCTGGAAACTCAACTTTTAGCCATTATTCAAGAGCAACACCTGTAACTGATTAAAATAAAGTGTTGATAAAATTCTTCCCACACATTTTTTGCTTAGGTAGGTGCCTCCTGAAAGAAAGTGTTCTCATGCATGAAAGATATTAGAAAAAATAATAATAAAGAAAGAGAAGCAGATTAATCATTCCTAATGAAATGGGAAAGAAGTAAATCATCTTTTCTTTTCACACTCAATCCATTATGCTGACACCAAAGGGAAATCACAAAAACTTGATTCTATCAAATGTCCTACATAGGAAGGGTAGGACCTTCAAATAACTAAATGACAGTGGGGAGGCAGCCAGGCAAGCCTTCCCTACTTAAATCCAAGAGTATTTTCAAGAAGGAAAGGTAGCAGACTGAAAGTAGACTAATGGTAAAATTCATAGGAAAGACCTACTTAGCAGTCTGCCTAAATCCAACTTTGAAGAGTCCATGAAACAGGTATTGGTCTCTCACTATTGAATTCCATTTGGGCATATCTTCTTTGTTATCTAAGTAGGTATTATTTATAACTAGAATAGTGGCTAGGGTCATGCACATTTTTTTTCAAAATTTTAATTCCAACTCTATATAAATTATATGACTATTTTTCCTAATAAAAGCTTCTCAAAGATGTTACTTCTGATAGTGCTATTTAGGGGGTAAATCATTGGGGATGAGTTGAATGTACAATAATAGGTATAGGAACAAACTGAAAATTTTATATAAAACAGCCCTGGCTGGTGTGTCTCAGCGGTTAGAGTGTTGGCCTGAGCACCAGAGGGTCTTGTGTTTGATTCCTGGTCAAAGGCACATACCTGAGTTACAGGTTCACTCCCTGGCCCTGGTCAGGGTGAGTTCGGTAGGCAACCAATTGATGTGTCTCTCTCCTATCTATGTTTCTCTCTCTTCCCTCCCTCCCCCCTCCTTATTACTCACTCTAAAAGTCAATGAAAAAATATTCTTGGGTAAGGAGTAACCAAAAACTATAAAAGGAGGGAAATTAATATAAAATAATATATAATCATTAAAATGATTTCTAGAGTAATACTCCTAGATTAAAAGTAGAATATAAATATATATGTAAATTACATATCACATTATTTAAACTATGCTAATTTTTGTTAAAAAGGAGAATGAAGGAACTAAACCAAAATGTAAATATATTGTAATGGTAGGATTATGAGAGACTCGTGTTTCTTCTTGCTAGCTTCCTATATATTTTTTAACAATAAACATCTATGGTTTTTATAATTGGAAAAAAACATTTACTTTTTACAATGGGAAGTGAGAGCTATCAAACCATCACAGTTAATAAATGAAGTCCAGCATATACATAAATACACAAAAGAAAATAATTCTTTCTACACATTAAGCTTCCAAAAAAAATTATTTACCACATAAAAATCATAGTCTGAAACAGTAAGCAAATTAAACCACTCAAGGATATATTTTTTTTGGTATTTAAAGTAGTGACACATGTTAAAGTGAGCAGATTTGGATTACCCAAACGACACCTTCTAGTCCTGTATTCTTTAAGTATACCACCCTTGTTTGCCATGAGTACAATCTTGTGCTAAAGAAGTTAGAAACCAAATTTAAAAGTGATCTAAATTCACCAGCTATAAACTTTCCAGCTATAGAATGAAGGGTTTGAAAGTATGCATAAATCCTGAGAGCAGGGGCTGACTATATCTAACTGAAGTCACTAATCTCTGGAGCGTTCTTGGATCTATTAAAACTGGTACACTAGTTCAGGTTTCTGACTATAAATCTTTGTCTGATAGGAAGAAAATTCAATTCCATCACTTAGAAAACTGCAATAGAAAGAGAAACTAACAAATCAACAAATTGTACGACAAAAAGTATATTCATGTAACTATAAATCATCCCTCTTTTTTTATTTTTGATACAATTATACCTTGGATTTGTTATCCTATATAATAAAAAGCCTAATATGCTAAGTGTCTGGTCGTCTGTTCAACCAATCAAAGCATAATATGCTAATGATATGCTAAGGCTGTTCAACCGCTTGCTATGATGGGCACTGACCACCAGGGGGCAGATGCTCCGACTGGTAGGTTAGCTTGCTGCTGGGGTCTGGCTGATCCAGATTGAACGAGATGGGCCAGACATACCCTGGCGCCCTCCTGCGGCCCCTCCCCCCAGCCAGTCCTGCCCCTAATGGGCCCCCATCGGGGTGGGACGGCTGGATACCACCTGTGCACAAATTTGTGCACTGGACCTCTAATATACTCATAAGAGAAGTGAATTTGAAATTGTTCTTAGGCAAATTTGTACATGAACCACTTGTTCTCAATAATTCTGATTTTATGACCATCTCCCTCCCATTTCCAATCTGACAAGAAACACAGGCTTGGAGTCACATTTGGGTATTCCACTATTTCTGTTTAAACTAATTATGAAGTTTAAAACGGCTTTATGACCCCATTCTTTCCGTGAGAGCCAACACAAGGTAGTTTCCCTCCAAGTTTCCTTTTGTTTGACAGAAAACAGGGTGTAGGATGCTGGCTTTAGTTTTATGATTGTGTGTTCCAAAGAAAACATCTTTTTCTTTGAGTCATGCAGCTACAGGCAACTAGGAAAGCAATTCACAGAGTTGGAGGTCTTGATGTTTTCTGGAGGGGGCGGTTGTTGGGAGAGGAAGATAACTAATCAAATCAGAGTATGGAGTTTCCAGTTTGAGTAATACCCTGAAACTATGCCCTGATATTTAAACTACTTTACTCCCTCATTCAAGTTGTAGCACCTCACATTTCATAGTCTTGTTTCTATATTATGTATTATGCAGAGTTTTAGTAGTTTCTTTCTTCAACTCCCAAGTTTTTATGGCCAACATTTAATTCAAGTTTTTTAGTTTAAGTTTAGTTGTTTCAGGTGAATTTCTAGGGTGATTTTTAAATAAATGGATAGTATTATTAAAATTTACTTAGCCTTTTTCATCTTCAATAAAGTTATCATTAATTATTTGCTATAAATACATTATTATACCTACTTTACTTTCTAGAAATAAGGGATAAAACAATTCAACAATAAACCCTAGGTCAAAGACAGTGTTCATTTTAGAATCCATACTACAACCAATTCTTAATCAACCATGTTGGAAGGCAAGGTAAGGTACAGGCAATTGGGAGTCCACAGAAAACTTACTTTTCAACATAGCCTTCACTACCTTCTCCCTGTCACTAGGTTTGGTGATAAGCAACAACATTACTGAGTCTTAATTCTACCTCTACTTCTTATACCTTATCGGGTTTAAAAAAATATCTAGATTTAAAGTGTATAAAGTCTCATTTTACCCATGAAACTTCTATTATAATCAGTTATTTGTCCAAAATTTTAAAATCTAGTTTTTTGCAACCAGATACTTACTCCATTATCAAGAGGTGCCAATTTCTTTTTTTTTTAAGTTTAAGGTGTACAGCATAATTATTTGACTTACATATATTGTGTTTCCTTCTATTTATAATCTAATATCTTCATCTGTTTATTTATCTTTTATATCCAGCTTGTAACAGATCTTGCTTTTACACAAGCATTTTAACAGCATCAGAACTTTGTAAATGGAAAACATTAATTTACAGTACTTACATTATTGTACTGACTCACTTATGCCTTCTAAAAAAAGATTATTATTGGATCTAAAGAACTGTTTTAGAAAACTGCCACAGAATTAAAGGAAGCAAAAGCTGTCACTAATGGACAAAGCAGGCTTTGTCTAGTGCAGGTCCATAACTTTCCTTGGAAGTATTGCATAGTTCTGGCCTTTGGGAAATGGAATTGATAGTCAGGGAGAAGGTCTTTCTACTAGTATGTAATGTCCTTGCAGGTATAAATAGTCCTGAGATTCAAACTCTGGGAAAACAGTTTTCTGACCATAATTGCATCAAAAAGTGATGCTGCTTCGCCCTTGGCAACTTGATATACACATTTTTTTAAAATATATTTTTTTAATTGATTCCAGAGAGAAAGGGAGCAGGAGAGAGAGGCAGAAACATCAATGATGAGAGAGAATCATTGATTAGCTGCCTCCTGCATGCCTCCTACTAGGGATTGAGCCCACAACCAGGGCATGTGCCCTTGACCGGAATCGAACCTGGGACCCTTCAGTCCGCAGGCCAACGCCCTATCCACTGAGCAAATCCAGCTAGGGTGATATATATACTTTTTTTATAACAATTCCAAGTTAATAGGAAGGTGGGTTTTTTTCTTTTTAAATTGATTTTAGAGAGAGAGGAAGGAAGAGAGAGAGAGGGAGAGAGAAACATCAAAGGGTTGCCTCCTGCACGAGCCCCCATCAGGGATTGAACCTGAAACCTGGGTATGTGCCCCCACTGGTAATTGAACCCGCCATCTTTCGGTGTACAGGATGACACTCCAATCAACTGAGCCACACTGGCCAGAGCGAGAGTAAGTTTTGGTGGTGAGGTGATAGAATATAATATATTCTCTCATTAAAAACAAAACAAAACAAAAAACCCTTAAACTTTCCAAAGTTTTACTTGCAAGAAGAAAGAAGAATACATTCTTGTAACAATAGGTTATTCAGAAAACCCAATGGAGTAGAAAGAGAGGTCAATAATTTTTTATTGCTATTCCACATTCAAAAAACAGAAAATTCTATAAGGAGTCCACGACAGACTCCTATGCTATCGCTTCCTCCTCATTCCTGGGTTTTATGCAGAAAGTATGCCTGTTGCTTCTTTCTTAGAAGAAAGCATTTATTGTTAGACCTATATAGATATATGTCTCCAATGCCTTTGATGACTAAATAATGCCAAGTGTTTTTCTTTAAAGTCCTATGAAGTTTATTTTTAATTAACCCATCTACTATTTATTCCTATGTTAATACTGTTATTCATCCAGCAATCCCTTACTAATTTTGCCTCGAAAGAATGATACATTTTGAAATCACCATTCCCAGAACTACTCTCATTATCATGTACAGATTTTAGAGCAAAATGAATCAAGTGACAATGGAAAAAAGAACGTAAGTGGAAATATTATAATACAGTATCTTTTAAAACAATAAATTCCTATGTAAAAGAAAAGCAAAAAAAAAAGAGGCTAATTAATTAATAAAAGTATGTGAAGAGTCAAAAAAGAAGAAAAAAGCTAGAGATAGGAAATGGAAGGCAAAGAGAAGGAAAGTTCCAGACTAAATGGTTGGGGAGAGGTTATTAAAATTCTTTGGCCTTGTGCCTAATTTAAGGACATGTGCACTGGTTGTTTTAATATGATACTAAGTAAAGAATTCTAGTAAACACAGAAATAGCTTTTATGTTCATCAAGAACTACAAAGCATTATTTGAAAGTTTTTAAAAATACATTTTTATTGATTTCAGTGAGAAAAGGAGGGAAAAAAATGTAAACATTTACATTTTCATTGCTTGTGTTATCTCCTAGAGGACCTTTGGGAATGTTTAGAAGGTGCTAGTGGTAAACCTATAGCAGCGGTGATGAATACCTGGACCAAGCCCCACAATGAGGATTGAGCCCGCAACCCAGGCATATACCCTGTACCAGAATCGAACCATGACCTCCTGGTTCACAGGTCAATGCTCAACCCCTGAGCCTCGCTGGCTGGGCTGAAAGTTTTACCTGAGTAAATCTACAGACTTTCTCCTACAGACATATTTCACTTAAGGATAATTTTTAAAATATGAACTTCTGAGGATGACTACTTATTTCCTTGAATGGACACTACAGCATAAATTCCTACTCAGCAACCGAATACTCAATTAGTTCACCAGTTGTTAGAAAGATCCTATGGTAAAAACTGTTTGGGTATTGACAGCTCTTAAATTTGCATATGAGTCTCAAAGATTATTTGTTTGAAAGCAGGCTCTTTTTGGTTAATAGCTCTGGACGTCCATCATAAGTCAAGGGAGTCAACTAACTTAGACAAAGAAATATGTTTATCTTAAACAAATTTATTAATATTTTGAATTTAATTATTTAAATTCTCAACTAGGTATGAGATATACCTATAATGGTTTACTATTATATTCACAATGCCTTAAAAATAATAAATTAATTCAATATATTCAGTAACTTATTTTACATCATTTGGTTTGTCCAAAACTAGTACTATCAATTTTAAAATTCAAAACTCATTACCATATTATAGGCCCAGAAACATTAAAAAATTATTTATGTCTTAATTCACTTTGGACATGCATCGTTTCAAAGAATCTGATAAGACTTTTCAGACCCCCTTACCCACTGAAATGCTTTTTGAATTTCATTAAAAATTGTTACGTTTGGTAAAAGCCTTTAAAACAATGGTATAAGTCCCCAAAGTTGTCAATGTTAAACCTTCATGACCCAATCCTGATTTACTCGAATAGAATACATTCTAAATTATAAATACTATAAACAGAGCCTGTCCATTAAAATAGCTTATAGTCACCTAGAAATTATCTAGGTAATAGGAAATAAAACCCCCCAAATTAAATCTAGAGAGAATATAAAATTTTTTGTTAGATACTTGAGTGATTTCTATTTCTTCTTTAGCAGTCTCTTATTAGGGATACTTGGTAGTTAGAAAAATCTATAAATTTGATTCTCATTTTTCTTTAGAAGCGTAAGAAATATCAAACTTTACTCAAATGATTTTTTGTGTGTAGTATATAGATGTTAGATGGGCTTTCTTCATAAATATCACCACCCATCGTTAAGTTATACCTGCTTACCCATTTCTTGCTTTTCAAACACTCTCATTTCCATCTCATAAATAAATGCCTAGCATTATTTAGGTCCTTATTATATTTGTAAATAAAAAACTAATCTTTGAAACCACAAGAGAATTTAGTGGCCCAAAACTATTCTCACCAAGTTCTTTTTTAAAAAAATATATTTTTATTGATTTCAGAGAGGAAGGGAGAGGGAGAAATAGAAACATTAATGATGAGAGAGAATCATTATTGGTTGCCTCCTGTACATCCCACACTGGGGATTGAGCCCACAACCAGGGCATATGCCCTGACCAGGAATCAAACCATGACCTCCTGGTTCACAGGTTGATGCTCAATAACTGAGCCACACCGGCTGGGCCTAATATCACCACATTCTGGAGAGTGGTTACCTCTGAGAGCAAAGGCTCAAAATGTCACCGTAAGTGAATGTGGACACAGAGAAAGGGGTGGGACATATCTCTGTTTTAGATTTCATTTCTAAAGCTGGGTAGTGGCCCCAGAGGGTCCTCTATATTCTTTTCTACAACTTTCTCTATTTATAAAACTTTTTTTTGAGTTAGTGAATTAATATGGACCTAGCCCTGCTGATCAAGGAAGGTAAAGTGAGTCAAGTCCTGACTTCAGTGTTAAAAATCTATTGTTAAATGACTCACTTTGCAATCCGTGTGCCTCAGATTCAGTAAAACATGAGAAATACTTTGTAGGAATTTCATCTGGCAAGTTTTCAGGAGAAAACTTACCTTTAGAAACTAAATCACATTAAATCATGAGACATTTGGGAGTGTTAATCTGTGTTCCCACTCTTTTATACTTTTCTTTAAAGTCAACCACATTTTTCATTTTTGAAGAAAAAAAAAGGCAACCTAGGATTGAACATGTTTTCTGCTGCTTCCTAAGTGTAAAAAAAAAAGGGTATACATCTTTTTAAAAATAGATTGTCAAGAAATGATTCACAGGATTTCCTCCACTGTGCTTATATTTAACAACCCTTTAATGAATATCCATTTAAAATTATTTTTCCCTCCTTTCTATCTTCATCTTATACAAAACCTCAGAAGTTTGGAAAAATAAGTCTTCAGTAACAATGGACTTCCACTTCACTTAAAAGCTCTGAAACTCGGAGCTACACTCACAATCATCAGCCTGATCTCTAGCTCTCTCTGAGAGAATAACACTTCAAATGTAAAGTACTGACTTCAGAAATATTTATACCAAAGTATTGCCTCATGAGAAATGGAAACACCAGCACAATGGAAAAAGCCCGAGACTTATTTGGAAATTGTATAAATCAGTCTAAAAAATTAAATCAACTCTTTAAAATGGTCCTGTTTATAGAAGTCAACAGGTCTAGTTCTACACCCTATATACCTATCAATTGCCCAAGCCCTGTAAAATACTAGTAAAACACCACTGAATTCTAAATATGAGTTTCTTATAGCACTTATCTTCTGCAAAGTCAAGAAATTAACAGATGGTTTCCTAGCAATATTATAAATTAAAAAAAAACTCCAAAGGGACAAAGTAAAACAACTATGTGTGGTAGATTAATACAACTAAGTGAAAAATAATGATATGTTTTCATTTATTCTTCACAAAGTTATAAATGTCCAAAGTTATAAACGTCAAATACCTTACATTCAAATCCCTTTAAAACATTCAACTTCACCTGTAGATCTGCCTTGTCTGTCAAGATTTTATTTCTTTGCCTTTTATTACTCACCAATTGCATCTGGATTTACCGGTCTGGAGACATCAGCTTGCCCCATGATTATATTGTCTGATGTATCTCACGACAACAAACTGTCCCGGACCAAAGCGAACTTTTCTTAAAAGATAAATCCACATAAGGAGGGGACGTGCACTCCTCTCTCAGTGTCACTGCCAAACATCAGGAAATGGCATGAGGTCAATCTGCCGGAGTTTCTCTGTCCCTGTATCCCGGCCTGGGCACTGGAGGTTCTTATAAAAACGTCTTCACGCTGGCTCTCTTCACACAGTAATGCTTGTCATTCCAGGGTGCACACTGTGAAGAGCAGAAGTGCAGGAAGGGGAGGAGACTGCCAACCACATTCTAGCTGCTGAGCGGCAAGCCCTAAAAGTCCACACCTACTTTTCCTGATACTGAGCTTGGTTCCTGCTCTCCAGACTTGAGACACAGAAGAATGGGCGCTTACGCAAGAGCCTACCAAAGAACTTACAAATTTAAGCACACAAAAAACCATCAGGGTTATGCATAGCAGGCTAATGGGAGCAGACACCCATTCAAAGGTATGTTTTAGATACAGGCTTGCCTAAAAAGTATCAGACTGTTCTCACATTTCCCTGCTTGCTCTAAAATTGTATTTCTACCTCTGAGTGGCATACCCAAATCAGAAAAAGATCTACATACTGGGAATTAATAACATTAGGAATGTTATTTTAGGATTGAATATACTTTTTCTAAAAATAAGAAGAAATGTTTCTGAACACTTTGCTTACTAAGATAGTAAACTTGATAAAAATATTTGGAAGGTATTATACAATATTTGTCTTTTTTGCCATAGCTCAATAACATATTTGATCTTGGGGAATACAAAGGAGTAGTCCCACATTTTTGGTATAATACATGGACATATCCGCTAACCAAAAGTAGCAACCAAAAGTCCAGTTTACATACTGACATTTCATTTTCATTGATATAATTTACATATAGGCAGCATTAAGAATACAACATGATGAATTTTTATTTACATACCTGCCTGTGTATGCTAACGCTAAATTTTCTAAATGTAAAAAAGCCACACATAACACAAACTTACCAGTGTTTGGCCACATGCCCTGGAATATTTCACTAACACGTGAAGATGAAATGGGGAACGAACAATTTGAGCATTGTATTAAGGAGTTTTACGTAGGTTATTTCATTTCATCATCATCACAACTAATCATGTGTTGTGAAGAATATATGATTTACTCTATTATCAGATAAGGAAACTAAAGCTAGTGAGGTCAAATCCTGTGCTTATGTCACCAACTTTTTAAGTGCTGAAGCCCTAATATTCCTTCAACAAATAACAGCTACCCCAAAACACAGAGCTTTTAGTTTAAATCCTTGTTCTCCAAACTGAGATCACAGGAAGATTTCTAGTACCTGGGCTTTCCTTTGGCCTGTTCTTAGGTAGCTTCTCTCCCCTACCCCCATTGTCTTATCCCCATTATCTGCTTTGATACAGGAAAGAAAAAAAAAAAGAAAGAAAAGCAAAGGTAGCAAGTAAGAAAAAGACAATGCTAAGGCATCAGTAAGGAAAGAAAGTGAAGAAATACTCAGCCAACATTTAATTGTTAATACTGATAGTAGTCAGAAAAACGGTATATTGACCATTAAAATAGGAAAGAGAGTAAAAGGAAAAAATAAATTGAAAGAATGCTCCAATGTAAGAATTTCTAATACCTTCTAACTCTGGCACTTATAATAATAAATATATTAGCCTAAAAGTGTAACATATGCAATAACAGTTTCCACTACTGTAAACTGGGGGAGGCAAAAGGGGGCAAATAAATTGCCCAGTACCCAGTAGGCACTTAACATATTATAGTTATCATCACATCACCACCATCATCATGAAGATAACACAGCATACTGCTTAAGAGGATGAGCTTTGGAGGCAAATGAAATTTTAATTTCAAATCTATTACTTGGTGGTAACACTAGGCAAGTTACTTCACACCTCTCTGAGCCTCAATTTTCTACTTTGTAAAATGGGCAATACAATACTAAACAGTACAGGGCAGTTATAGGGATGAACTGACATGAACATTTAAAAAAAGCCCTTTGAGCCCTGGCTGGTTTGGCTCAATGGATAGGGCGTTGGCCTGAGGACTGGAGGGTCCCAAGTTCAATTCTGGTCAAGGGCGCATGCCTGGGTTGCAGGCTCGATCCCCAGAGGCGGGCATACAGGAGGCAGCCTATCAATGATTCTCTCTCCTCATTGATGTTTCTATCTCTCTCTCCCTTTCCCTTCTTCTCTGAAATCAATAAAAACAATATATTTTTAAAAGCCCTTTGTAATGTTCCTGGCACATGAAAAGCTCGCAATAATTATCACAGTTCTTACAGGAAAAAAAAAGTCATAAAGGACAGGCCAGGTTAAGAGCAGCCAGATAATAGTACATGACAAAAAACTTAGTCATTACAAAGAGGTTAGTCAGAAACGGAAGATGACATTTCTGCATCATGAATCCAAAGAGCAAATTGGAAGACACAGGCCAAGGGGGAAGTGTGAACACAATAAGGGTTGGTGCACAGAAACATCAAGCAGATGGAACAGTCCAGACAAAAATATTACTGTCAGTAAGTTTAAATGAGGTAAATTACACACACACACACACACACACAAAAACACACACACACACACACACACACACACACACACACACACACCAGAAACAGCATTGTAAAATCTATGTTGACAGGACCACGAGAGTAGAACAGATAGATTTATGGATCTTGGTATAGCTGCTTTTTGCCACCCACCAAATTTAACTGTCCATCTTGGCTTAGCTCAAGGCTGATTTTAAGTTATTGTGAAGGTGGCAATAAAACCTAAAAGAATGACAAGATTCTTAGTGATCATTTGGCTCAATCTCCTACTCCTTACAAAAAAGAAAATTGATGGTCAAAGAAGTTAAATGCCTTGCTTACAGCCAGGGCTAAAACACAAGTCTCTTGATTCTAACGCCAGGACTTACTTAAGCTCTTGTATAAGTGGCCAAGGAAATATTTACTTCCTAAAGATATACTCATTTCCCAAGAAAGTCCGTATTTTACAACAAGATTTCTCTCAAAACTGCTAATTCTGTTGCCTATGTAACCAAGCCAGTAAATGTTCCTTGACCAACAATATTTACTTTGTGCCAACTGGAAAAACAGACAAGCAGAGAGAGGGGAAGATACTGGCCCATTGATGGCTTTAAAATTTAACAAAGCCTTGAATTCATTCTAGTTTTCCATGCGTTATATACTATTCTAACTGTCATCCAATAAAAGATACTCTTTTTAGAGTACTTTTCCTCCAAGCTCATTGCCTCAAGGAATGGAAGAGTTAGATAAAAAAATTATGAATCTTTTCCTATTTTA
>NW_006352194.1:68301-70073 GCF_000327345.1 Myotis davidii
AGCAGGCCTTATACAAATAAAGGTTAACAGGTAAAGAAATTTAAGTATAGCTTAGATTAAGACAGCACTTGAAGCCCTCTAACCAGAGCCTCATTTTATTAAAAACTATTTGTAAACACTGCATGTAACCTACAAAGAGCTGAGCACACAGAACCTTTAGTGACAACTTTCTGTTGGCAAGCATATCATATCATACTCTAACATAAAAACATGCTTTATATTTTCAGTCAACAGTTTACAAGATCAATCAGAAGAGAATTTTCATTTAAATATGCTTTATGCTAAAGTCCCAATATAAATTGGATTACCTAGAAGAGTAAGCTTTTAGCTATTTGAGTCACATCTCTCTCAGCTTAATTCGGCATACTATTTTCTTATTGCGTGAGATATCTCAAGGAAGAGAGCTCTAGTGGGAGGTACGGGAAAAGTGACTTTCCTCTAGGAAAGGTTGACCAACAGAAATTATTAAAAGGCCACACAGGTCCATATTCAAGTAAGAGACTAATTTTCAACTTTTGCATTTATAACTGGGGGAAGGAGCAGTTTCCTATTCTGTACCCCATGATCTAATTCTAATCTAATCTAGTTGGCTCAGGGTAGTTTAGGAGATATCCTCCAACTAATAACCTGTGTCTAAAAATTCATGTGGAAATTAGAAAGCCTTGCTAGTCATTTGTAAACACTTCATGGTCTCATCTACTTGTAGAAATTGTTCCCTTGGCGTGAAATTTCTTTCCCAGATCCATGTAGGAAACACCTACTAATCCTTTAAGAACTGGCTCAAATTTTCCTTCCTTCCTTCCTTCCTTCCTTCCTTCCTTCCTTCCTTCCTTCCTTCCTTCTTTCCTTCCTTTATTTTAACAAATAAAGGACATTTATTTGTTTTTCACTACGACTTTATCTTAGCACATAATTAAACTGTCACTCTACCCCCATTTGAAGAAAGGTTAGTACAGTGAATGTTATAAAGCAGATACAAAGAATTGGAATCAACATTAACTGACAAAGAAAAACTTCCTTCTAAGTCATCATAACAATGTTTAAGTAAAAAGAAAAAAAGAGAGAGAGAGAGAGAGAAAAAGGGGGTGATGGGAATCCAGTTGAACAAGATCCTCACATTTCATCTAACACATTCAATCCTGGCTAGAGTGTACCAAAATGGAAACAGGATTACTATAATACAAAACTTCCACTACAGATAGCTGTACACACCTGTGTTCCAAGCCCACCCCCAACTCCAAATGCTTGCAACACAACTATTTCCCAGCCTCTTGGGCCTATCGACAAAGGAGCTCATAGATCTTCTCTTTAATCCAATCTCTGTTGTAAGGTGCTGGGAGCCGGTCCATCCTTGCTGTTTCAAGGGACCTGGCATATACGGCATACTGTTCTTAATATGTTTGCTTACGCCGAAACCGGTTTGGCTCAGTGGATAGAGCGTCAGACTGCGGACTGAAGGGTCCCAAGTTCGATTCCGGTCAAGGGCATGTACCTGGGTTGCGGGCACATCCCCAGTAGGAGGTGTGCAGGAGGCAGCTGGTCAATGTTTCTCTCTCATCGATGTTTCTAACTCTCTATTCCTCTCCCTTCCTCTCTGTAAAAAATCAATAAAATATATTTAAAAAAAGAATATATAGGAGATATTTATAGAAGATATTTATTCATAAGGAACAATGGTTGAATAGAGGAGAAATACTAAGCCTACTAAAGAAATCAGGGAATAGATACCCCGGTAGAAAAAATGAGCAAAACCCTGAACAGGTACTTCACCA
>NW_006352194.1:70163-73038 GCF_000327345.1 Myotis davidii
GGAGAACCTAGCAAGAGAACATGGCTACAGAACCTGGCTGGAGAACCTGGAGAACCTAGCAAGAGAACATGGACACAGAACTTGGCTGGAGATTGTGGCTAGAGATCCTGGCAAGGCTGCTGATCAACTGAACACTGTCTCCGTTTCATTCCTTCTTTGCCGACTCCGTCCACACCTTTGGGGACCCCTGGACCTGCTGGGGTTGGACCCCAGCAGTAAGGCTGGTATGTCCGGGTACCAGCTCGGTAAACAAGACAGCTAGGTCTGCTAGATCATCAATAAAATCAAACAACTGGCTGATATCCTATGTGATAGAGGGGCTGTTAGGATTAATTCTCTTCAGATGTTCTTCATGCACTTAACAAACGCCTTCCATGCATTCATTCACTGATTCACAGTCAGCATAAGTTCTGCCTTCTGGTCTCTTGGTAGGCTGTACCAGCAAAATGGTGTGAGAGATCGCACCAAACCCTTTCCCGGCAGCTGCCGCCGCCACACCACCACACACACCACGAGCTTAACCACAACGCTGCCAACAGCCAACCCCCGCGAGAGGACGCTTCCATTATTATAAGCCTTTCCTTAGTTACTCGAGCAAAATCCCAATAAAGATTTACTCATCACTGGTTATGTGCTCAGCAATGTGTTGGTGCTGAAAACAACAGTTTTTGCCCTTAGAGTCCAACAGTTTTTGCCCTTATAGGATCTACAATAGAGTCTGATGAGTACGTAGGCACTACGCAAACACATATTGGGGTGTGGATGCCTATAGCTTTGTCCTGAGAGGTCAGAGAAAATACCTTGAAAGAAGTAAGATCTAAACTGAAAGAGTCAGTCACAGAAGGGATGACAGATGAGAAAAAGGAATAAGCATCAAGACATAAGGCTGGAGAGGTAAAGAGCTAGTCAGGACTGATTGTACTGTTTGGACATTGTACCCAAACTACAGTGATCTTCAGACTTTTCTAGTGGGCTAGAAACAGCTCCTGGGCAGGGACCAAAGGTGACTATCCTTAAACTCTCTTGGCATAACTTCATGATAGTGGACATGCGACAAGTATTTATTAACCTTGAGTAGAAGGGAAGAAACAGCATTCTTCGATTTTAAGCTTTACTCAGAGAATTTAGTAACAAAAGACAACTAAGGTGAAAAGCGCTACAGATGGAGGCGAGAGACCATGGACCAATTCTATCATTCCGAACAACTCAGATTGCTGTGAGATCTCACTTTTGTGGGGAAAACGGCAAGTTCATGATCGTTTTTGAGAATTTGTTGTTTTGCAAGTAGTAACTTTCAAAGGAGACAAATTTGTCAGGTGAATATTTACATCAAGCATGTCGAACTCAAAGGCTAATGTGGGCCAAATAAACAAGGTGTAAGTTTATGTGGGCCGCAAAAAAACAAAAGCTTCAATTTTCATAGAAACGGTTTATTTCAATAGAGACATGCTGAATAGAAAGGGATGAAATGAGTAATTGTTAATATAAAATAATAGAACATTTTAATAAAAATTAATACTTTTTCTTGGATATTAACTTACCAGACACTGAATAACTGCACAAATAAGTGTAACGCAAATAAACCTGTTTTTCTTGTTCTCCGAAAGCGAAATATTTCCTGTTGCGCACACCAAACTATTCAGTGCAAGACTAATGATATGGCCATCGGCTGCTAAAACATTCGCTGCTAGTATTACTGGAGAGAAATGGTGCGCCTGCGTGTAAGACGCATAAGGGAAATGAATGCAACACGACTATAGTAATCAGTCATTAGCGAACGCTGTAGCTCGTTATTAATAATTAATAATTATGTATAACAGGATATTGTAAAAATTAAGTTACGAAGATTTTATTAAAACGTTTCTTATATACCATTATATGGGCTGGGCTGCAAAAATATTCGTTGTGGGCTACAGGTAGCCCATGGGCTGAGAGTCTGACATGCTTGATTTACATAAAACCTCATATAATCACTACCCTTAGGCTCCAGATACTCAGCAGAAAGCACTGTACTTCATGTGAACTAGCCTGAAAGAGACAGAGTCGGTTAAGGTTGATGCAGAGCTAGTGGTATCACCAGATATTCATTCACTTACCCCAAATAACACTGGCTTCTTCTGTGGCTAGCTCACTAGATGCAAGAAACAAACAAACACACCTGCCTCCTTTTCTATATCAAATACTGTAACTCTGGTTCCCATGCCTTCTTTCTAGTATGTTAGATGGTGATAAGTGCTATAGAAAAAAAATCATTCCGGAAAGTGAGGTAGGGTGGGCTGAGAGAGAGAATGCTGAATTATAAATTGTGTGCGAGAAGGGCCTCACTGGGAAAATGACTATATATAAAGACCTGAGCCCTGGCCTGTTTGGTTCAGTGGTTGGAGTTTCAGCCCAAGGAATGAAGGGTCTGGATGTGATTCTCAGTTGCAGGCTTGATCCCGGGCGGGGTCAAGGCACATGCAGGAGGCAACCAACTGATGTGTCTGTCTCACAATGATGTGTCTCTTTCTCTGTCTCTTCCCCTCCCTTACATTCTGTCTAAAAATCAATGGAAAAAATATCATCGGGTGAGGATTAAAAAAAGAAGGGGGGAAAAAAAGACCCGAAGTAAACAACAAACTCCTCAATTAACTTTCTCTGTCATCTTCCCAATACTATTCATAGTTCTTTCAGTTGCTTATTTTTTTTTAAATATATTTTATTGATTTTTCACAGAAAGGAAGGGAGAGAGATAGAGATCGACGAGAGAGAAACATCGATCAGCTGTCTCCTGCACATCTCCCACTGGGGATGTGCCCGCAACCCAGGTACATGCCCTTGACCGGAATCGAACCTGGGACATTTCAGTCCGCAAGCCGATGCTCAATACACTGAG
>NW_006352194.1:74626-81910 GCF_000327345.1 Myotis davidii
AATGGCCTGGTCATTCATATGCAAAAGCCTCTGCGCCAGCCTGGGGGGGCGGGGTCTCAAGGAATCAATGGGCGGAGCAAGCAGCTATGGCGGAGCCTCAGCCCTGCCCTAAGGAGATGCGCGTCTCAGTGTCCGGTAACGGCTGCAAGCACCTCTGAGGGAAAGCCGCCCTCAAGATCGCCCACTGCCAGACAGTCCAGTTTCTCCCCGTATGAGTCCTGGGTCCCCAGAGACTTCCCGGAACCGGAGATCAGAGCCGTCGGGAGCTTGTGACACCCTCCGGATTCAAAAAGACAGCCGTGTCCTCAGGTGCCCGACCCTTTCCGCGCGTGCGAGTCCCCTACCTCTGCGCTTTACTTCCGCAGCTCCTCTGGCTCTCAGTGTGCTTTTCTTTCCTTCTAGTTGTAGAATTTACACTCAGCCAGCATTCCTGTGGTTCTGGATGATGTCCGTATTGTGTTTTTGAGGTATTATTCAATTGTTGTGTAAGGTAGCAATTTCCCGGAGTTTATCTATGCCGCCATCTTAGTTTTTCTCAGTTGTTTTTTAAAGATATTTTTTATTGCCCTGCTGGTGTTGCCCAGCGGTTGAACCTCAAACCATGAACCAGGAGGTCACGATTTGATTCCTGGTCAGAGCACATGCTTGGGTTGCGGGCTCACTGGATCCCCAGTAGGTGATGTGCGGGAGGCAGCCTATCAATGATTCTTTCTCATCATTGATGTTTATATCCCTCTCTCCCTCTCCCTTCCTCTCTCTGAAAATGAATTAAAAAAAAACAACACATATTAAGACAGAAGGGTCCCGAGTTCAATTTCAGTCAAGGGCACAAGCCTAGGTTGCAGGCTCTATCCCCAGTAGGGGTGTGCAGGAGGCAGTCAATCAATGATTCTTTCTCATCACTGATGTTTCTCTCTCCCTTCGTCTCTGAAATCAATAAAAAAAATATTTAAAAAACATATTAAAATATTTTATTGATTTTTAGAGAGAGAGAGAGAAACATCGGATATCCGTCGGCTGCTTCTTGCACGCCCCCCCACCTGGGATCAAGCCTGCAACCTGGGCACATGCACTGACTGGGAATCAAACCAGTAACTCTCTGGTGCACAGAATGACGCCCAATCAACTGAGCCACACCAGCCAGGGCAGTTCCTTCAGTTTTAACTGATACAAAATAAAAAGCAACATTTCCAAATGTATTAAAAATAAATATTAATTACACTATAATATATTTTAATGACATAGTTATCAAATGTGCTGCTCAGTTCTCAACTATTTAAAGATGTTTATACTATGGTCAATACTGCCCAATACTATGACCACTAGCTACATATGATTATTTACATATATATTAATAGTTCATATATTTATATTAAACACAATGTGCAATTCAGTTTCTCAGTTGTGCTAGTGACATTTCAGGTGCTCAATAGCCACACTGGACAGTGCAGATATAAAATATTTCCATTACTGCAAAACGTTCTATTGGACACGCTGAACCTAAAGGAGTTTTAAAACACACAGAAATCTTTCAGTAATAGCAAACCAGTATTTCAAAGCACTAACTCCACGTTTCATCAGCATGTGGTATCTATTTCCATGGCACCAACTACTAAATATCAACTACTAAAGGCAGTATACTCTGAAGGAATCTTGACGGTTAAAAAAAAAAAGTTTCCTTTTACGAGTATTCAGTACAAACTGCTGAGCTATTTATACTCTTTCTTTTTGTTTTAAAGGCAAGGCCAGAATTTATTGAGAATTTAAATTTTGGTTCAGCTGGGTCTTTCTTTTTTGTGCTCTTTCTTTAATAACTGAACTACTACTTCTTTTTCTATTCTCAGTTAAAGTCTTTGACTATTAATAATAACTCAAAGTCTAAGGAAAAATAATGGTTTTATTTCAATTTACAGAACTACTGAAAATTATATCCATTTGTTATCAACCAAACAACATTGATCTTACTGGCCACCCATTTAACAATATTCTTTCTACTCCAAATTGTACTTTTTCATGAGCTGAAGGTAGATTTTATGTAGTTACAATGAAAGTGACTTAATAGTCTTATCTTAAAGGAAAACATGCTTTATAAAATCACAAGACATTCATAAAAACTAAATCCCAATTGGCCTCTATTAAGGAACCAGAAGGTATCAATGATGTGCAGAAACTAACCAGTCAGAAATCAAGTCATGTTCCCCGGTAAAGTGGCATTCATTGCTGGTGACTCAGAGAGATGACTCTTAGCCACTGCCACTTCTCTCCTTCCTCCTCTCTCTTTCATAACTCTTTGAAACTCATCTGGCCCTTAATTTCACATTAAGTGACTGAGAAAGGAATATTAATATTACCAACACTCAGCCACATATTCAGTGAGAATAAAAGAAATGTCTGATGATAAGCTATGTTTGTAAACATTATTCAGAAATTTCTAATAAGGAGTCTCCTTACACATTCTTTTCCAGCATATGTGCAGGAGAATATAACCATCTTCTACCAAATAAACATTCTCAGTATTTAACACCTGGTCACACTATGAACCAAAGTAATTCCTATAAAAGAACCAAGGATGACTATGTGAAGGGTATTTCTATCAAACCTGCTTTAGCCAGTAATTCAAATGCACCTTATTCTTTGTTTTTCCAATAGGAAATATCCATCTCTTTTGTACCATTCCTTTCCCTCAAAACCCTGTCTTTCTCACTTAGGAGGTGAAGCACAGAAAAAAAAAAGTTATGTATACATTAACTAAGTTCAAAGAGAGAGAATGTTTTGGATTATATATACCTTCCTAATCTTGTTTTTAAAACTGTAACAGTGAAAAACAACACTCTAGGAAAACAATCCAGTGAGGTGAGAGAAAATGTGGACAACTTGTGCCTTTGCTCACCTGTCTATGCTACAGCAACTAGCTCAATCCTAGTTTCACTTTTCTCAAAAGCACATCTTTATTAGTGCTACTACAACTGAAAAAATGTAGCTACCAAATAAAACCTTTTAAGATGCTCCCTGGCTCAGTTGGTTGGAGCGTAGTCCTGTGCACAAAGGCTGCAAGTTCGATTCCTGGACAGGGAACATATCGAGGTTGGGGGTTTGATCCCTGGTTGGGGCATGTATGGGATGCAACCAATTGATGTTTCTCTCTCTCTCTTCCCTCTCTCTAAATCAATAAAAAATATCCTCAGGTGAGGATTAAACACACACATAAAAACACACACCTTCAAGATGCAAATTTGATTGTGTTTTCAACGTGAAAATAATGTATTTTATTGAAAAAGCCCTAAATTTAAACAGTATCCAATTAGCTATTAAACACTGTACCCATACTTGCTTTGTTTCCAGGCCTGGGCACCAAAAGTCTTCAGAATACCACCTATTCTAAAATCCAAGGAAGAGCTGACTACCAGTTTGTTGTGTGGATTTAAAAAGAAAAATGACAGGTCCTGGTCGGGCAGCTTGGTTGATTGGAGCGTAGTACAGATGAGCCAAGGTTGCAGGTTCCAGCCCTGGTCAGGGCACAGACAAAAAATAACCAATGAAATGCATGAACAGGTGGAACAATCTCTCTCTCTCTCTCATAAATAAATGAATAAATATTTAAAGGAAAAAAGATAAAGGGCTGAAATGATTTGCCTGGGATTTGTTTACTTGGGGCAAACAGTCTTCTATATGTTTAAACAGTTTTCTAAATCTTTGTGGTCTGAAAAAATTGTGTGTGGAACACAGCTCTCAAATTTGACATCCTCCTATGTGTGCTTAAAGCAATAATAATTTCTTTCTACCTGCCTCCAGTTTTGTCCCTTTCTAATTAATTCTCAACAGTGGTGACACGGTGATCTTTAGAGCAACACAAATTTAAGAGTTTGTCACATCTTACAAAAAAATCCTTTAAGACCTGACCCAATGACTATCTTTCTATCTAGTCTTTTATCTCACCATTCTCCCATACCTTCTATATTTAGTCTTAGTACTTGTCTTGAGTCCTATTGAACCACTTAGAGTTCCTAAACGGTAACATATTCTCCCAAGTCTATCAACCTATTCATTTGCTGTTCTAGCTCTCCCTCCCCACATTTCCTAATCTGGCTAATTGGTGCTTCTTTAAAATTCATCTTATCTGTCACTTCCTCTGGGAAGTCTTCTTTTCTACACTTAAGGCTGTGTTAGGCACCCCACTTCTGTCTCCAATTCACCTTCCATATACCTCTACATATAGGGGTACATATCACTTTTATTATAATCATGTATTTACTTTTATTATAATTATCTGTCTTTGAAAACAGAAATTATCTTTATATGCTCAGCAAGTAACATACTGCTCAGCACATAATAGATATTCAATAAAGATTTGAAAAAAGAGGAGGGAGGCAAAGGGAGAATAGGGTCTTTCACTATTTTAACTTATAGGTGTTCCTTTTAAGTTATGGAGTATGTACGTTGGGAAAAGAATCAGGTCTGTAGGTAAACAACATATTATAACAAATCACTGAACAATTTCATGGCAAAAGGGGAGGGGGAAAACAGACATGATTGAGATTCTCTTACAAGCTAGGGGTTACATGTATATTTATAAAAGCCTAAGCAACTGTTAAGACAGAATGACCAGTCACTATGATGTGCACTGACCACCAGGGGGACAGATGCACACTGACCCCCAGCCCACAGGCCCTAATCACCAATAGGGCCTGCCTGCCAGCCAATCTCTTGGTTTTTTCCCACCAGCCAGCAGGCCCTGATCACCCAACTGGGGCTGGGACTCCAGGACTGGAATGGGGAACCTGGGGTGGGTGGCGGTGGGCACAGCCCCTTTCCCAGGAGGGCCAAGGGCCATCTCTCTTCTCGGAGTTGGCGACCAACCTCCCGGGTCCTTCCCCCTAGTCCTCCCCCGGCTGGCAGGACTTGATTGGCCTGCCGCCTGCCCCTGCGGTGGCAGTTGACCCCTCTCCCAACCAGCAACTCCCAATTGCCAGATCAGGGCCAGGCCAGGCTGGGACAGGGAACCGGGGGTGGGTGGCGGTGGAAACAGGCAGTGAGGGAGGAGTGGGGGAGGCAGGGAAGCAGGGAGCTGCGTGATGGTGTTGGTGCACAGGGCAGTGAGGGAAGAAGGAGGCGGAGAGGTGGGGAGGCAGGGAACCTGATGGCCCTTATTGCCGGCCAGGCCTAGGGACCCCACCTGTGCCTGAATTTCGTGCACTGGGCATCTAGTGTTATAAATTCACTCCCACAGATGCTTAACAGCAACATCATCTTTTAATTATAGTTGCTTTTAGATTTATAAAAACCTATTTTAAAAAAGAGAAACACTTATAAGGACTAAAGTAGCACTACCAGTTTTTAATCTCTTAAAGCTGATTTCTAGTTTCTGTTTCTTCTCCCTTTCACTCCTGATTCTTGGTTTCTGATCATTTCACTAAGTGACAAAAGTTTCCATCAGAAAAATCAGAACATAAAGAAATAATACTAAATTCAAAATAATCAAGTCTGTTACATATGAACATCTCTAACAAAAGATATCATAAATAAGAAAGTGAAAACTTAGAAAAAATAAACTAAGTTCAATTTGCCATACATTCCTTTTCCCCATTCTCTATGAATAATAGCTAACATTAATTGAGCATGTATTATAATGTCAGGAATTATTTTAAGTATTTTACATGTATTAACTTATCTAATTCTTTGGCAAACATATCAGAAGGATTCCATTTATTATCCTATTTAATTGATGAGGAAACTGAGTCACACCAGAGTAAACTTGTCAAGGAGTTCAGAGCTAATAAATGGCAAAGATAGGGTTCATAGCTAAGTCATCTAGATATTAATCTCCATTCCTAACTACTATACTATAGACCAGTGATGGTGAACCTATGACACGCGTGTCAGAGGTGACATGCGAACTCATTTTTTTGGTTGATTTTTCTTTGTTAAATGGCATTTAAATATATAAAATAAATATCAAAAATATAAGCCTTTGCCCTGACTGGTTTGGCTCAGCGGATGGAGTGTTGGCCTGTGGACTCAAGGGTCCTGGTTTTTCAAAATGCTGACACGCCGAGCTCAAAAGGTTCGCCATCACTGCTACAGACCTAACTATACATTGGGTTCATACAATACTTCCCAGATGTTTAAATAAGGACACTTATTTTAAACCTTATAAAAATTCTAGAGTTATTACTTTAACAAAAGTAAAATTCAGACACAGAGCAGTTATGCAAATTGCCAAAAATGACAATGTTAAAATAAAAAAGCAAACATTTGTTTTTTTAGGTCACCCCTGATATTTCCATTATGATCATCAACAAGAATGATGCTTCTTATCTCAAAAATCAATTTGAAAAGGAATTTCTTAGAAAATAAATGCAAGATCTAAAATAAAATAAAAAGTTGGCCATTTGGGTCAGAGACATTTCTACTATTCCTCAAACCAAATCTACAATAAAAATACTCCTGCCCCAGTATTTCATGAGAAACCCAAATTACTGAAGCACAAGTTTAAAACACCTTTAACCCAAATTATGCAACTGGGGGCATTATTATTAGCAACATACAAGTATGTTTCATTACCAAGTATTGTCTATTTACACTCCCTAAAGCAATTAGGAAGCCCCAGTTTTCCCTATTTCCCCATGTTCACCAAATTCTCCTGTTAGATACAAGACAAAAACAATAAAACAAAAAGCTCATTAAAGATACAGAAAAGGCAATATAGATGCTATAAAAACAAGTTTTGTTTTAATAATTTCCTTAAGCACAAGTTGTGCTGAATAATACGGAATGAAATTCTAACATAACTATTTTTTATCTGTTTATTCATTCTGCCTTGTGTTAATGGTTCTTAATCTCTTTTAGAGCTGAAATTGTCTTATTCATTTTATTGTTGTCTATGGCAGGTAGGGTAGTGTACCAACAAAAATTTAATTGAGTTATTTAATGAATCAATCATCCATCCATCCATTGATCTACCTTTTCACCTTTTGGTTGGGGTCAGGGTATGTAATGAGTATGAAATAAATATTCAAGCAAAACTAAATGGGCTTCATTGTAACCAACG
Source organism: Myotis davidii (assembly GCF_000327345.1). Classification (NCBI taxonomy): domain Eukaryota; kingdom Metazoa; phylum Chordata; class Mammalia; order Chiroptera; family Vespertilionidae; genus Myotis; species Myotis davidii. The sequence continues at coordinate 81,675 of NW_006352194.1, forward strand.
TTAAGCTATTGCCTTGGACACATTATAAGATTAGAACCAGAACTAAACAAGCACAAACCTTTAGTATTAAGCCAAGCTTCTCATCCTAGCAAGAATGTCTTTTCTTTGGTGCCACTTTTTTCTCTTGTTATTTACTAGTAAAACGTAATTCTTATGGGTTCTTGCTATTCAAGCCCTTTGATGATTGATTTATAAACTGAAGAGGGAAGAGACAGATTCTGGGGGTGGGGGGTGGA
>NW_006352194.1:81957-91098 GCF_000327345.1 Myotis davidii
AAACAGCCAGATGCACCTGTTTTACAGCATTTAAATTCTTCTGGGAGATCAAAGAAGAAAAACAGAAGATATAAAATTAAAGGAAATTTAAATATGAAAATTTAAATATGTAAAATATTTAAATGGTCAGGTGAAATGCAGTATTTAGTCTTTCTACGCAATGAAAAAAAGGGAAGCTGTAGCTACAGATTGCAATCTATATATATAAAAGCCTAAACGACTGTTACGACCAGACGACCAGCCGGTAACTATGATGTGCACTGGTCACCAAGGGGCAGACGCCCAACACATGCTTATAAGCATAAACAATGGATACAGACAGTAGGGAGGCAAGGGCATGTGCTGGGGGGCAGGAGCGGTCAGGGAGTGGTCAATGGGGGGAAAAGGAGACATATATAATACTTTCAACAATAAAGAATTAAAATTTAAAAAAAAAATAAAGAGTATTAACCATAAAAGAAAAAAACAACTGGATTTCATGAAAATAAAAATTTCTGGTCCTACCTGGCCAGTGTAGCTCAGTGGTTGAGCATCGACCCATAAACCAGGAGATCACTGTTTAATTACTGGTCAGGGCACATGCCTGGATTACAGGCTCCATCCTCAGTAGGGGGCATGTAGGAGGCAGCTGATGGATAATTCTAATCATTGATGTTCCTATTTCTCTCTTCCTGCCTTCCTCTCTCTGAAATCAATAAAAACATACTTTTTGAAAAACAAAACAAACAGCCCTGGTTTGGCTCAGTGGATAGAGCGTTGGCCTGTGGACTGAAGAGTTCCAGGTTTGATTCCAGCCAAGTGCATATGCCTGGGTTGCGGGCTCAATTCCCAGTAAAGGTCATGGAGGAGGCAGCCGATCAATGATTCTCTCTCATCATTGATGTTTCTATCTCTCTCTCCCTCTCCCTTCCTCTCTGAAATCAACAAAAATATATTTAAATTTTTTTTTTCTCTTAACAAACAACAAAACCACAAAAAACCTCTGGTTCTGACTTGGTAACCAATCAATGTCTCTCGCTTTTCTTCCCTCTTACTTGCTCTAAAAAAAAATCAATAGAAAAAAATATCCTCGGGGTAAGAATTAACAACAACAAAAAAACAGATCTTGCCCTCCATAAGTTTATAGTCTTATAAGATGACAGAAGATATTTAATATATGTTCATAACAATGCTACATTAAGTTTCTACTGAAAATCCAGGGGGAAAAATAGAACTAATATCATTTTGGGCATTATTTAATTCCAGAGGCATTTTGCTCCTACACCGTAAGGATCTCAAAACTAATTAAGTTCATATTTTGTCCTTCATTCTTAAAGAGAAGGGAGGGAAGGACTGTGTCATCAGCACATTTTGAGCTTCAAATGATAACAACATAACATCACAAAATTTTTTCCCATAAACTTTGAAGTGAAGTGCATGTATTAGCTTTGAGCATGGCTTCTTTTTTTAAAAAATATATTTTATTGATTTTTCACAGAGAGGAGGGAGAGGGATAGAGAGTTAGAAACATCGATGAAAGAGAAACATCAAATAGCTGCCTCGTGCACACCCCCTACTGAGAATGTGCCCGCAACCAAGGGACATGCCCTTGACTGGAATCGAACCTGGGACCTTTCAGTCCGAAAGCTGACGCTCTATCCACTGAGCTAAACCAGTTAAGGCGAGCATGGCTTCTTAATGTATGTCCTTAACAGCTAGGAAAAAACCCTTTATAATGTAATATGATTTATAAATTCAGATACAGAGTAGGAAGGAAATAATTGATTTCATTTGTTTAGGAGATAGCTTCTGTTTTCTACCTCAACAAACTGCTTCTCCTATTTCCTATGTGATATAAATTCTAATCTAAAGGAGAAATTACCTTGTAAATCTGTTTCCAGAACACCACGCATAAGAATAACCTAGTTTCAAATTCATAGTAATAATCCACTCATTAAATTATTTCATCAAACAAATACCAAAAAAATTTTAAACAAAATTGCATTCACTTCTACAGAAGGGAGGCACTACAGAAACTTAATAACATTTTGGGAAGGCAATTTAGTATACCTACAGACAGATCCTCTCCTATATCAAAAACCCTTTAGCCCAGGTGCCATCTCCCTGTCTCTTGAACCAACGCCCCACCCCCACCCCACCCCTGCCTTTCTTTCTTTCTTTCCTTTTTTCTTCCCTCAAGGTGCAGACCTTTGAAGGAAGGTCTAAGGGCCCTTCTTTCGCCTCTGTAACTTTCTCCCTGAGTTCACACAGCCCAGCTGGCTCACTTCTTCCACAGCTCATTTCTTCATAAAAAAACCCAAAAACTTGCCCAGCTGGCATGGCTCAGTGGTTGAGCATCAACCTATGAACCAGGAGGTCATGGTTCAATTTCCAGAGAATACATGCTGGTTTAAGGCGGGATCCCCAGTAGGGGGCATGCAGGAGGCAGCCGATCACTTATTCTCATCATCGATGTTTCTATCTCTCTATCCTTCTCCCGTCCTCTCTCTCTGAAAATCAATAAAGGGAAAAAATTTAAAAAGAAAGAAAGAGGAAGACATAAGATTCAGGAAACGAAAGAGGAAAAACAGGAGAGAAGCAGAGTCACCAGGTAACTAGGAATATTTTAGGATGACAGCTGTGTGCCACACATGGAGGGGCACCAGTCCAGATGGGAGCAGTCTAACTCAAGAGACATACTGAGGTCTGTCATCACCGAGATCTCTGCTGCCGTTTATCCTCTTCTCAAAGATAGAACATAGTGTCCAGGTGAGCCTGGCCAACAACTTGCCTTGACTACATACTGGTGAATTTCTTCTCAAAACACTCACTTGCCTAATGAGCTCAGAACACTCATTTCACTCCACAAACGTGTTCTTTATCCTACAGCTGCGCGTAGGTCACACTCAATTTAGGAAACACCACAGAACTACCGGTACTCACTCCCTCTGACCATATTTCTGCCAAATGTCCAACAAACTGTGTTCGCTTCTGTAGAAGGGAGGGTACTACAGAAACTTAATGAAGTTTGTCTAAACTTGTCAGAAGCCTGGTCCTACTCAATATAATTTCCAGGACTAAGTCTTGACTTTGCTCCTGATTTTCACAGAAGAACCTCTATGAACCTCAGGAAGCTGAAGTAAGTATGGTCCATCAATCCCTGGGGATACCTGAGATCCTTTTAGGAGTCCAAGAGGTACAACTATATACTTAATAATACTAAAGAATTATTTATCTTTTTCACTGTGTTGACATTTGCACTGATGATCCAAAAGCAATGGTGGGCAAAACTACTGGTACCCTAACACAAATCAAGGCAGTACCACCAAATTGTAATAGGCCTCATATTGGTCACCACTATATAATTAAAGTTAAAAATAACACCAGCTTTAAGAATGTCCTTGATAAACATATAAAAATTATTAGTTTTAATAACTCTAACCCTTCGGTACATGTCTTTTATTATGTGTGATGAAATGATAAGAAATGCATAAAGCATATACTTAAGTGCAATGGTTACCTTCAGAAAAGGCACTTGTGTGATTGAGTTGCAAGCTGAGCTAGCCAATTTTTTTCATAAGATACCATTTTCAAAGGAAAGACTGAATGACAAATTATGTTATACATGCTTAGATATTTGACAGACATTGTCTCAAAACAGAATAAAAACAAAACAAAACCTGATAGTATGCATTGTCAGTGATATTAAGTCAAGCTTTCTAGAGAAAATTTAAAATTTGGAAAACATATCCACTAGAGTGAGCTTGATAGCTTCTCAAGATTTAAAGACTTTTCCAATGAGATCAGTAATGGTATTTACAAATGTCAATACTAACAAAATTAATGGATTTTAAACTATAAATAAAATGTGTAAACATTTGTCCATGTAGGAAAGGTCCTAGAGGCCATAGGTTAGTCCCATTGGAACTTGATGGATAAAAATCCCTCATTTTATTTTTAGAATAGAAAACATAATTCTTTTTCAATACATCTACATAACTGTTAGCCAAACCGACTTAACAAAATTCTCACCCATATTATACAGACCCCATCTTCTTAGAAACAAAACTCATTTTACATTCAGAATCTTTACTTTGTCAAATGGCATTGAGTGGACTATAACTCAGTAAAGGAAATTCTTATCATATGTATGTTTTGTAAGCAACGAAGAAAAAAATCAGTATAACATTTGAAGGAGTAGAGGAAACAGAGAATGAGACTGGTTGTTAAATATGTAATTATGAATCATTTCCATTTTTTTCTAAAATCCACATATGAATGTAAATGTTAATTTACAAATTCCAAGATTTAAAGTATTAGAGGAAAAATCTTCTCACTAGCACAGAAGACAACTTTTTTCTCATATTAGTGATCAAAAGTACATTTCAATTTATGTTTCAATTGACTATTGGCCAACTTTAACTTCCATAGCAACTCTCACTATGTTATCCTCTAATAAATTTAAGTTATAATTAATTTAAGTTACATTTAATTAGCTTAAATGATAAATTTAATTACATTAAATTAAAATTTTTTAAAAATATATTTTATTGATTTTTTACAGAGAGGAAGGGAGAGAGATAGAGAGTTAGAAACATCGATGGGAGAGAAACATCGATCAGCCGCCTCCTGCACATCTCCCACTGGGGATGCGCCCGCAACCGAGGTACTTGCCCTTGACCGGAATCGAACCTGGGACCCCTCAGCCCGCAGGCCGACGCTCCATCCACTGAGCCAAACCGGTTTCGGCTTAAATTAAATTTAAGTTATCCTTGAGTTAGGTGATGTAACTCAGAGAGAAAAATAAGTTTCCAGTAAAAACCTTTGGAGTTATTGTATGTTACTCTTATTGGCCATATACTAGTAGACATGTTCTTTAGGATTTGTCACCAGGCAACTACAATCAACTCAATTTACTAAGTTAAATTGTTCATAAATAATCCTCTCAAGAACTAACTTGGGCCCTAGCCGGTTTGGTTTCAGTGGATAGAACGTCGGCCTGCGAACTGAAAGGTCCCAGGTTTGATTTTGGTCAAGGGCACATGACTGGATTTTGGACTCGATCCCCAGTGGGGGACTTGCAGGAGGCAGCCAATCCATGATTCTCTCTCATCATGGATGTTTCTATCCCTCTGTCCCTCTTCCTTCCTCTCTGAAATCAATAAAAATATATTTTAAAAAACACACAAATGTATTATTAAAAAAAAAAGAATTAACTTGGTAATGAAACTAAACTGCCCTCTGGTGTTCAATATAAGGATTTCGCTGATGAACTAGATGTAACTACCCTCTCTTCAGGGGGAAAAAAAAAAGCAAAGATCCTAAAGAAGCCACTTAAGATCATTAAAATCAAAGGAGACCGGCCATGGTGGCTCAGTGGTTGATCATCGAACTATGAACCAAGAGGTCAGGGCACATGCCTGGATTGCAGGCTTGATCCCCAGTAGGGGGCATACAGGAGGCAGCCAATCTATGATTCTCTCTCATCACTGATGTTTCTCTCTCCTCCTTTCCCTTCCTCTCTTAAGTCAATAAAAAAATACTTTAAAAAAAATCAAAGGAGAAATTCTGATTTTGTAAGATTTTCAAGAACAGTCTTCTCACTGAACTGAGGGGCTCAGTTATCTGAAGCATCATCCCATACACCAAAGGTTGTGGATTCGATTCCCCTTCAGGGCACATACCTAGGTTGCAGATTCCATCCCTGATCGGAGGCAATGTATGAGGTGGAACTGATCAATGTTTCTCTCTCTCCTCCCTGCTTCCTCTCTCTCTAAAAGAAGAAAAAAAAAAGTCTTCTCAAAGCCCGGCTATTAATCTGAGCTATTACTTGTACAAGTAGGTCAAAGTGCCTAACTAACCACAGTCATCTATGGTAACTGGACGTGACAAGAATATAAACTTGGTAACATTTTCACGATAGTTCTTCAAGTTACACTGGCATATTTTCCCCATTTGGTAAAATATATTTACCAATGTTACATCTAATAAGGAATTAATTTACAAAATATATAAGGAACTCATGTAGCTTAACAAAGGAAGACAAATGATCCAATTAAAAAATGGGCAAAGAACTTAGACACTTCTCCAAAGTGGACATGTAGATGGTCAAGAGATATGTGAAAAAATGCTTCAAGTCATTAATCGTCAGAGAGATGCAAATTAAATGACAATGAGGTATCACCTCACACCTGTCAGAATGGCTATCATCAACACATCAACAAATGACAAGTGCTGGGGAGGATGTGGACAAAAGGGAACCCTCAGAGAACATACAAATGTCCAAGAGACATATAAAAAAATGCTCAAAGTCACTGATCATCAAGGAAAGATGTGAATTAAAATGACAATGAGGTATCACCTCACACCTTTCAGAATGGCGACCATCAACAAATCAACAAATGACAAGTGCTGGAGAGGATGTGGAGAGAAGGGAACCCTAGTGTGCTGGTGGTGGGAATGCAGACTGTTGCAGCCACTATGGAAAACAGTATGGAGTTTCCTCAAAAATTAAAAATGGAACTGCCATTTGTATAGTGATCCCACTTTTAGGAATATATCCTAAGAAACCCAAAACACCATCAGAAAGAATATATGCACCCCTATGTTCATAGCAGCACAATTTACAATAGCTGAGATTTAGAAACAGCCCTAGTGCCCATCAATAGATGAGTAGATAAAAAAAGATGTGGTATATTTATACCATGGAATACTATGCAGCCGTAAAAAAGAAGGATCTCTTACCCTCTGAGACAGCATGGAGGGACTGGGGAGTATTATGTTAAGTGAAATAAGTCAATCAGAGAATACCAAATGATTGCACAAAAAACAAAAAGTCAAGAATCACATGATCTTACTCATCTGTGGAATCTAATGAACAAAATAAACTAATGAACAAAATAGATCCAGAGACATAGAAGCATGGAACAGACTGACGAATCACATAGGGAAGGCGGGGGTAGGTGGGGAGAAATTAACCGGGGAACTTACAGGCATATGTATGCATAACCCATGGACACAGAAAATAGTGTGGTGAAGACCTGGAGAGAGGCAGCAGGGGCTGGGTAGAGGGGTCATTGGGGAGAAAAAAAGGGGAGACATCTATAATACAACAATAAAGATAAATTTTTTAAAAGTGTAGATGATACTCACCCAATGGATCTTCCATGCCACTATTAACCAGTTTAGGGAGGTAGGGTATAGTTTCTAAAAAGAGAAAATAGTAAATAATATATTTAAAACACAAAATCCATATGCTTTTTAAAAAAATAAACCCAGTTCAGTACCAGTGATTATAATTTAAAACTGGAACATAATAGAAATGTACAACTAACTGAGAACATTGCCAACTGGGATTTATTTTCAAGGGGTTGAAATACAGATTCATAATATAAAAGTATCATAAACTTGAAGGATAATTTTCATTTTAAAATATATCATTTTCAGTTTCCTCAAATAAGTTCCCTTTCCAAACCCCAGCTTGAATTATGAGAGTATAAAAGCCAAAATTTTACGTTATAAAAAACAAAAACAAAAAAACACCTCCGAAACTCACAAACACCTGAGAAAGGATATGAGCATATCTTAGAAGGAAGGAATTGGTTTGCCTAAAGAAAGTAGAAGTTATTTTAGATACAGGAGAATGGTTCAGTAAGTTATAAGTTTAGAATGATCAAATATGAAAATAAAGCAAAAAAAAACTATTTTGAAAGAACTGTGACTAAGTATAGATATCCAACCTCCTTCACCCTTAATTAAGAGAAGGATCAAATCTGCCAATCTTGCTTCCTGTCTCTTTTATGGTTTGGATCCCAAGGGAATTCCCTAATAAACAGTCTGAATTCTAAACTCCAATTCAGAGTGTATTTTCAGAGAACAAGTACCTACTAACAGTTGGTGCCACATGCGATCTGAAAAAACTGGAAATATGATGTGGATTTGGAGTTGAATTGCTCACAGACTAGATGGCAATGAGGACTCCATCACTGGTGGTGGGTGTAACACAGATAATCCATGGCACAAGGTGCTGGTCTAATTCTTACACTTTCACCAGTGATGATAGTGTTGTCTGTCTGTGGAATGGAATACTCTAGTTGACTAGATGTTCAGGCCTGTGAAAAGTAAGGGGAAACAATGACTATGACTATGACAATGAAATTGAATAGCTATTATTAAATTCAATTGATGCTCTAGAAAAAGATAACAAAAAGCTAGGAGTGATTAACAGTCAAGTGAAAGTCAAATACGAAAGCCACAGGACCTCCTAGGTAAACATACAAAGAGGCTTTTTTTCTGTGACAGCAGGAGGACAGAAAAAATTGAAGACCAGGCTCATGAGAATAGCCCAGCTCCAAAGAAAGTTAACTCTCAACCAGGGAAGTATGCTATGCCAACATCAGGACCCTGATTAGGAAAAAGGGACTCTAATCCACAAGATGGAGACAACAGAGTTGAAACCCCTCCAAAATCTCAAATACCCAAATACTCCTTAACTCCTTCTGACTACAAAAGTGGCCCTGTAAGAGCTAGCGCTCTCTCCTCACATGACGATAATGCAGAGGACTCCCCGACCTGTTCAATAAAACAGTGCCCCTCAGGATCTGCCACCTACATGCCCCCTGGCTCATCGGCCTTTAATTTATAGTAGGACAGTACTGTGTCTGATAAGGTCAGAACTATAACCTCAGAGAGTTACAAGACTTAGCCAGCATGTACCAGGGGAGTACAAATGTGACCGAATTCTGAGTGTTTGAACATGAGGATCAGAACATCTATATCCTATCTAATAAAAGAGAAACATGGTAATTAGCGTACAACCACTACCCTTCCCATTGGCTAATCAGGGCTATATGCAAATTAACTGCCAGCCAAGATGACGGCCAGCAGCCAGGCAGCTTAAACTGAACATGAGACTTGCTTGCTTCAGTGATGGAGGACCGCAACGTTCCCCGCCTGCTGCTTGCCGACCTCTGAGCTTGCAGTTTGAAACATTGTAACAAATATAGAAGCTAAACAAAACCCCAGAAACCAGCTTTCAGCCGGCTGGGATCTCAGAGAGGGAGTTGATACAGTGTTTCGATTATAGAACCTAAACAAACCAGATACCTACTTTCAGCAGCTGAGGCCTCAGAGCTGGAGCCAAGCCTCAGAGCCAACGCTGGC
>NW_006352194.1:91917-93453 GCF_000327345.1 Myotis davidii
CTGCTGGCCAATTGCCCCAGCCCCTCCCGCAAGCCGGCCCAGCCCCGATCGAGCCCCGATCAGGGCGGGCCAGCCGGCCAACCTCCTGCCATCTCCTCCTCCCCACGGGCCCAGCCCTGATCTGCCCCAATTGGGGCTGGGCCAGCTGGACCCCACCCATGCATGAATTCATGCACTGGGTCTCTAGTATAAGATTAAAAAGGGAGGTGATTGATCATTCTCTGGAGATACAGAATTTAACACCCTGGTCAAAAACTTCAAGATCTGGTGTGAACTTACTACCACTAGGATGGTTCCTTAAAGCTAGAAAAGTGATAGTCCATGTTAAATAAAGTAGCAATGCCAAAACTGTAGTGGCAGACAGTGGTGAAAGGGATTGAAAGTTTCGGGGAAGTAGGCTTGTTGAAGTGGTCAGAAAACACATCAAAAGATTATGTTCCTTGGAATAGCCAAGAGGATATCATCAGGAATGTGCTAGTGAGAAGGGGCACCAGTATTAAGAAGTTAATAGCTGTTCTCCTCCATAGGAGAGGTTGTTACACTGACAGCAAAGGTGATAGATGACAAGACCCTGACACAAAGGAGACCAGCCTGTGGTACTTAACTGTTAGAAGCTAGATGGACACAATCCTATATAATAAAAGGCTAATATGCAAATAGACTGAACAGTTAAATGACTGGTCGCTATGATGTGCACTGACAACCAGGGGACAGATGCTCCCCACAGGGAGCTGCAAGTCAAACATCCCCCAAGGGCTCCCGGACTGTGAGAGGGAACAGGCCGGGCTGAGAGAACCGCCCCCTCTCCCCCAGTGCATGAATTTCGTGCACCAGGCCTCTAGTTACTACATAAAGACCAGCAAAATCAGAGTGCCAGCCAAAGGGATCTGACTCAAATGTATGGAGATAGTTAATAAAACATGATGTCACTAGCAGCAAAATGACAAGCAGCCAATAAGAGCAGTTCTCTATCTGTAATCTATGTATATGAAAACCTAATATGCAAAGTGTCCCCTCGGGAGTTTGACCGACCAGGAGTTCAATTGCTCGCTATGACGAGTGCTGACCACCAGGGGGTAGCACAGAACAAAGGGAGGCCCAGGCTGGCAGCCGGCTGCCACTAGGACCCTACTTGTGCATGAATTTTGTGCACTGGGCCTCTAGTATTGACATATGAACATCCAAACCTGGCCCTGGCCAGGTAGTAGTTCAGTTGGTTAGTATCCTCCCGACACGCCAAGATTGTGGGTTCAAACTCCAGTCAGGGCACATACAAGAATCAAACAATGAGCGTATAGCCCTAGACGGTTTGGCTCAGTGGACAGAGCATTGGCCTGCAGACTGAAGAGTCCCAAGTTAGATTCCGGTCAAGGGCACATGCCTGGGTTGCAGGCTTGATCCTTAGTAGAGGGTGTGCAGGAGGCAACCAATCAATGATTCTCTCTCATCATTGATGTTTCTATCTCTCTTCCTTTCCCTTCTTCTCTGACACCACTCAAAAATATATTTTAAAAACCAGAAAGAAAGCCAGCAGCC
>NW_006352194.1:93527-98110 GCF_000327345.1 Myotis davidii
CTTCCTCTCTAAAATCACTAAGTAAAAATTTAAAAAGAACGTCCAAACCTGTAGAAAATTTTATGAGTTTATTTGAGTTAAATGGATGGCAATGGAAAGGAAGCAAGATCTCAAATGTTTCAGAGAATGACAGTTTGCTGTTTCTTTTATGCATTTGGAACTAAGAAGGGAATGTAAGAAAGATTACATGAAAGTGGGTGAAAGGAAGGCAGGGATTGGATCACAGGATAATTAAGATTCTGTGCTCTCTTTCAGGAGTCTGGAAAAGAGAATTACTTCTGGCATTTCAAAGGTGTGCTAATCTATATGCACAAGAACAATAAACAGGCTTGCCCAGCCGGTGTTGCTCAGTGGCTGAGCATCGACCTATGAACCAGGAGGTCACAGTTTGATTCCCAGTCAGGGCACATGCCCGGGTTACGAGTTTGAAACCCAGTGTGTAGGGGACAGCCAATCAATGATTCTCTCTCATCACTGATGTTTCTCTCTCTCTCCTCCCTTTCCCTTCTTCTCTGAAATAAATAAAAATATATTTTTTTAACTATATGTGTGTGTGTGTGTGTGTGTGTGTGTGTGTGTGTGTGTGTGTGTGTGTACAATAACAACAACAAAAAACCCACAGGGCTTGCTTAAACCTTTTACTAAAGAAGTTACAGGCCTGGTGCATAACTACCCACTATGACCTGACCAGTTAGGAATTTATGATCAGATCACCCTATGAGGTTACTTTCTGTTAGATTTATTACAGTGCCCCCTTTTCATCCGCAGTAACACCAAAACAAACCAAGGATAGATCAAGATGCTGAGGGCAGTCACCCCAATAAAAAACCAGACCCCTATGCCCAGTTCCTGGACCTGAACCAATTTCAGATCCTGAACCCACTGACTGAAGGAATCCAGGTCCCCAGGAGAAAGGAACCAGTTAATACCAAAGCAAGTGTAATAATTCCCTAAGAAATCTATGGCTCTAAGACCTAATATGCCCCTGCACTTGTTTAATACTCTGCAGTTGCTGTCTTGAAATTCTTAATAATTTTATCTATAAATTTGTGTTCTGTAAGTGACGTCTGATGGGGAAAATGAAACGTGCTGGGGGCTTAAAGCTCACACACATGATCTATCTCCTCTTGTTTTCCCAGGAGGGGCCTCTTGGCCACACCCTCTGGCCCCACCTGGCCATCCTTTCCTTGCCTGGGCTTGGGGGAACCGGGGCACTTTTAGTGGGCAATTTCTCTTATTCATTCTCAGTCCAGGACTACTGGGCACACAAAGAATGTAGTTGGCCCTGCTTATGGCCATTCATTCAGGTAACTGTAAACTGTTTTGAGGACAGGCTGATATTGACATCTGGAGTCTAGAACTGTCATGGACTTAAGAGGACCAGGAAATAAATTGAGTCCTGGCCAAGATCCAGCCCACTGGATCTGTGGACCCTTCTGGTGGTCATTTCCCAGGGCCCCGAGTATAGAACTGAAAGAGATATACTTGGAAATTAGCACACCCCCATTTTTAAAATTTTTTGAGAGTACGTTTATTAAAGCTGGGGACAATGAAACAAGAAGGGCCTAGGATAGAAAAAGCAACGACTCTCTAGAAACGTGGTAAAGAAGTGAGCTGTTAGCTCACCGGGGATTCAGAGAAAAGGGGGCTTGGAGGCAGATTCAGGATGTTAGCCCAGGATGAGCTGCTGCTACCCACTGGCCCTCTGGGCAAGTATCGTGGGGGCCCTTAGAGTTTAGGAGGAAAAAAATTCACTTGAATAGGAGATCCTATGGGTGTGCTCCAAGGAGGGTGTGCCAGTGCAAACCCCATTCTGAATGCTTGGCATGTGGGATATTATCCAATTTTTATAACTATTAAACTGGAAATATATTTAATTTAAAATATTAAAATCCATTATTAGTAAGGTCGGTTGTGAATAAACAAGAACTGTAAATTGTTCGTAGCACTGAATATTAGAGGACTGATGTTGGCAAACAATTTGGTAATACCAAGAAAGCAATATATAAATGTATACCTGCTAATTTCATATTAAAAGAACACATTACAATAAAAAGACTTCTATGTATCATTACTGGTAATAACTATTAACCATTTGTAATGGTTAAATAAATTGAAACCAACAACATGGGAATCTTTAACTCAGTTTATTTGCACATACGGGTACTGTTTAGTAGAGTATAAAGAGATAAACAAACTACAAAGGGAAAAGTGCCTGTAGATATATAGACAAAGTGCTTTGGGATCACTCAAGCTATGGATGAATAATTAATTAATCCTTTATACCAATTTTTAAAAATGTTTTTATTCATTTTTAGAGAAGGAGGAAGGGAGAGGGAGGAGAGGGAGAGGGAGAAGGGAAGGAGAGAGGGAGGGGGAGGGGAGAGATAGAGAGAGAGAGAGAGAGGGAAGAGGGGAGGGGAGAGATGGGGGAGAGTATGGAGAAGGGGAGGGGGAAAAATATCAATGAGAAACATTGATCAGCTGCAGGAACTGGGGATCCAGCCTGAAACCCAGGCATGTGCCCTGACAGGGAATCCAACCAATGACCTCTTGGTGCATGGGATGACGCTCAACCAACGGAGCCACACTGGCCAGGGCCAAGTTCAGTTTTAAAAGAGCAGTAAATACTTGCAAGAGATGACGGCGGGAAGTGCATGAAGGAACAGATACATTCCCAAGTTGCAATGCCAGCTTGGACATCTTGGGAGCCACGTGGGTCAGGGGACGGATTTATTGGCTTCCCGGTCAGATGCTCTGCGGGTCCAGCGATGTGCCTCCGTCCTGACATCAGCTAAGAGCGGATCTTCGGCAGGATTTGTCTGCCAAGCACATTTGCTGAAACATCTTGCCTTCGTTACATTTATGAGTTTTAAAAGCGAGTAAAATATTTTACATGGTTCTTGCAAAAACCTAGCAACATAAATAACGGGTAGGGATAGGATGATTTTCAAGAAAAGGGGCCTGTCGGCTCGCCAGTGTTAGCTCTGTGGACGGCCGGGTGTGCAGAGTATTCTACTAGCCCTTCAGGAATCGCTCTCCATCTTCTCTTCCCTGCTCTGTGCCCAGGAGGCTGACCTGCGGGGACTGTGTTCACTTGCTCCTGTGACATCTGGGTTTCTATTGGCTTCGGCCACTAGGGAGCAAGCCCTGACAGGGAATCCAACCAATGACCTCTTGGTGCATGGGATGACGCTCAACCAACGGAGCCACACTGGCCAGGGCGTTTATACCAATTTTTGACACTGTGTTGCCAACCAAAGTCAACAAAGAGAGTAAGCAGCTGGGTAGGGAAAATCAAGTACACTGGTTATCAGCTAGATGGTATGTGCAGGGTACAGTCTGGCTAGGGAGTCCTCTGTAACAGATTAAATGAGAAAAATATATATTAGCTATCCATAGAGGAAATAAACCAAGCAATGCACTGTTCTCTCAGACAATCATAAAACTGTTATCTACCTTTAAATAAAATACAGTCGACATCTTTCTAAAAAATACTCCTGGAAATGTGGCTGAGAAGTACACATTTGAGAGAATAAATGTAGAAAATCTTTAACAATGGATTTTTTAAAAATATATATTTTATTGATTTTTTACAGAGAGGAAGGGAGAGGGAGAGTTAGAAACTCTCTATGAGAGAGAGAGAAACATTGATCAGCTGCCTCCTGCACATCTCTCACTGGGGATGTGCCCACAACCAAGGTACATGCCCTTGATCGGAATCAAACCTGGGACCTTTCAGTCCCGAGGCCAACGCTCTATCCACTGAACCAAACCGGTTTCTGCAACAATGGAATTTTTTTAAGGCATAGATTTGACTCAAGATTAGATTCTTTTTTAAATGTATACCTGAAAAAACATCTAGCAACATCATATACTACAAAATGAGCAACATCATATACTACAAAATGAATTTCTGAACTCAGTGCACTGACAGTTCACACACCCTGAGAGATTTCCTTACCATAAAGTATTCCAGAGTCAAAGGATGCACTTTAAACTAGTGCTTCCTCCCTCCCTCTCTTCCTCCTGCATGCAGCACTGATCACAGTACGACCCCCTTTTCCTTTGCCAGAGAGAATAACTTTTCTCATACTTATTAAACAGTTACAATGACCTCTTACATCCATTATCTCATCTGATACCTCTGAATAAATTATTATCCCTATTTTATAAATGAAGAAACTAAAGTATAAAGAGGTTAGTTGTCTAGGACATTCACAGCTAGGAATGTCCCAGGTCTTCAAACTCCAAAGGTAGTAAATGCATTATATATTGAGTAAATATGTCAGAATTTTCAAATTGTCAAAATAAACACCTGGTGCTTTACACAATAGAGAAGTTAATTGCAAACCAAGCTTGAATCTGAAAGCTGTATAGGTTCAACCATCTCTTCCCTAAAACAGTCAAATAGCCATGACTAATAGTCGCAGAGCGGTCTACAATGGGACACCAGACTCTCTTAGACCAACCTTCTCTCAATGCTCCTTTTCCTTTTCTAAGAGTAGTAACAGTAACTTACTACAGGAATTTGAAGGGTATAATACAACCCTACTCGCTTCTGGAAACAATTCCATAAGCTA
>NW_006352194.1:98150-99771 GCF_000327345.1 Myotis davidii
AGGAATCATTCCCCATGTTTAAGATGAGAAAAATAAAGTTCAAAGATGTCGCTTTCAAAAAGCCTACTGTGTTCTAAATACTGAATGAATGAATTGTTTTGAAAATGAACAAGACCAACAGCAAAAAACAAAAAGGAAAAAGTTCCTTCCAGCCCTAGCTGGCTAGCTCAATTGGTTAGAGCGTTGTCCCAATATGCTGAGGTTGCAGGTTCAATCCCCGGTCAGGGCACATACAAGAATCAACCAATGCCCATACTACCCAAAGCAATCTATAGATTTAATGCACTCCTCATTAAAATACCATCGGCATATTTCACAGACCTAGAACGAACTCTCCAAAAACTCATCTGGAATAAAAAAAAAAAAATACCCCGGATAGCCGGAGCAATCCTGAGAAAGAAGAACAAAGTAGGAGGGATCTCAATACCAGATATCAAGCTGTATTACAAAGCCACTGTTCTCAAAACTGCCTGGTCCTGGCACAAGAACAGACATATAGACCAATGGAATAGAATAGAGAACCCAGAAATCGACCCAAACCATTATGTTCAATTATTATTTGACAAAGGAGGCAAGAACATACAATGAAGTCAAGAGTCTCCTCAATAAACGGTGTTGGGAAAATTGCAAAAAAAATGAAACTAGACCACCAACTTACACCATACACAAAAATAAACTCAAAATGGATAAAGGACTTAAACGTAAGAAGGGAAACCATAAAAATATTAGAGGAATCCACAGGAGCAAAATCTCAGATACATGCCAAAGCAGTATCTTCACTGATACAGCTCCTAAGGCAATGGAAACTAAAGAGAATCAACCAAGGAATGCATAAATAAGTGGAATAATAAATTTATGTCTTTCTCTCTCTCTCCCTTCCTCTCTTTTAAAATCAATCAATAAAATTTTTTTTAAATTCCTTCCATTAGGATGGCATAGTAAAAGAATTGAAACAGGCTTCTACTAGTTAGAAAGGCTAGACTAATTTTACTGACTCAATTCCATTGGCATGTTATGTACTTTACCTAAAAAGAATTTAAGTAAGAGAGGTGAAGTAGGTTTCTATTTCTGATGTCACATTCATGGCATGTTCTGACATAAATCTAAGACTTAAACTGCAGGTTTGAAACTGATTAAAATTTTTACTAAAAGCAAAAACTAAAGGTAACATTTTCTTGATTGATTGTTGACTCTTTGGCTAGAAAAGTATCTGAATTTCAGTTATTTCTTCAATGTTAGTTCCAGCAGCCAAAACTGCTTTATATAATTTGTTCTCCAACACATTTCTCATAAACTTATAAGCAAAGATTAGTCAAAACCTTTTAATAATGAAATCTTTTAGTAATAATTAGTGAAAACCTCAGCCTAAGAACTGACCATCCTTTCCCACCTCTCGGGATCCATAAAATTGCGTTCTGTCTAGGTACAAAGTAATCCAGAATACCATAAGACAAAGTAATGGCACCAACTTTCAGAATGACATTGTTTATAATTCTAGAAACTACAGTTCCTTAAGAATCGCCCTGACTGGTTTGGCTCAGTGGATAGAGCGTCAGCCTGGGGACTGAAGGGTCCCGGGTTCGATTCCAATCAAGGGCATGTACCTCTAGTTGCGGGCACG
>NW_006352194.1:99820-102920 GCF_000327345.1 Myotis davidii
ATATATATGTTTATTAAAAAAAAATTAGCTTGCTCTGATTGGGAAATATTTTCATTATTTTCTCCAATATTTAAATTTCAGTAAATCACAAGGTGCTGGTGGTGGTACGATGTGTAACTGCAATAGGTGTGAGATAATGGAAAGAGCACTGGGCTTGAAGTATGGTTTACTCTCTTTCCTACCTATTGCACTCTGTGACCTTGGGCAAGTCACAGAACATTGTAGAGGCTGCAGATTTAACATTAGTCAGCCATAACATGAGAGAACAACCACCTCACAGAATTATAGTGAAAATGAAATCACATAATGTATATGAGGCCCTACCCAGGTAGCTCAATTGGTTAGTGTGTCCTCCCCATAAACCAAGGTTACTACTGGTTCTATCCTCGTCAGAGCACATGCAAGAATCAACCAATGAATGCATAAGTGGAACAATAAATCAATGTTTCTCTCTCTTCTCTCCCCCTTCCTCTTTCTCTCGAAAATCAATCAATAAGATAGTAACAGCTGTTCCTTAGTTTTTTAACTACTAGAACAATTCTGTGGATGCTTCTTCAAAGTACAGCCAGGAAAACACAACCAATCCCCACTCATTGCTAGATTAAAAATTGAAGAACAACTGTATTAAAGACCTCTATCCCTGCCCTAGCCGGTTTGCTCAGTGGGTAGCGCGTGGGCCTGCAGACCATAGAGTCCTTCTTCCATTCCAGTCAAGGGGACGTATCTCAGTTACAGGCTCCTCTCACCCCACCCTCCCCGCATCCCGGTGTGCGCAGGAGGCAACCAATTGATGTGTTTCTCTCACATCCATGCTGCTTCTCTCTGTCTTTCCCTCTCTCTTCCACGCTCCCTAAAAATCAATGGGAAAGTATCCTCCGGTGAGGATTAACAACAACAAAACACCTCTATCCCTATACAATATTACTAACACAATCTGAGAATCTCAGAATAAATCACTTCCAGTATGAGCTTCCATCATGAGATATGTAAATAATAAAGGACAAAGGGCTTTGTCTGCCTACATGGCTAACGTGGGAATTTAACCTACATAACTTCCATAACCTTCCCTGATTCCTGTAAAGCAGTCCTGGTTGTCCTCATTTCAGCGACTTGAAATACTGAATCTTTTCCAACAGGAACACCTGCGTTATAAAGCGTTATCTTAAGCTAAATTCCGGCAATTCAGTCTTCCAACCGGACATACATAGTTACCATTACCTCACAAAGTTGGGTCAAATCCACAAGATTCACGCGTTGCAGTAAGGACTGTAGTACTTACTACCGCTTCTCTAGCAAACTGGCTTCATTCTTTTTATTTGGTGAAATAGTCCTTTTTTTTTTTTTTTGCTTTCTAGAAGCCACTAAGTTTGTTTTCTCTATAAAGCAGGCCCTTCTATTAATGGACGTTTTCGTTCGTCATTTTAAGCAGAATAAATAGGAGATGTTGGGGCTGAGGTCCTGCGGTCTGGTTCCGCACGCGATGAATGAAAGGCTGGTCGCCGCTTAAACCACTTTCTCTCCGAGTTTCGAGAGGCGCTGCCACTGCGCCCACCCGCACCGGCGCTTCGGTTCCCCGATCTCAGCGGCGCCCCACACAGACATCGCTGCACATCCTAACCTTTCCCCGTTTCCCCGGGAGTGGGCTCATCTCTTTCCCAGAGGACAAGTCCCCGACCGAAAACGTGCCGGAGACCCGCGCCCTGGGTCGCCCGGGGCTGACGGTTAAGACCGAGACAATCACCCCGAGATTTTCCACCGAAACTCCGTCCGCCTCCGCCCGGTTCCCGAGCTTCCGCTCTGCGCAGCCGGGATGCAGAGGTCCGAAGCCGGGCGGTTTTGAAAAATGGACTTTGACCCGATCCGGTTACCGTAACCGGATCCCCAGGGGCCGGTCCCCGTCAGGGACTGGTCCCGGGGGCTCCCCCGAGGAGGCAACTCCAGGCACAGGCACAAAGGGACGCAAAGCAGCCCAGACAAAGGGCTCCGCCAAGGCGCCTGGGGCGGAGGGAGAGCCCGCGCGGGGCGCTCAGCAGGCGGAGCAGTCCCGCCGGACCGTTGTGGGAGGGAGGGCGCAGGAGGAGGCGGCGGCCCCAGCCCGTCCCGTCCGCCGCCCGCGGCGACCGCGGCCCGAGCCCTGTCCCTCCCCCGGACCGCGACCCCCTGGCGGAACCAAGAAGGCGACCCGAGCCTAAGGAGCGGCCGCAGCCGGACCCCGGGCACTTCCCGCTCACTTTTCCTTGCTCGTTGAACTCACCGGGGTCGCCCCGCCGCCTCCTCAGCCTCCACAGTAGTTTCCCCCGGAAATCCTACTTGGCCCACCGGCCGCCAGCGGCTGCCAGAGCCTGCGGCCCCCGGGAGGGGGGAGAGAGGGAGCAGGCCGGACAGTGAGGGGGTAGGGAGTGTCGCCGCGGGGGCTCACGGAACTTGTAGTCTCCAGCCCCCCGGCCAGCTCTGTTGGGGCCGACAAAATGGCGGAAACGTCTCGCTGTTTGCTCTCCGGGCGGTCGCCCCACGCGGCCTCTCTGGGCATGCGCCGCCCACTGGAGCCCCGCGTGGAAAAGAATTTGGGCACTTTTCCTGGTATTGAGGGGGACAAAGGTCTATGGACTTGGAAGAACAGAGTTCAGTATACTGAGCTCCAGGCAGTGCCTAAGGTGGCAGCTGATGTAAGTGTTCTGTTTGAGAAAACTGTGCGGCCCAATTTCAAGTATAATCTCCCCAAAAGAAAAGACAAAAACTATTCACGGCCGATTTGAAGTGCAAAAAATTTAGACGCAAGTTTCCTCAGGTTTGTGCATAAGGAAGAAGCTCATTCTTAATGCCTTCAGCCCGTTAAATCCAGTTATTCCCGCATCGCAAATATCTCAGTTCCTTCCCATTGTCTCCGTTACCATCACTTGGCGGAAGCCACCAACATCGCTCTCCAGAACTCACTAGTTTCAGGCTCCAGGAGAAAGCAAGGCAGGGAAACCTCGCAGGGACGGCGAGCCTTTTGAGCTCAGCGTGTCAGCATTTTCAAAAACCCTAACTTAACTCTGGTGCCGTGTCACATATAGACATTTTTTGATATTTGCAACCATAGTAAAACAAAGATTTATAT
>NW_006352194.1:103742-118345 GCF_000327345.1 Myotis davidii
TATTTTGAGCTCAGCGTGTCAGCATTTTGAAAAACCCTAACTTAACTCTGGTCCGTGTCACATATAGAAATTTTTTGATATTTGCAACCATAGTAAAACAAAGATTTATATTTTTGACGTTTATTTTATATATTTAAATGCCATTTAACAAAGAAAAATCAACCAAAAAAATGAGTTCGTGTGTCACCTCTGACACGCGTGTCATAGGATCGCCATCACTGGTAGGAGATAGTTAACAAGGTTATGTGATCGGGGTCCCTCCTTTTCTCCCCCCTTTCATTTATTGATTCTAGACAAAGAGAGGAAAGGAGAGAAGAAAAACATTGATTAGTTCCACTTCTTTAGGCGTTCATTGCTTGCTTCTTGCACGTGCCCTGCCCAGAAGCCAAGCCCGCAGTGTTGGGTTATCAGGAGGATGCATGCGCTAAGCAGCTGACCTCTGTGCCAGGGTCCGGTGCGCTCTTCAAGGTGGTTGTGCTTCCCAGGAGAAGGGAAAAGAGGCTTTTCAAAAGTGTGTTCACCTTGATGCGCAAAAACAACGGCCCGGACTTGCTTCATGCAAAGATCACCTTTTACTAGGGAGGTGACAGGCTGGAGGGTGACGACCCTTCCTGATAGTTCCCTCTGTCTTTCCCTCTCTCTTCCACTCTCTCTAAAAATCAATGGAAAAATACCCTCGCGTGAGGATTTAAAAACACACACACACAAAACAGATAAATAATAAGATAAATTTAAAAATAATAATAATAGAGTGGGCAAATCAATTGTGATATATTCATAATATAAAATACTACAAAACAGTTACAGTGAATAGTTACAGGTATCCACATGGATAAAACAAAATGTTAAGTTGCAGAAGGTTATATACAGCTTGATACCATGTATATAAAATTTTTAAATAAGACAGACAACACTATATACCATTTAAGGGTTCATACATACGTAGTTTTTCATGTTTTGTTTTGTTCCTTAATATGGAACGCTTCACGAATTTGCACGTCATCCTTGTGCAGGGGCCATGGTAATCTTCTCTGTGTCGTTCCAGCTTTAGTATATGTGCTGCCGAAGCGAGCACCACACATACACAGGGCAATGCAATTCTGAGGAGAGAGGAAAAGGAATGGGTGAAAGGAGGGATACATTGGGGCTTAAAACATAGCTCTGATATTTTATTTCTTCCAAAGAGTTGTAAGAAAATAAGGCAAAATGTGAAGATTTGCTTAGGTGTTTGTTATAAAAACATCTATTTTTCTATATGATTGAAACAGTTCTCTAAAAGGAAGCATGGAGCAGAGCAATGTACAAAATATGCTACCTTTTTTAAATAAGGAAAAATGGTAATGTATTTATATCACCCACATCTGTTATGCCAACCTGAAATCAGTGACTTTCACAATAGTAGTAGTGGTGGTGGAGGGGGGAGTATAGGGTTTTTGTTTTTAAACAGTTGTTTTTTTTACACACAGTGAATTTCATTCCTTTTGGTGTTCAGTTCTATGAGGCAAATGCATACACTTGTGTAACTACCACCATTATAATTTAAATTATCCATTTACTCCAAATACTCCCTCATGCTATATTTTATAGTCAACCTCTCCCCCAACCATGGTATCCACGGATCTGTTTTCTGTCCCTGTAGTTTTCCCCCAGAAAGTCATACAAATGGAATAAAAAAGTATAGCTTTTTGAGTCTGACTACTTTCACTTAGAATAATGCATGTGGAATTCATCTATGTTGTTGCATGTGTCAGTAGTTTGTACCTTTTTATTGCTGAGTAGTATCTCATTGTATGGATGTATCATAATTTGTTTCTTCATTCACTAGTTTGGGACATTGGAATTGTTTATAGTTTTTGTTGACTGAATGAAGCTACTGCAAACATTTGTGTATAGATTTCTGTATAAACAAGTTTTTATTTCTCTTAGGTAAACACTTAGGAGTGGGATTGCTGAGTTGTAGGGTAAGTGTACATGTAATTTTATATTTAAAAACCCCAATTTTTCCCCAAAATGGCTACACCAGTTAGAATTTTCATAGCAAGAATGAAAGCTCCAGTTGCTCTGTGTGCTTATCAGCATTTGATATTGTCAGGTTTTGAAAGTATTGTTTTTAGCCATTCCAATATGTGTGTATTGGTACCTCCATAAAACCAACATTTCCTTAATAACTAAGGATATTCAGCCTCTTTTCATGTGCTGATTTGCCATCTATATATTTCTTTAGTGAAGTATCTGTATTAGTCTTGTGCCCATTCATTTACAGGGTTGTTTTCTTATTATTGAGTTGTGAGAATTCTTTTTACATTCTAGGTATGAGACCTTTATTAGATAAGTGATTTGCAGATGTTTTCTCACGGTCTGTGGTCTGTTGTAGCATCTTTCACAGAGCAGAGTTTTAAAATTTTAATTAAGTTCAGTTTGCCTTTTTTTCTCTTGTGAATCATGTCGTAGCTAAGAACTCTTTGCTTAACTCAAGATCACAAAAATTTCCTCTCATCTTTTTTTTTTTTTTTGGCTAATTGTTTTATAGCCACAACAAATGAGTACAGAGAACGCCCTGTACAAAACAACACAATAAATGCCCTGGCTGGTGTGGCTCATTTTTCCCGTGCACCCGGAGGTCACTGGTTCAATTCCATGGGTTAGGGCACTATCAGTTGCTTCCGTGTGAGAGAGAAACATCAATCGATTGCCTCTCATACTCGAACCCGCAACCTGGGTATGTGCCCAGACCGGGAATCGAACCAGCGACCTATCGGTGCACAGGACAATGCCTAACCAACTGAGCCACATTGGCCAGGGCTTACAGAGTTTTTAATACACTGGAGAGCGTTTGGCTTGCTAAAAACAGTAGGTTACTCAAATTTTTCGTTTTCTTTTGGAACCTCCATTTAGACAACGCCCTAGCTGAGCTACATTTGGATAAATCATAATTCTGTTTATCCCTCAGTTTGCCACTCAAAAGATTACATAAACATTCTGTTTAGATGCTTTGGGCCCAACTGGTATTGCTCAGTGGTTGAGGGTCAACCCATGAGCCCAGTAGGTCACAGTTCTGTCCAGGTCAGGGCACATGTCTGGATTGTGCACTCAATCTCCAGTAGGGGACATGCAGGAGGCATCTGATGTTTCTCTCCCTCTCCTTCTCTCTCTAAAATCAATAATAAAAAAAAAAGCACTTAAAAAAAACACCACTAACACAATAAAAGGTTCAAGATCAAGGTTGAAGATTTCAGTCTCTGGTATTTAGAATTAAGGCTGCAATCTTATTTTTGGGTGGATCACTGGGTGTGTGGGTACTATCCATGCTTTTAATCAGATTTAAACAGAAGAATGGCCACTTGGCCCAGATAGAAGTAGATGAAGTGTTTGTGTCACATAACTACCGAAGTTCCTTCCCACAATGCAGTGCCAGGTGGGGTTGTACTTCTTGTCAGATTCCTTCATAACATGGGCCACAATGTCCTTCTCTGTGTTATATTTCTTCAGTGCTTGAGTAGCACATTCCACGGAGTCCTGTTGCATCTCCTCCTACATGTCAGCAGCATTTTTGATCACTGCCTTTTGGTCACACATGGTTACAGTGGAGCAGGGGCTGGCTGACTGCAAGAGTCTCCTGAGGGAGGGGTGGTCCCGGCTCCGACCCAAAGAAGCCTCCCCCTATATTTTCTTATAGTTTAGTTTTAGGTTATCATTTATTTCTTTAGGATTTCTGCATATACTTTTATAATCTTGATCTATACCTTGAAGGATACACAAGCTTTCCTCTGGGGTGGGAAAATTGTGTGACTTGGGACAAGCATGATATAGAGACTAGCTTTACACTGTGTACACTTTTGTGCTATTGAATTTTTCCTTAAATGTATAGCTTACCATACCTTAAAAACAACAGCATACTAGGGAATTTTTTTTTTAAGCTTAAAGCTCAAAAAGTGTTGGGCTTTTTAAGCTAAAAGCTCCAACAGTTCCAACCAGCATAGTTGAAAATCATCAGGATGATTGCTGGACTGGAAGACTTCACCATAGTTTCCAATCCTTTGAGCTCTCTTCTGTCACAGCTGTGAATGGCTCTACAAGCTTAGCAGTTCCTACCGGGCTAAGAACCAAGTCCAATTAACTGGTAAAGAATTAATTGGGCCAATCAGAGAACAACATGCAAATGAGTGCGTCTGACTACTATAAAGCTTCCTCTCGCTAGCTGAACATTGCAGAATTTAGAGACGTGGTGTTGCTGCCACCCGAAGGCCACATCTCTCAATAACAGGTTCGTGGAACTAGCCAAGGGAAGGGGCAGAATCCCTCTCAGAATTGAGTCCTCTGGGGGACTCCGGATTGGAGTAAGAGTAATTTATAAAATTTTCCCTTTTCCCCTTTAGCTCAAACCCAAATTGGTAAGAGGGGCTCCTAAGAGTGGCAACTGTGGCATCAGATTGTCTAGGTTTGAATCCCGTTTTTACCTTGGGTAAATCAGATGACTTGCCCTATACCTGTTTCCTGACCTATAAGATGAGGATGATAACAGTAGCTCCTTGGTATGTTGGGAAGATTGAATCAGATCATGTAAAGTGTTTAGCCCAATGCCTGCCGCATGGTGAAAACACAAGAAATAGTAGCTGGTTTTAGGCAGAACTTGAGAAACCTTGGTCATTGTAAACCGAGAGACTGTACCTTGATCCACAGTAGTCCATTGGAAAGGCCTGTAGCCTCTAACTCCACCACTTAAGGTTTGTAACTTGGAGCGAGTGTCTTAACCTCTCTGGACCTTATCTCACCTCAGGGGTGTTTTTGGATGTTACGTGAAATCATCCACGTAAAGCACCAAGCACAGTGCCTGGCATGGAGTGGACAGTTAATACGTGGAATGACGATTAACACAACAATAGTTTCCAAATATAGCCAAAGGTTGGACAGCTCAGGTTGCAAACAGGCAGGCCACAGGCAGTCACTAACTACAGATATTTTGGTTCAGCCCTCAATATTTGCACATTTTAAATTACCTGCCATCATTTAAAACAGAAATTTCACATTTAGTCCAGATTCTTAACTTCTCTTTTAAAATGTGAAGTTCTGCCCTGCCCGTGTGGCTCAGTTGGTTGGAGCGTTGTCCCATACACCGAAAGGCCATGGGTTTGATTCCCGGTCAGGGCACATACCTAGGTTTCAGGTTTTGTCCCTGGTTGGTGCTAGTATAGGAGGCAACAGATATTTCTGATATTTCTCTCTTTCTCTCTCTCTCTCTCTCTCTCTCTCTCTCTCTCTCTCTCCCCCCTAGTTTTTCCCCCTCTGTCTTTTTCTCCCTCTCTCTAAAATCAATAAACATATCATTGCATATTAGCATAACCAATGGACACAGACACTGGGGTAGTGGGGGCTTGCCCGTGATGGGAATGGCTTGGTGCGGGGGAGGTCAAGCCGGGGCAAAAGGAGACATATGTAAGACTTTAGACAATAAATTTTTTTAAATGGGGGAAAAAACGTATCCTGGAGGCTTCTTTGGGTCTGAGCCTGGGGTGAGGGTTTTTTAAAAATAGAATAAAATGTGAAGCTCTGATAATGTACCACACCAGATTTGGAAAAAGGTGGCATAGAACAGGGAAAACTAATTTCTGTCAAGAGAGCCAAGTAATGCTCCCTTGAAGAAGCTGTGACGTGAAGGTTACATAGGGGAAACAGTGCTCCAAGCAGAGGCTGATGGGTCCAAAGGCCCTAAATCAGGAAGATTAGTGCCATCAGGTAACTTCAGAAAAGCCTGGTGGCTGGAGCACAGTGAGCAAGAAAAAGGTGGGAAGAAGATGATCCAGTCAGCACTTAAGGATTTTGGACTTTATTGTGAGGACAAGTGTGGTTCAGAGCTGAAAGCGACGAGATAGCCAGTTGGTGTAAAACACTGAGGAGCTGGATGGGATCAGAATGGAGAAGGGTCAGAAGTCGACAATTAGCAGCTGAGAGAGCAGAGGAGTACTAGGGCAGTATAGGATCTATATCTGGAAACTCTGGGCATACACAGGAGAGCCTATCAGGTGTGGTCAGGCAAAGGGCAGATTTTATTTTATTTTTAAAAATAATTTTTATTGATTTCGGAGAGAAGAAAGGAGAGGGAGAGAGAGATAGAAACATCAATGATGAGAGAGAATCATTGACTGGCTGCCTCCTGCACACTCCCTATTGGGGATTGAGCCGGCGACCCAGGCTTGTGCCCTAACCGGGGCTCAAATAAGAACCAAGTTAAGTTGAACACCAGGGTGAATATTTTATGTCCATTTTAATAGTGGAAAAGTGAGAAGAATAAAGATTTGGCCAAGGATTATATATAAAAAATGAGATACAGAGCTAGATTCACAATACCTACCTCTAATGTGTTGCGCCTCTAACTATATTAGTTTTCTCAAGGTGAATAAACTCAGCACCAATACTATGTTGTTAATAATAATATGTACCTGTTATTGAGATCTTGCTAAATTTAGCCTCTGTGTTTGTGTGCACTATTATCTTATTATTTCACTCAGTTAATAGAGTTCACCCGAAATACTATGTACCAAGGGACTGTTAGGCACTGGGGACACAGGAATGAATGAAACAGTCACCATTCCTGTTCTGTGGGAGTTCACAATCCAGAAAGGAAGTGAGTAGTTGAAGACATAATTATAAAGGGTAATTGGCAGGTACTCCAGGGAGAGTATAACAGTGAGCCCAACCTACCATGGGCAGCAGGGAAGCTTTCTGAAAGAAGTGCCTATTCTCACAATAACCTGGCAAGGTAGGTGCTATGAATATACCCTTTTCACAGATGAGAAAACTGATGTTCTCAGAGAGATTAAGTAACTAGGCAGTGCTAGAGCCCGGATGTAAGCCTAGATCTATATATACTTAGACCAAAGCTCATTCTTTTAGCTGCTAAGTTATTTCTTAGCAGATATTTCCATTAGTTTGTCCTTTCATTCTGGGTCATGTGAGTGGAATGAACTATTAACTGAGATGTCTGCAATGCAGGAAGTTGAAGTCATGGCTTACAAACTGTGCAAGCATGTCTGTGTCAGGGTTGGCTGTCAATTTTGGAATGACAACTATTTAGTGATACAGCTCTTTTGCTAATGTTTGAATAGATGTTCAGGTCAATGGAATATTATTCAACAGCTATGTACTGAGTGCCTGCTATGTACCAGTAATGGTGCTGGGTGCTGTTAGAGTTACAGTGATAATAAAACAAGTTCCTAAGTACTAGGCTAAAGATTGTCTTAATCGCTAACAAATAAAAACATTTAAATAACAAAGCCATAATCCTGGCAGTTAGAAACTGTAGGTGACTTACTGTAATAGCTACCAGGTTTTGGGCATCAACCATGTACCAAGCATTGCATGAGGTACCTTAATGAAAATAAACATGATCATGGTCATAATTACTAGTAAAAACTAAAAGACACCTACTGTGAGATTGTGTTGAGCAGTTTACATTATCTGTTTTAACTCCATTCTCTTAATCCATGTTCATTCTATAATGCTAATATCGCAGTAATAATGATGCTAATATTGCCCATTCCATAGATGAGAAAATTGAACTTCAGGGATTTTTGCCTGAGTTCCCAGAGCTATTAAATAGAAGAGCTAGAATTCAAACCCAGGTCTGTCTGACTCCAAAACTTAGGCTCTAGTCTAGACCATTGCAACCACACTATATCTGCAAGGAGAATTAGCTTGTAAAAACCAGGGAAATATGGTATGATCTGCATAGCCAGATACACATCCAGACAGGAGAAATATATATCAGTGCTTTTAAAACCCTCCAGGGAAGTGAAGAAACAAGGGGGAAAAGCCCAACAGTGGGTCTAGTAATTAGATACTAGTTAAGTCCTAAAACAGAGTGTCCACTCAAAATATTTATACAATTATGTATATCACTCAATTCTGCTTAAATTTGCCTCCTGAATTATCTTTAAATTTAAGTAGTAATGAAAGCTCAGAATTTTTGGTATTAAGATACACTTCCTGCCTTAGCCGGTTGCTCAATGGTTAGAGCGGCAGCCTGCAGAATGAAGGCTCCTGGGTTCAATTCCAGTGAAGGGTACTTGCCCTGGTTTCGGGCTCGATCCCCGGTAGGGGGCATGTAGGAGGCAGCCAACCAATGATTCTCTCTCATCATTGATGTTTCTCTCTCTCTCTCCCTCTCTCTTCCTCCCTGAAATCAATAAAAATATATTTTGTAAAAAAGAAATACACTTCCTTCCTTTGGTTATTTATTTATTAAAATTTTAATATTCAGGACATGTTTTTATTGATTTTAGAGAGAGGAAAGGAGAGAAAAAGAGAGGGAGAAAGAGAAACATTGATGTGAGAAAGAAACATCAATCAGCTGCCTCCCATAAGCGCCCCTACCCAGGATCAAACTAGCAACCTAGAGATGTGCCCTGACTGGGAATTGAACCCACAACCTTTTGGTGCACGGGATGATGCTCCAACCAACTGAGCCACCCAGCCAAAGCTAGATACATTTCCTTTAATTCTTGTTTTATATCTATGTGGGAAAGAAAAGAAACTATATAATAAAAATCAATGTCAAGCAAATAAGTGACCCCATTCAGGATGGGGTGGGCAAGCTGTGCTTAGTAAACTGGGAAGAAAAAAGTTCCCTAAAGGAAGCAGCCATCAGCCATGGGCCATATGAAAAACCTGTCTCCATGATTACTTGTGGCTGTGGGCAGGGATGTATGCAGCCTCATTCCAGATATTCAGATATGGCCAGAGATGAAATCTGTGTAGATAAGGAAATGCCCAGAATTGGCTCTGTGACAAATG
Source organism: Myotis davidii (assembly GCF_000327345.1). NCBI lineage: Eukaryota > Metazoa > Chordata > Mammalia > Chiroptera > Vespertilionidae > Myotis > Myotis davidii. Next base: position 112,533 of record NW_006352194.1, read on the forward strand.
GACCAGGAAGATCACTGTTGAGTTCAAACATATGATGTGTACATGTTTACCTACTTAATTATCCTTTGTCTCAACATAAAAATGCAAGAAAAGGCCCTATCGGTGTGACTCAGTGGTTGAGCATCGACCTCTGAACCAGGAAGTCGAAGTTCGATTCTTGGTTAGGGCACATGCCCAGATTGTGGCTCGATCCCCAGTGGGGGACATGCAGGAGGTAGCCAATAAATGATTTTCTCTGATCATTGATGATGTTGTTGTTTTTTAATCCTCACCCGAGGATATTTTTCCACTGATGTTTAGAGAGAGTGGAAGAGAGAGAAAGACAGAAATATTGATGTGAGAGAAATACATCGATTGGTTGCCTCCTGCACGGGCCCTGGTCAGGGCCTCAGCCAGAGAAGAGCCTGCAACTGAGGTAGGTGCCCTTGACTCCTATCGGTGTGACTCAGTGGTTGAGCATCGACCTCTGAACCAGGAAGTCGAAGTTCGATTCTTGGTTAGGGCACATGCCCAGATTGTGGCTCGATCCCCAGTGGGGGACATGCAGGAGGTAGCCAATAAATGATTTTCTCTGATCATTGATGATGTTGTTGTTTTTTAATCCTCACCCGAGGATATTTTTCCACTGATTTTTAGAGAGAGTGGAAGAGAGAGAAAGACAGAAATATTGATGTGAGAGAAATACATCGATTGGTTGCCTCCTGCACGGGCCCTGGTCAGGGCCTCAGCCAGAGAAGAGCCTGCAACTGAGGTAGGTGCCCTTGACTGGCATCGAACCCGGGACTCTTGGGTCCGTAGGCCGATGCTCTGTCCACTGAACCAAACCTGCTAGGGCTCATCATTGATGTTTTTATCTCTGTCTCCTTCTCCCTCCCTCTCCCTGAAATCAATAAAAATATATTAAAAAATAAAAAAAATATTTTTTTAAAAGCTAAAAGCAATGAAGTACAGTTAGATTTTAAAAAAGAAAATTACCAAAAAAAAAATTACCCATAAACCTACCTCTGTAATACAACCACTATCATTATGGTGTGTTTTGTTTATCTTTCTTTAATATACAGTTTTGAAATAGTAGTAATAGAGTACAAATAACTTGTAACATGTTAACCTAAGTTAATATATCTTAAACATATTTTCATGTTGCTGTGGAGTCCTCATAATAATAATTTTAATGGATGTGCCAGAATTTACTTAACCACTAATATCTAATTCTCTTTTGCTGAATATTTAGGTTGTTTCAAGTTTCTTTTTTTTTTTAATTGAGGTATAATTGACATATCTATATATATAAAAGCCCAGCGACCCAAAGGGAGGAATGACTGGTCACTATGACAGGCACTGCAGTGGCCAAACATCCTGAACCAGGCCCTGATTGCCACCCCCCCCAACCACCTGTGGCCCCTCCCCCAAGCTGGCCCTGACCCCATTCCTCTACCTACACCCCAATCGGGGGCAGAGCTGGCAACCAACCACCCATGGCCCCTCCCCCTGGCCGGCTGCAGCCCCTCTCCTCGGCCTCAGCCCCTCTCCCCATAGGCCGTGATGGGGGGGGGGGTTGGCTGGCCAACCTCCTAGGGTCCCTCCCACCAGCTGGCCGGCCCCCTGATAGGCCTCGATTGCTGGCCAGGACGAAGGACTCCACCCATGCACAAATTTGTGCACCGGGCCTCTAGTAACATTATATTAGTTTCAGTTATACAACATAATGATTCAATATTTGTATATATTGCAAAATGATCACCATAAGAAGTCTACTTAACATCCATCACTGTACAGTTACAAAATTTTTTCTTGCAATGAGAACTTTTAAAATCTACTTTCTTAGCATGCAATACAGCATTGTTGACTTCAAGTTTTTTATTATATGGATTATGTAGCTTTTCCCATACTTTAGCTTATTTCTTCAGCCTAGATTACTAGATGGGGAATATTGGGCCAAAGGGTATAAGGACTTAAAAAAAGGGGGTGGTATAAAGATTTGATGATTCTAGATATTTACTTACAAATTGCTTTTGAATAGGTTTTTATTAATTTATAATGACACTAGAAACATTAGAATATCCATTTGACTGCATTTAAAAAAGCACTTGGTATCACAATTTAAAAAAATATATATTTTTTTTATTGATTTCAGAGGAAGAGAGAGGGAGCGATAGAAGCATCAATGATGAGAATCATTGATCAGTTGCCTCCTGCACACCCCCTACTGGGGATCGAGCCTTCATTCCAGGCTTGTGCCCTGACCTGGAATAGAACCGTGACCTCCTAGTTCATGGGTTTACGCTCAACCAGTGAGTCACACCAGCCGGGCAGTATCACAATTTTAATACATTAGGAGCCAGAAAAATATTTTATACTGATTTTGAAGTCAATAAGTTTGACTTCCCTTTCCCCCTGCAAAATAAAAAAAAAAAATTTATTTGAACAAATGGTAAAATTTGTAAATAAGCGTGTGTGTTTCCAAAATAAGTACTTTGAAGGGAACCAGTTATTTAGATGTTTACCTTCTGATGTATTTGTTTGTTTTTTTAAATTAATCTCATCACTTCACACTCACACCTCCAAGAAAAAACACAGAAACAATTGTAGTCGACTTGACAAAAAATGCCAATGTGATGACTCACATCCTGTCTGCCTCTGGAGTTCAGCCTTGGCTCCATATTGTTGGGCCCCATGTTACTAAGAGCCCGTCACTGCCTAAGAGCATCCTGGGTGTGGGAGCTTCTCGTCTTTGCAAGAGGTAGGATCACGTTTTAAAGTGAATCGAGAAGGCTGACCCCTCCTTCACATTCTTGTACCGGCTACACTGGCTGAAAATCAGGGCACAGATAGGATGGGAAGTTCCAGAAACCCTACTAAAGCAATAATCTTTTCTATTTTGTTTTTAGTTATTATTATTTTAAAATTACACAAGAAATATAGTCATCGTAAAAAAGATAGGCAAAAACAATAAAAAGTACAGCTTATTTCCAATACCATGCAGTAACTATTAACATTTTGAAGTATTTACTTTCATGCTATTTTCACTATGTACATGGTTTTTAAATATATTTTTTAAGGATTTCAGAGAGGAAAGAAGTTGGAGAGAGATACAAATATCAATGCTGAGAGAGAATCATTGATTGGCTGCCTCCTGCACAACCCATACTGAGGATCAAGCTCACAACCCGGGTACGTGCTCTGATTGGGAATCGAACCAGTCACCTCCTGGTTCATAGTCTGATGCTCAACCACTGAGAGACGCCAGCTGGGCTCTATGTAAATGTTTTATAAAAAATAGCATAGCATACATGTTGTTTTGAAACTTTGTTTTTCACATAGCAATTACAGCTTATATCTATACTAGAGGCCTGGTGCATGTTTGTGCATGGTGTGGGGGGGTGGCGTGGGGCGGGGAGTCCCTCAGCCCGGCCTGCACCCTCTCCAATCCGGGACCCCTTGGGGAATGTCCGACTACCTTTTGCAATCCGGGACCACTGGCTCCTAACCACTCGCCTGCCTGCCTTATCGCCCCTAACTGCTTCCCTGCTGGCCTGATTGCCCCTCTGCCTTGCCCCGCACTCAGGAACCCAGGATTCCCTCCTCCAGCCAGTCACAGGCACCCAGGACCCAGGATTCCCTCCCTCTGGCTGGCCACAGGCACCCAGGACCCAGGCCGGCTTCGCCTGGGCCGGCTGCAGCCTCAGGGGACTGTGGGCAGGCAGCTTTGCTGGGCCGCAGCCACAGGTGCCCAGGACTGTGGGGTGTGTGGCTTGACACTCTCCCAGGCCACAGCCCCAGCCGCTGGCGCCCAGGACCACGGGGAGGGCGGCTTGTCCCTCTCCCAGGCTGCAGCCTGGCTGGTCCCCATTCCTCTCTCACGAGCTCATTTGTGCCTGGCTGGTCCCCAATCCTCTCTCCCCAGTGTTGAGTGTCTGAGCTGTTATGGCATGAGGGCATGATGACTATTTGCATATTAGCTCTTTATTATATAGGATAATGTTTACCATAGGCCAGGTAGGCTAAATGCCCTCAAAAACAGCTGCATCAGTTTTTATTTCCTCCAAAAAGGTGATCCTTTCTCCATATTCTCCATGACCTCGAATGTTTTAAATTTTAACACTTTTGCCTGCAGCAACTTTTAAAAATTAATTTTACCAGTTTTGATGAATAAATTAGAGCACTAAAGGATGAGTGCTTTCTCCGGAGTAAAAAAAGCCATGCTATAAAAAGTCCCCCTTCCCATAATCTCCTCCAGCTTTTTGCAGATGCTGAATCTCATGGCTTACACACTAACTCATCACAGAGGAATGAGGGGTGTTAACCTGGGACAAACCAGCTCACACAGGCAAGATTCTTGTGGTAGGCAACTCAACATTCACTAATTCACTCACTCATTCATTTAATAAATATTTGAAAGATTATTATATGCGTAGCACTTAGGTAGGCAAGGGTTATGGGGTTCACAGAAATAAAATATTTAGAACAATGTTAAATAAAACATTTAGCACATTACCTGGCACATAAGAATTGATCAATAAATCAATATTTATGCCAGGCACTGTGGTAAATGTTAAAAGAGTGAATTATCTCAATAGAACCCTTTAGGAGCTGGGTTCTATTGTCCTCCCCATTTTGCAGATAAGAAAACTAAGGCCGAGGAAGGTCTACCCAGCTTGAGCAACCTACTTGTAGTTGAGTTCAGTTTGAACTCAAGACTCCAAGGTCTGTGCGCTTATGTTACAGTACCACAAACACAATTCCTTTCCTTAAGAAGCATACAGTCTTGTTAATAATGCTAAAATTGAAACTGGCTAAGTATTCAGCACTTACGTGTTAAGCACTCTGTTAGGTCTTTATTTATATTGATCATTTACTTCATATGACCACTCTATGGCATAGGTATCGTAACTATGATTTTTTTTAAAAAATATTTTTATTGACTTCAGAGAGAAAAGGAGAGGGAGAGAGAGAGAGAGAAACATTAATGATGAGAGAGAATCATTGATTGGCTGCCTCCTGCACACCCCCTACTGGGGATTGAGCTCCCAACCTGGCACGTGCCCTTGACCAGGATTGAACCTGGGACCCTTCAGTCCCCAGGCTGACACTCTATCCACTGAGCCAAACCAGCTAGGGCTGATTGTTTTACAGGTGAAAAAATAGACATTTTGAGAGTTTAAATAATTTGTCCAAGATATAAACAGCTATTAAATTGTAGCACTAGAAGCCAAGATACAAAGAATTACTGTATGGGGAACACGATGAAATGTGCAACAAGTGATGCTACTTAGCTGCCATCAAATATCAGAAGTCAGAGGAAAGAGATTTTGTGATCCAGGAATAATTGCAGAAGGACAGAAAGGGAAAACTCTGGCGACTTGTCAGGCATGTGTCGAAAGCCTTCGCATAGGTTAGTTCATTGTGTCCTCTATGTGGTGAAGGTATTATTATTCTCAATTTGACTGATGAGGAAATGGATTCTTTGGGAGGTAACGCAATGTGTCCAAGGTCACATAGCTAGTAAATGATATGGCTAGAAATGGAACCTATTTGTCTCTCAAGCCTGAGCCCTTAACCTTTATGTTACATGCTTTCCATTGTTGGATCTTGCTTTTTGGTTGTGTAGGAGTCACGCAGGCCGATCTGAGCGGAAAAGGCAAAGGTGAAAGGGCATAAAGCAAGAGTACTGAGGTCTATCCAAGGAAAGGGAAGCAGACCTGCTTGGTCAGTGCTGAATATGTATTTGCTTTGGGAAGGAGCCTTTTGTTCGCACAGCTTTTATGACTATACAAATTGTATAAATGTCTGTTTCTGCCATTATAATGGGCACT
>NW_006352194.1:118623-121694 GCF_000327345.1 Myotis davidii
ATACCTGACCAGGGCCAGGAATTGAGCCTGCAACTGAGGTACATGACCTTAACCTGAATTTTTTCTTTTTTTTTCTTGACCAGAATTGAACCTGAGACCCTTCAGTCCACGGGCTGACACTCTATCCACTGAGCCAAACCAGCTAGGGTTGCCCATTATTTTAGACAAGAAAAGGTGAGAGAGATATGTACTCTTCCTGCTTGCCACTCTTGCCAGTGATATGATAGTCTATATGGAAAACATCAGCAGCAGGCAAACTACCAGAACTATGGAAGAGTTATTAATTTCGTTTTTAAGAATAGAAACCATCTTACAAAAATTAACAGTGTTCTTTTAAACCAGAAATAACTACCTTAAGTGAAAAGAAACTATAACAGAATCAGTAATAGCAACTAAATGATAGTTTATAAAGATCAGCAAACTTTGTCTCTAAAGGGCCAGACAGTAGTTTCCACATGGTCTTTGTTGCAGCCACTCAACTCTGTCATTGTAGTACAAGAGAAGCCGTACACAGCCTGACCTGCGTGACTAGTGGTTGAGCATTAATCTATGAACTAGGAGGTCACAGTTTGATTCCCGGTCAGGGTATATGCCCAGGTTGCAGGATCCGCAGTGGGAGGCATGCAGGAAGCAGCCGATCAATGATTCTCTCTCATCATTGGTATTTCTATCTCTTCCTCTCTGAAATCAATAAAAATATATATTTTTTAAAGCCATACACAATAAATGAATACATGTGGATGTTCCAATAAATCTTTTAAAAAATATATTTTATTGATTTTTTACAGAGAGGAAGGGAGAGGAATAGAGAGTTAGAAACATCGATGAGAGAGAAACATTGATCAGCTGCCTACTGCACACCCCCTACTGGGGATTGAGCCCACAACCAAGGTATATGCCCTTGACCGGAATCGAACCTGGGACCCTTCAGTCCACAGGCTGACGCTCTCTCCACTGAGCCAAACTGGTTAGGGCCCAATAAATCTTTATGTACAAAAACAGCAGGCTCACAGGTATAATTTGCCAACTCCTGATCTATAGTAATTGGCCCAAAAGCAATGTCCAAGAAGTTTATCAAGAAAAAATTTAAACTCCATGAAGGGACATAAAAAGACCAGAATAAATGTCACAATTAGGATAACCTCAGTAATGTAAAGAATTTATTCATTTGTTTAACAAATATTCAGAGTGACTACCATAGGCCAGGCATTGCTTTGGGTGCGAGGGATACAGCAGAGAACAAAGTGCCTATCATCATGAATCTTACATTCTGGTAGAAGAGCAGTGAGTAAAGAATCTAAAGTCGTTTCGTAGCAAAAGCTATGAAAAAGATTAAATAAGACAAAGAGCGAGTGATGGGGAGTGAGTGTGCTACTTAATTTAAGATGATCAGGGAAGGCTTCTCTGACATGCTAGCAGAGACCTGAAAAAGATGAAACAAGCCTACCACGCTGAATTCTGGGGAGGCAGTGTTCCAGTCAAAGAGGTCAGTTCCCCCCGCAAGTTAATCTATACCTTTATAACAAAATTCCAATAGTAATGTTGAGAAACTAAAACTTACTCTAAAATGAATGTGAAAGAATAAAAGGTCTATGAAAGCCAAGTCTATTTTGAGGGGAAAATAAAAGTAGGGATACCTATCCTACTGGTAGGACTGGCTCTACCACAAAGCCACAGTAATAAAGAACATTTATGTTGCTGGCACTGACACAAAGAAAAAGACCAGTGGAAGAGATTGGAGAGCTTAGAACTTAAGTACATACATGGGAACCTAATACGTGATAAAGGTGGCATCACAAAGCACTGAAAGATTGTTTTTCAGATGGTGACAGAAAAGGGAATTCATCATATGGAGAAAATAGCTGCATTTTTACTTGAAACCATGTTACAGGTGGACTCCAGATGGATTAAATACCAAAATGTGAAAGTTAAATAAAGCTAATATAGGAACATACGTATATATTACCTAGGAGTAAATACAGACTTCCTAAACAAGACTCTAAACTAGAAGGCCAAAATTTAGGACATCTGCTTAATGACATCACAACGTAAACATTAAGGAAGGTGACAAAATGGGAGACAGTATCTGCAATGTTTAATACAAACACAGAATAATGTGTAGAAAATACACAGTTCCTGCAAACCAACAAGACAGGCAATCAAACAGAAAAAAAATAGGCAAGGACATAAATAGATACTGGGAAGAAATATGTGCAGTGTTTAAAATTAACAAAGGATTAATGTCTAGAATATACCAAGGATTACTACAAATCAAAACAGGAAAGCAAACAGAAAAATAGGCAAAGGTTATAGATATCTTAAGATGTTTCACACAGTAAAGAGTCTATACAATTTCATATATAAAAAAAGTACAGAAGCCGAAACCGGTTTGGCTCAGTGGATAGAGCGTCAGCCTGCGGACTGAAGGGTCCCAGGTTCGATTCCAGTCAGGGGCATGTGCCTGGGTTGCGGGCACATCCCCAGTGGGAGATGTGCAGGAGGTGGCTGATCGATGTTTCTCTCCCATCGATGTTTCTAGCTCTCTATCTCTCTCTCCCTTCCTCTCTGTAAAAAATCAATAAAATATATATATAAAAAAAAAGTACAGAAAAAAAGGCTCTAATTTCATTGTAATCAGAAAAATGCAAATCAAACAACCAAGAGCTTTAGGGTGGTTGAAATGGATGAAGGGGATCAGAGGTACAAACTTCCATTTTAAAATAAATAAGTCACAGGTATATAATGCACCACATGGGGACTATAGTCAATAATATTATTAACTTTGTATAATGACAGAGGGTAACTAGACCTATGGTGATGATTGTTGTGCAATGTATAGAAATATCAAATCATGATGCTGTACACCTGAAACCAATATAATGTTGTACGTCAGTTATCCTATCTAATAAAAGACAAAAAGGGTAATTAACCATACCTCCACTACGCTTCCCATTGGCTAATCAGGGCGATATGCAAATTAACTGCCAACCAAGATGGCGGCCGGCAGCCATGCAGCTGAAGTGAACATGAGGCTTGCTTGCTCCAGTGATGGAGGAAGCCAAGGTTCCCCG
>NW_006352194.1:122011-122589 GCF_000327345.1 Myotis davidii
GGGCAAACCAGCCAGCCCCCACCCATGCACCAGGCCTCTATCCTATATAATAAAAGGGTAATATGCAAACTGACTCTAACAGCAGAAAGACTGGGAATGACTGGTCACTATGACACACACTGACCACCAGGGGGCAGACGCTCAATGCACGAGCTGCCCTCTGGTGGTCAGTGCGCTCCCACATGGAGGAGCTCTGCTCAGCCACAAGCCAGAGAGTAATAATATTATCTACCTCATATGGTAGTTGTGAGAAATATGAGTTAAAACATTTAAAGCACCTACCACAGAGTTAAGATTATTTAAATGTTAATATTACTGTTAATATGAAAGTATATGCAAGGTGGAAGTTAGTATATCACAAAAAGAATGTTAATTTTTAAAAGTAAGAAAAAGAACATTTATAGCACAATATCACTTACGTGAATTGAACATATTCTCATAACTCTACACGTTTTATAAGATGGGCACCACAGATATACATTGAACATATCAAAATGGGTCCCTATAGGATACAAGGAATGAGAATAAAGCTTAAGAATAAAAGGAAAGCCCTAACCAGTGTGGCTCAGTGGATAGAG
>NW_006352194.1:122690-123908 GCF_000327345.1 Myotis davidii
TAACTCTACACATTTTACAAGATGGGCACCACAGATATACATAGAACATATCAAAATGGGTGCCTATAGGATACAAGGAATGAGAATAGAGCTTAAGAATAAAAGGAAAGCCCTAACCGGTGTGGCTCAGTGGATAGAGCGTCAGCCTGCGGACTGAAGGGTCCCAAGTTCAATTCCAGTCAAGGGCATGTGCCTTGGTTGCGGACACATCCCCAGTGGGAGGTGTGCAGGAGGCGGCTGATTGATGTTTCTCTCTCATCGATGTTTCTAGCTCTCTATCCCTCTCCCTTCCACTCTGTAAAAAATCAATAAAATATATATTAAAAAAAAAATAAACGGAAAGACTACAAAACAAGAAAGGGGCTTTTCCTGAATCATTATGTTAATACTAGAGGCCTGGTGCATGGATTCGTGCACTGGTAGGGTCCCTCTGCCTGGCCGTGCCCTCTCACAATCCAGGACCCCTCGGGGGATGTCGGATAGCTGGTTTCAGCCCGATCCCCACAGGCCTGATCCAGACAGGAGGGAGCCCAATCCTGTGCATTGAGAGTCTGCCCCCTGGTGGTCAGTGCACATCATAGGGACCAGTCGACCAGTTGTTTAGTCACTTGGGCTTTTATATATATAGATACTGTGAAAGGAGGAACAAGATTTATCCACTTACACAATCTATAACTGAGGAGGGGAAACCAACTATCTTTAAAACATTTACAGAAAGCCAAGAAAAGGACCCCAAAGCCAGAGAAATGACCAACCAACCAACTTGGCAGTCATGCCATCTTAGAGCTTATCATTAGGTGAGATATTACTACTACTACTGTGTAAGGCAGAAATAGGTTTTCTGTTACTTGTAGCCCAAAGCATCTTTTTTTTAAAAAATATATTTTATTGATTTTTTACAGAGAGGAAGGGAGAGAGACAGAGAGTCAGAAACATGGATGAAAGAGAAACATTGATCAGCTGCCTCCTGCACATCCCCTACTAGGGATGTGCCCGCAACCAAGGTACATGCCCTTGACCGGAATCTAACCTGGGACTCTAGTCCGCAGGCCAACGGTCTGTCCACTGAGCCAAACTGGTTAGGGCAGTATGGCCATTTTAACAGTATTAATTTTTCATTTTACTCTGTCTTAAAGGCTTTGTAAGATTAGTTCGTTGAGTGTCATAAATGGAAAATGTATCCCCTATGTTAATTATAGATTGATATTAAAAAGAGAA
>NW_006352194.1:124463-125961 GCF_000327345.1 Myotis davidii
GATTAATTAATACATAAAGCACTTAGGATAGTGCTGACATATGTAAGAACTCAATAAATGAGTTTTGTGTTGGTTTTTATAGAAGGACACCATAGCCTAATATCTTAGAAAGATGTTAATAATAAACAAAAAAGGTTATAAACCAGTATGCACAGAATATTTTTACAAAATAAGTGTATCTCATATACATAGATTTACAAAAATAAACACTAGGAAGATATAGTATACAGAAATAGAAATAGTACATCTCTTTCAATAATAAAATTACAGGTCATTTTTCTTATTTTTGTATTTAAAAATTTTTCAACAACAAACACATGCTTTTATGAGAGGTAAAAATGATCATCTGTACCAAAATGAAAACTGTCAGTTTTTTTACTCCAAATAATAATGAATCCGTCCCAAACTAGCAGAGTAATTGGGTAGAGTCAGAAATACAGACATTTCCCTTCATAGCCTTTATTACCACATAATCTGAGCTCAGTCTTATTTTACAAACCTTATACACAAATGGCAAAAACAATTAAGAGATCTTTCTTTCCAGAAGTTAATTTATTCTCATTTCCTCTCTTTTGCATGTGATTCTCTTTATGCAATAGATTCTCCATGTTTTCCTGAGCCTTTAATTTAGAAAAGCTGTCACAAAAGTGAACTTGCCACATGAGGAAATCAGAAAAGAACCAATTAAGTTTTTACTGTCCTCCTTCCAGAGGGAAGAATGCCTGGCTGGCAGTAGTGAAATGGGACAATTATAAAGTCTTTTTTGTAACAGGGGAAGATAAGCCCCAATGGTGGACAGATTGTCTTAGTCACATGAGCCGTTTGGGGTCTATTTTCTCTAGGTGAACTAGGGGTTTTAGCTGCTCTGCAAAGTTCCTCATGTCATCAGAGACCATGTCCTGCCCAGCTGGTGCAACAACACTTAGTTCCACAAGATAGGAGAGTGACAAGGCCTCGGTGCTGTCTGTGCTCCCAGGCACCAGGATACGGAAGATCTTGTACACCATAATCTTCATGATGCCCTTACGGAACAAGTGTCCCTTGGCTACAAACTCATGGTCCATGCGGAAGCCCATTTCCATCAGGAAGTCAGTGAGGTTCTCAGATGTTGCAATGTCCACGCAGTTCCTCACCAGAGCGTGGCGGTTCTTGTCTCCCACTTCTGGCTGTCCCAGGTAGCGTAGATGCCAGGGTGCGCCTGCCCTATCCATAGAGCGTCGGGCCCTTAGAACAAATGGACTGGCCTGCTGGCCTTTAAGGAGGAATACCATCTCATGGTCCAGGAAAGTCTCAGGTTCCATGTTGTCACACAAACCACGAAGGCGATGGATAAGGCTTTCCAAGCTGTGATCTAAAACGCTTCCTTAGGAAGGAAAAAGCACAATTGAGTCCCATCTTTCGGAAAAAGTGGCGACCGCCTCTGGAGCGTGACGGCGGGAATGGAATTAGTAAAAGATTAAAAAAAGTAAATGAAAAAAAAAAGTAAATGAAACAAACA
>NW_006352194.1:126199-141476 GCF_000327345.1 Myotis davidii
GTGAAATAAGCCAGTTGTAAAAAGACAAAAACTGTATGATTCCACTCATATAAGGTATCTATCGAAAGTGTCAAAATCAGAAACAGAAAGTAGAAAGGTTGCCAGGGGCTGGGGTAAGGAGGAAGGGAAATTAGTGTTTAATGGGTATAGAGTTTCAGTTTTGCAAGGTGAAAAAGTTCTAGAGATCAGCTGTACAACAATGTGAATATACTTAACACTACTTAAAAATGTTTATGATGGGAAATTTAATTTTATGTGTTTGTGACCATAAAAAAATTTTTTTAAGTCGATTGGCACGCAGAAACTATGCTGGCTGCCTTTGTAAAACAGCGTGTCGTCTCCACAGAAGCTGAATAGAAGAGGGGAAACTGGTAATCCAAGCTCCCTGGTTCACTCACCCTGCAGCAGGTACTCCATCATGTTAATGGTGCCCCCGGTAACAGGCATCATCGTGACGGGGGGTGCCTCCATGGTGTCTGGTTAAGTTGAAGAACTCAGGCTGGATTCGGTGTCCCCAATCAAGTAAAGCACAGGATAGACCTGGAGAAGTTACACTTGTTAATACATCAGAGATGTGGAGACGCCAGATGTGCTTATGTCAGTGACCTTGACATAAAAAAAAACAGATTCATCATCCATTCAGAGCTTTCTGAGTAGCTGCCACAGGCCAGCTGCAGGAACCGATGATACAGAAATACACAAAGGAGACCTGTTCCTGGAGTCACAGCATCTTCTAGTCTCAAGGTCTGAAGCCTCTAAGTTTTCCGTGCGATCTTGAGGAAGTCATCAAACCTCTCCCTCAACGTCTTCCTTATGAAATGGGGCCAACGACATTTAAGACCCCCCAAAGCGCTGTTGCTCAGACAGCACAATGAACATGCAGTAACACTCAGAAGGACTCAGTGGTGGCGGAAGGGACTTGTTCAACTCACCGGTGAGGATACTGAGATCCAGAGAGGGAACAAGGGCACAAGCAAGTCGCGGCAGAGGCCGGACCCGAAGACGATCCCGGCCTCCCGCCTCTGAAAACCCTTTAGAGCAGCCGGCGGAAGCGTGTAGTTCCTGCCGAATGGCGTAGGTGCTCCTCCGCCGGCACCGGAACTCGCGTGCCGCACACCTCCGCGTGCGCTGCAGCCCTTCTCCCACGCGAGGAGCTACGTCAACCCAAGCATCGCGGAGCTTCGGAGAAACATTTGGCCCCCAGCCCTAAAGTTAAAGCGCCCTGTACAGGGCAACACTTCCTCCTCCTTTCCCCGCTTCCGCCACACAGCCGCCCGCGCCGTACGGGTACCGAGAGGGCTTAAAAGTCGCTCCTCCGCCCGGCGAGCAGAAGCGCATGCGCGGGGTGCGCTGCCGGCGGAAAGATGGCGACCGCCTCTGGAGCGTGACGGCGGTGGGGCGGGAGGGGGCGGGCTGACGTCATAGGCGCGCCTCCCGGAAAATATTTGTTTTCCCCCCACCCCCGAGTTCCACGACACTGGGATGTTTTTGTCTAGAAAATCTCTTGGAGCTGACGGAGGAAAGAGAGCCTGGGGCAGGGCACTGCAGACAAAGGAGGAGAGACGTAAAACACTTCTTGTTGGGGACCTGCAGGTGAAAATTAAAAGACCCCTTTACCGCTTAGCATCATGTTACGAACAACTAGGGAGCTCGGCAATATACGTAATATTTGTTTGCTGAGTATACTTTACTTCAATTTAAAGATGCAGGGAGGTAAGTAAATTCAAGGAATATTTATTGAACGAAGTTTATCTATAAAGTGGGCACTAGAGTTGGGTGAATGAGTCAGTCTCCTACATAGAAAACTGGCCGGGACCGGTTTGGCTCAGTGGATAGAGCGTTGGCCTGCGGACTGAAAGGTCCCAGGTTCGATTCCGGTCAAGGGCATGTACCTGGGTTGCGGGCACATCCCCGGTGGGAGATGTGCAGGAGGCAGCTGATCAATGTCTCTCTCTCATGGATGTTTCTAGCTCTCTATCTCTCTCCAAAAAAAACCTGTAGCAGCGGTTCTCAACCTGTGGGTAGCGACCCCTTCGGAGGTTGAACGACCCTTTCAGAGGGGTCGCCTAAGACCATCCTGCATATCAGATATTTACATGACGATTCATAACAGTAGCAACATTACAGTTATGAAGTAGCAACGAAAATAATTTTATGGTTGGGTCGCAACTTGAGGAACTGTATTTAAAGGGCCAGAAGGTTGAGAACCACTGCGTGTAAGGGGACACCAGGAATCTCAGTAGCTAAGAGAAATACTATTTAAATGCAATATTTTGCTAATTTAATACAAAAGAATCCTTAATAAACAAAATAGCAAAAATTTAAAATTGATCTTCACAGCAGCCTGATGAGCCAAGTGCAGTTAGTACTGTAATTTTACAGATGGGGAAACTTAGGCAAGAGAACTTAATAACATGCAAGGATTGGAGAGCCAGGGATACAGATATAAGCTGCTGACGTCAGAGCCCACCTCTTAATTATTCCACAATCTGCCATTTCTAGCCCTGACCAGTGTGGCTCAGTTGATTGGGTAGATCCCCAGTAGGGGGCGTGCAGGAGGCAGCCATCATGTTTCCCTCTCACATCCATGTTTTCTTTTTTTTTTCATGTTTCCCTTTTTTTCTCTCTCTAAAAATCAATTTAAAAATTTTTAAAAACTAACAATAACATAACCCTTCTAGTTCTAGTCCCCCCCACTGTAACCTGTACTACTTTTCATTCATTTGTGTGTTTTTAAAATTATTTTTATTGATTTCAGAGAGGAAGAGAGAGGAAGAGAGAGAGAGAGAGAGAAACATCAATGATAAGAGAGAATCATGGATCGGCTGCCTCCTGCACGCCCCACACTGGGGATGGAGCCCACAGCCAGGGCATGTGCCCTTGACTGGGAATCAAACCGTGACCTCCTGGTTCATAGGTCGCAGCTCAACCACTGAGCCACGGTGGCTGGGCTGGTTTTTTTTTTAATTGAATATTTCTTGAAAGTCTAGTGTGCTTTAGATATTGACTTCGTCTCTGCCCTCAAAAGAATTTATTAACAAAGACAGTACCATGTGGTTGATTCAATGGGACATAAACAGTTCAACCGTTTCGGAAGCAGTCAGGACTCTTGATTCATCTTGAGGGCATAGAGAAGGATTCCCCAGTAAAAGTAATTAATGCCCAAAATAACTTCAAGGAACAATAGTGTCAGCCCGATAAAGGAGGAAAGGCACATCCAGGTAATGGGAACATTTACAAAGGTAATTGAATGAAATAGAATTGGGACATAGAATTTGAGGTTGGGAGGGGTAAGAAATGTCTGGAGAAGGGGTCAGGCCCAGATCCTGGAGGACTTTACATGTCAGACTAACGCAGAGATGTGAACTTTAAAAGGATCACTCTGGCGCTCCCTTGGAATATCCAGTTGGTTGAGCATCGTCCTGTGCATGGAAAGGTTGCCTGTTTGATTCCACATCAGGGCACATACCTGGGTTGTGGGTTCCATCCCCCAAGTGGCAGTGTTCAGCCAGAATTCAGAGGAGAGAGAGCTGGGCTAGAGGTAGAGATTTCATAGAGCTTCATAAATGGTAGCTAAAGGCATGAGAATAAATGAGATCATCCTGAAAAAAGTGTAGAATAGGAAGAAAAGATGGCTAAGAGCTGGACTTTGCAAAAGACTCTGACAGTTACTAGAGCCGCATATACTCCAGGGCTCAGGATATGCCCTCTGGTCAGCTTGGTGATTCACAATATTGGGCAGACTGACAAGCTCTCAGCGCAGTAATTCGTGATTAGAGGAGGCTGTAAAATTGCTGGGCTCTCTTTTCCTATTCAGACACAAACTTCAGAGTGGAAAGCTCAGTGAATTATGAGTCCTTAGAGGCATCATAGTATTATTCAAATTTCAGCTGGCATTGTGAAGTAGGGTTAAAATTTCTAAAAAGGTAAGAAATGGGTGAACAATATAGTAAAATTTGGACAAGGCCTAGGAGTTATAGGGATAAGTTTCTCTGATAAGGATGTGAGGTCTGAAGCTTAGAATGGGGCTCACTTCTGTTCTCTACCACTACCCAGCTGTGCAGCCTTGGGCAATTCACTTCCCCTCTCTGAGTCTCAGCTTCCTTTTTTGTAAAACAGAGATTTAACAAACTTTCTAAGGCAGAGGTTGCAAAAATGAGATGTTTATGAAACTCTTAGCATAGTGCCTGGCTTATTGTAAGAAATAAATAAATGGTAGCTATCCTATATAATCAAAGGCTAACATGCAAATCGACCAAACAGCAGAACCACCGGTCACTATGACGCGCACTGACCACCTGGGGGCAGACGCTCAACCCAGGAACTGCCCCCTGGTGGTCAGTGCACTCCCATAGGGGGAGCACCACTCAGCCAGAAGCCGGGCTCACGGCTGGCTAGCACAGCGGTGGTGGCGGGACCCTCTCCTACCTCCGCAGCAGTGCTAAGGATGTCCAACTGCGGCTTAGGCCCACTCCCCACAGGAAGCGGGCCTAAGCTGTCAGTTGGACATTTCCCTGAGGGCTCCCGGACTGCGAGAGGGTGCAGGCCGGTCTAAGGACAAATTTCGTGCACCGGGCCTCTAGTTATTATAATATTTTATATCTCTAATTTGAGCAAGTACATTCTGTCTTACTGAATATATTATGTGCATGTCTCATCTCCTTGGATAGATTGTAAACATCTTGGAATGGAGGAATCATGTATGTTCTTTATATATGTGTGTCTTAGCACAGGCTAGTATAACAAAATACCACAAATTAGGTGGCTTTTAAATAACGGAAATTTATTTTCCTTGTTATTACAATTAATGGCAGCAAAGGAGGAGAAAAGTTCAGATATTAATGCGTCCCAGCCAATCACTAGACTGGCTTAAAGGTGTAGGATCAGTTCTTGGCCAGCCTTCATTAGGACAGTAGACCATCAACGTGGATTGCAAGGCACACATACATAGTTCCTTCATCAGCTTTCTAGAATGACCTTATGGATAATAAGATCTTCCCCTATTATTGGTATGCAATGCTAGGCTCTCACCTTTAGTGTTGCAAACTAATATTTCCCCAGGAATGAGTTGACATTGAGTGCTTCCTATATGCATAGCCCTATGTGAAAGGTATAACTGCTTTTCAACCTAATTATCTCTAGCAGTCCTCCACTCAGAATTCTCATTATGCCTACATGATCTGCCCCCATCACCTGTTTCCTCTTTGACCATATTCCAACCATCCCCATCTGTGCCTGCTCACTCCCCATCCACTCAGCTCTAGCCACTCTGTTCTCATGGCTCCTATTTGAACAAGTCAAGGATGCTCCCATTTTAAGTGTTTTGTACTTATTGTACAGTCTGCCTGGAACTCTCCTTTTTCACTGTACTGCAGCATTCACTCCCATGCTTCCTTCTGGTCTTTGCTCAAATCTTTATTAGAGAGGCCTTCCCTGGCCACCTCTTTCAAATTGTAGCCCCGCGCCCGACCCCCATACTCTGCTGTATTTTGACTCGGTGACACAATGCCTGGATGAGAAGTAAACTTCCTTCCACCGGAAATATTAAAGCAGAGATTATGGTAGAAGAATTCTTCCCTAGACTGGGAAACTGAACTATTACCTTGTCTTAGTTCTTACCAGTACATACTCTCCATTCTAAGTCACATCATTTACTTATTAACAGAGTTTCAAGCAATTGAGAGACACCTCCATATACATGTACATATGTATTATCAGACAAGGCCTAAATAAACATGGACACAAAGTACATGTTAGAGTTGAAAAAATATGGTAGTTGAACCTTATGATTTCATAATCCATAGAGATACCTAGTTTAGTAATTCTTCACCTTTGGATTTTTTCCAATTATGGAAATGACAGCATCATTATTAATAGTAACTGCTAAGAGCAAACACCCAATGACAAATAAATGATACAATTCTTGCTCTCAAGGAGTTTGGTTTCTGAGAGACAGGTGAGACATGCCAGATAATTTTGTGCCTAGTAGTCTTCATCGGCTGCTGACTCAAGAGTTACCTCCCTACCCAGCATGACAGGCAGCATCAGCCATTTCACCTTTTTATTCATCTTAAGGCAGGGACCTATGAAAGTCTGGCAGAAAGGTAATTGACCTATTTACTTGCTCTTTTCCACTTCGCCCAGCCAGCCCAACCCAGCCTCTGGCTGACCAGGTGCTGAGGTGCCTCAAGGGGGATAGACTATAATAGTTAATGTATTACACACATCCATCAAAGATTAACGATGAGCTCTGTTTTAGCTGAACTGTAACTGTCTGTCTGGGTTTCTCCCCTCCCAGGTCTGTCTGGGGAAGTCTGTTGTTTTCTGTCTAAAGATAATTAACCCACTGGTTCTTGAATTTCCTAGATGGAGGCCCTTTGGATAGCTCCCCTTTAGTGCGTGCTTACTGGGGACCATAACAGCTCTGGGGCAAGCACTTTCTGTGAATCTGGATCATTCATTTACTTCTCATACCAGCCTTCTGGGGCATGTGGCGTTTTCCAGTCTCATAGCTGCAAGAATTGTGTCTGTCCTGCAGTATGTTTGCCAGTGAAAGGATTTGTTTCTGGTCCCTTTCATCATCATTAACCCCTTCCTTGGGCCAGGTGGTCCTTTACCATCATCTATACTATCAACTCAAACCGTTCCTGGGGGAGACTCTTTGTACAGTCCAGAGGAGATGAAGAAGACTGCGTGGAGAAGCAGAAGGGCATGGGGGAGCATGTAGTGTGTAGTGTTTAAGATGGGCCATGGAGCCAGGCTGACCGACTGGGTTAACGTTTCTATCACTGTCTAGCCATGTAGGCTTGGGCAAGTGACTTTGCCTCTGTGAACCTCATATTCTCAGCTCTCCAATACGGAGAATACTAGTACTTCCCTCTAAGGTTGTTATGAGGATTTGACTGATAGATATGGCACAGAGCAAGGATCATTAAAAAGTCAAACTATTCCCAATATTGTGGGATTTGGCCTCTACAAAATGTGGGTTAAAAACAAACAAACAAACATGCCGAAACCGGTTTTGCTCAGTGGATAGAGCATCGCCTGCGGACTGAAGGGTCCCAGGTTCGATTCCGGTCAAGGGCATGTGCCTTGGTTGCAGGCACATGCCCAGTGGTGGGTGTGCGGGAGGCAACTGGTCGATGTTTCTCTCTCATCGATGTTTCTAGCTCTCTATCCCTCTCCCTTCCTCTCTGTGAAAAATCAATAAAAATATATTTTTTAAAAAAAACAAACAAACATGGGCCATGTCTAGACTCAGCTACATGCAGGTGTGTGGCCTTGACCTAGTCACTTAATTTCACAGAGTCTGTTTCTTAATCTGTAAAACAGGAAGATTTTCTACTTAATAGGAATGCTGTGAAGAGTACAGATGGTTTATACATGTTTAGCATATAATAGGTGTTTTTATTTTATTTTTTTAAAGAATGTTTTCATTTTATTTATTTATTTTTGTTATCCTCACCCGAAGATATTTTTCCATTGATTTTTAGACAGAGTGGAAGGGAGGGGGGGAGACAGAAAGGAAGATCAATGTGAGAGAGACACATCGATTGGTTGCCTCCCATACATACCCTGGCCAGGGCTGAGATGGAGCCTGCAACTGAGGTATGTGCCCTTGACTGGAATCGAACCTGGGACCATTCAGTGTGAGGGCCGACGCTGTATCCACTGAGCCAAACTGGCTAGAGCTGTAATAGGTGTTTTTATTTTTTTATTTTATTTATTTTTATTTTTTTTTACATTTTATTGATTTTTTTACAGAGAGGAAGGGAGAGCGATAGAGAGTTAGAAACATCGATCAGTTGCCTCCTGCACACCCGCTACTGGGGATGTGCCCGCAACCAAGGTACATGCCCTTGACTGGAATCGAACCTGGGACCCTTCAGTCCGCAGGCTGACGCTCTATCCACTGAGCCAAACCAGCCAGGGCGAGAGCTGTAATAGGTGTTTTTAGACACTGCCTCAATAGCTTGTCTGGAGAGGCAGGATGTACACATTAAAGAGAGAACTAATGAAAAATGTTAAGAAGAATTGGCATGTCTCTATATGAACGTAGCCAGGCAATCTGTAGAATACAATTCAGTCAACACTTAACGTGTGCCCTTTGTAGTCCAGGCATTATTCTGGGCTCTTGAACTATAAGCATAATCATGACAGCCCTGTCCGGGTAGCTCAGTTGGTTAGAGTGTCGTACCAATAGGCCAAAGTTTCGGGTTCGATCTTAAGTCAGGGTACATGTAAGAATCAGCCAATGAATGTATAAATAAGTGGAACAACAAGTCAATGTTTCTCTAAGATCAATTTAAAAAATCAAGGAAAAAAAAGCATGAAAGCCTAAATTCTTCCCTTGATAGAGCCTACATTTTAGTAATAAAATATTAGCATTGAAAATGGTTACAAAAGAAAAATGTGAAAAACGCTTACAATGTCAACTAAAAAAGGCAATTACAAAGTCATATGTGCAATATGATTTTAACTATATAGAGTCTCCAAAACATCTGAGCAGAGAGGAAAGAAACAAAACATCCTAATGCTAACAATAATTGTCTTTGTTTGGTTAATGAGGCAAGAGATTATTTTTCCTCCACTTGTCTCTGTTTTCCAAATTTTTGATGAGTATGTGTTACTTAAAAAACAAAACAAAACAAAAAAACAACTTGAAACAGCCCAGCCAGTGTGGCTCACTATTTGAGCGTCGAACCAAGAGGTCACTGAACATGCCCTGGTCTGGGGCTCAATCCCCAGTAGGAGGCATGCAGGAGGCAGTTGTTTGATGTTTCTCATCTATGTTTCTATCTATCTATCCTTCTTCCTTCCTCTCTCTCTCAAATCAATAAAAACATTTTTAAACACTTAAACCAACTGTCCATTTACAGGTACATGGATAAACAAATTATAATATATCCATACAATGGAATGTTATTCAGCAATAAAAAAGAACAAACTACTGATATATGCAACATGATAGGTTAATGTTACATTCTAAGTGAGAGAAGTCAGACACAAAAGGATATATCGTTTGTGATTCCATGTATATGATGTTCTAAAGCAGATAAAACTAACCTATAGTGAAAGCAATTAGATTTCTGCTTGCCTGGAGTGAGGAATGGGAAGTATTGATTGCAAAGGGACACAGGGAACTTTTTGGGAAAATGGAATTATTCTATATTTTGATTGTGGTGGTGATTACTCAGGTATGTATATTTGTCAAAACTCATCAAGCTGTACATTTAAATTGGTATCAATACAATTGATTAAAATAATGAAAAAATTACAGTTATTTTCTGGTTACAAAAGCCTTACATGCTCAGTGTAAGAAATTATAACTTTTTATTTTTTACTTTTTTTAAAAAATATTTTATTGATTTTTTTACAGAGAGGAAGGGAGAGAGATAGAGAGTTAGAAACATCGATGAGAGAGAAACACCGATCAGCTGCCTCCTGCACATCTCCCACTGGGGATGTGCCCGCAACCCAGGTACATGCCCTTGACCAGAATCGAACCTGGGACCTTTCAGTCTGCAGGCCCTTGCTCCTGCATGCCCCCTATTGGGGATTGAGACAGAAACCCGGGCATATGCCCTGACCAGGAATCTAACCATGACCTCCTGGTTCATGGGTTGACGCTCAACCACTGAGCCACACCAACTGGGTAGAAGTTATAATGTTTTAGAAAAAAATTGTAATATTTATAACAAAATTCCTTCCTACATTTTGAAAAATTGGAAGGTCACTCTAAGCACAGGGTTGGTACACAATAAGTATTGATAATAAATAAATAAATAAATAAATAAAACAGAGTAAGAGAGATAATTAACTCCATTAGGAAGCAGAGAAGAGTGAATAGAATGGAATACCCAGTAAAATCTGTAAATCTAAGCGAAACCCTGCTGGAGGATGAAGATGTCAGGGATGATAGGATATGTGTGACCTCTGTAAGACCCTAACAGGTTTGGAAAGAAGGGAGAAAAAAAGGCCAGAACAAGGGAACTGATAAGGAATTGTGTTTGGTTGTGTTCTGAGGGTTTTCTCTTCCCATTTCATTGGGGAAAGAATGAGAATGTGGCCATGGTAAAAATCATAATGGCAGAGAAAAGCTGAAAATAAGTGGAGGAGGAATTGGGCACAGTGGTATGTCCTGCACCTGGATTGCTGGTATCATAGTCATCCCAATTTTATGGATGTGAACATGGGTCAGTGCAAGTCATGAAAAAATTGTAAGCCAAAGCTGAGACTTCCTGATAAAGCGCCAAGTTAGAAGAATTCTTCATCAGTGTTTTCTGCTCTTCGCCCAGAAGAAGCAAGAATGGGCTGTGGGAGTAGAGACCGTGTCTAATGGATGACTTAGGGAAAAACCTTATAATATGAAGTCATAGGATAATAAACTTAAAAGTGAGCTTTCAGCCCCTTAGCCTAGCTCCCTCTCCTCCACCCCAAAGAATACAGAGGGAAACCAAGGTCCAAGGAGCAGAAGGGACTTACCTAAATGACTCAGCGTAGAATGGCAAGCCCTGAAAAAGAATTTTTCTTGTTATTTCCTTCTGTACCCTAGCTCTTTAGTCATACAGACTTGGGGTTGGTTCTTGACCCTGTACTAACTAGTTATGTGAAAACAACATCTCTGATGCTCAGTATGTGCATTTGTAAAAGAAATAATAGCATCTACCTCATTGGCTTGCGGTAAAAGCTAAATTATATAGTGTATGTAGGATGCACAATAATTTAAATATGTACACATTTCCCACTTTACAGATGAGGCTCTGAAGCTTGTTCAAACTTTCTTTGGTTCAGGGTTGTAGCTAAAGTCAAAAAGAGAGCCTAGAGCCCCTAGCTGGTATGGCTCAGTTGGTTAAGCATCGTCCCATAGACCAAAAGGTCACCCAGTTTGATTCTGGGTCAGGGCACATGGCCTGGGTTGTGGGCTCCATCCCCAGCAGGGGGCATACAGGAGGCAACCCGTTGATGTTTCTCTCTCACATTGATGCTTCTTTCCCTCTCCCTCTCTCTAAAAAATCAATGAAAAAATAGTATATATAATATATATCCCACGTTCAAAGGCTGTTAAATCGCGTTGTTTACCCATATCATCAGAAAAAAAATCACTTCCATTGTCGTGGTAAACAACCTGCTACCCTATTTATAATGGTCTGGCCCTCTAGCAACTTCAGCGTGAAATTATAGCTAATTTGCCTACAAATGTCAGGTGGTTATAATAATCTGGCCACTCAATGTATATATTTAAAAACATTTTAATTTCATATTTTAAAAAAAAGAGAGAGAGAGAGAGCTAGAAGAAATGCAAGAAACTTCTGCGTGAGGATTGGGTGGGCACAGGGTGAGCCAAGCTCTCCTTGCACCTGTCTATCCAGGAGCTCCAGAAGACACTAGTCACAGTGACCTTCCCTGCCTCTGCCACCTCAGTGCACAAACAGGTTGTGAAACAACCTGGGCAGTGACTCAGCCGGAGGACCTGCTCTGCTGGTCAGTGCGGGCAGGCTGGCTGTTTGGTTGAGTCTTGAAAGGACATCATGTCTAACAAACACATTGCTTGTCAAATCCCTGACAGGGGTACCAAGCACAAACTGTGAACTCTGGTCCCTAAGGCGTCACAGATGACTGAACTGGGGTGCCTAAGTTGTTTACATCTCTTGGTTGTTATTCTGGTCTAACAACTGTCCAGGACAGTGCCAGGAAGAGGGGAGTGTGTTAGAGGCCGGGAAGCGCCTATTTTTCAAGAGGCTGCTTGATATGGTGACCAGGGCCTGGACTTCTGGTGTCCACATTATGCAGACCGGCGTTCCGATCCTGGCTCTGCTGCTTGCTGTATTTGTGACCTTGGGCAGATGGCTTACCCTCGCTAAGTTTCAATTTCCTTATTCTACAAAATACCCACCTTGCAAAATTGTCTTTTAGAGATAAAAGATGTAAATATGCTGGAACATAGAAAACTCTTCAGAAATTGTTAGTTAGGATCCTGTGCCCCCTTTTCCACTCCAAACTGAAACCGCACCTCATGAGCTAAGGGTTTATGGTGCAGTGGCACTTTCCCACTTAGCTAGACGTGGTGAAAAAGCAACCAGTACCATTATCATATACTATATACATGCCCAGGCTGGTTGTATCATTGCTATTCTATTGATTCCAATATTTATTTTCTAATACTAAATTAGAAAGACATTTTATTTTTTTTATTTTATTTTTCCTTCTTTTTATATTCCATTGATTTTTTTACAGAGAGGAAGGGAGAGAGACAGAGAGTTAGAAACATCGATGAGAGAGAAACATCGATCAGCTGCCTCCTGCACATCTCCCACTGGGGATGTGCCCGCAACCCAGGTACATGCCCCCGACCAGAATCGAACCTGGGACCCTTCAGTCCGCAGGCTTACTCTCTATCCACTGAGCCAAACCGGTTTTGGCGAGAAAGACATTTTAAATTAAGGGGTATGGTAGACTGATAATTGGCCTCCGAAGATAACCAGATCCTAATCTCAGGTACCTATGAATGTTACCTTATAAGAGACTTTGTAGATTTGATTAAGTTAAGGATATTGAGATGGAGAGGTTGTCCAGGTATGTCCTCCCCTCCCCCCCGCTCCAGCCCCTGGGAACCACCAATCTGTGTTCTGTCTCTATGAATTTATCTATTCTGAGTGTTTCAAGTGAATAGAATCATAAAATACACGGCCATTTGTGTCTGGCTTCTTTCACATAGCATAATACTTTTTGAGGCTTATCCATGTTGTAGCATGCAAACTTCATTTCTTTTCATGGTTGAGTAATATTTTTATTATTATATTTTCAAATATAATATATTGAATATATTTTATTGAGTAATACTTTTATTATTATATTTTCAAATATAATATATTTTATTGATTTCAGAAAGGCAGGGAGAGGGAGAGAGAGAGAGAGAAACATCAATGATGAAAGAATCATTTATCTGCTGCCTCCTGCACACCCCCTACTGGGGATTAAGCCTGAAACCCGAAACCCGAGCAAGCGTATGCCCTGACAGAATCAAACGGTGACCTCCTGGTTCATAGGTCAATGCTCAACCACTAGTCACACCAGCCAGGCAGTAATATTTTATTATATGTGTATATACACAATTTGTTTATCCAGTCATCCATTGATATATACTTGGAACCATACAGTATGTGATCTTTTGTGACTGGCTTCTTTCACTTACTATAATGGTTTTTTTGTTTGTTTGTTTTTAAGATAAAACACAAGTCAAATTTATTAGAGTTGCCCACAGTCAGCAATGGTGATCTTCTTGCTGGGCTTGCCATTCCTGGACCCATAGCGCTCAATGGCTGTCACAATACCCATGCCTGCCTTCACCTGGCCAATCACCACATGCTTGCCATCCAACCACTCAGTCTTGGCCTGCAGATGAAAAACTGGGAGCCGTTGGTGTTCGGTCCGGCATTTGCCATGGACAAGATGCCAGGACCTGTATGTTTCAGGACAAAGTTCTCATCCTCAAATTTCTCCCCATAGATGGACTTGCCGCCTGTGCCATTGTGGCGTGTGAAGTCACCGCTCTGGCACATAAATCCCGGAATAATTCTGTGAAAGCAGGAACCTTTATAACCAAATCCCTTCTCCCCGGTGGTCAGAGCACGGAAGTTTTCTGCCATCTTTGGAACCTTGTCTGCAAACAGCTCGAAGGAGATGCAGCCCAGGGGCTCGCCGTCGGCGGCAATATCGAAGTACAAGGTGGGGTTCACCATGGCTAGTCTCGGACGGCTTCGGGGCGGCGGCATCTGCCTACTATAATGTTTTTATTCATCCACCTATAATGTGTCAATACTTTATTCCTTTTTATTGCTGAGTAATATTCCATTATGTGGATATCTATCACAAGCATTAATTTTTATAATTAATGAAACAACTACAGCCTTGATTAGTTTCCTATTGCTGTTGTAACTATCACAAAGTTAGTGGCTTAAAATAACAGAAATGTACAGTTCTGTTACATCTTTTGCCTACACTCAGTTGTGTCAAGAGATGTAAATGAGTTTTATGGGGCTAAAATCAAGGTGGCAGAACTGGTTCCTTATGGAGGCTTCAGGGGAGAATTCATTTCTTGCCCCTTCCTATTTCCGGTGGCTGCTCAGATTCCTTGGCTTGCGGTCATAAAAAATTAGACAATATATATAATCAAAATGAAGAAAACACTTTAAACAGTTATAATTCTACCACTCTTGGACACGCATATCAATTTCTGTGTTTTTAGCTGCAAGTGAAATAAAAAAACAACCACAATGAGATACCACCTCAAATGCACCAAATTGACTATAATTTGAAAAATGAGAAATCACAAGTGTTGGTGAGGATGTGGAGAAATTTGAAACCCTCATACACTGATGGTGGATTGCACTGTGGTTCAGCCCCTGTGGAGAACAACTTAGCAATTCCTCTAAAAGTAAAACATAGGAGCACCATATGACCCTGAAATTTCACTCCTATATACCCAAAATAACTAAAAACAGGCACCCAAACAAGTACATACACACATATGTTCATAGCAGCATTATTCACAGTAGCCAAAGATGGAAACAACCCAAATGTCCATCAGTGGATGGCTGGACACACATATTGTGTAGATACACATTCAATAAAATGTTACTCAGCTATGGAGAGGAATGAAGTATCGATGCATGCTACAACATGGATAAGCCTAAAAAAACATTATGCTGTGACCTTGGGCTATGAAAGAAGCCAGACACAAATGGCCGTGTATTTTATGATTCTATTCACTTAAAACACTCAGAATAGATAAATCCACAGAGACAGAACACAGATTGGTGGTTCCCAAGGGCTTGGGGAGGAGCGGGTGGGAGAAAGATATAATGGGTTACGGGGTTTTACTCTGGAGAGATAGAAATATTTAGGAATTGGAGGTGGTAGTTGTACAGCATTGTGAACGTACTACATGTCACTGTACTGTGACATTTAAAGTGGTTAATTTTATATTATGTGGATTTCATCTCAATAAATTATTTTTTAAAACTACTCTCAGAGCTCTTGCTGGGTAGCTCAGTTGGTTAGAGCACCATCTTGATACCCCAAGGTTAAGGGTTCGATCCCCGGTCAGGGCACATACAAGAACCAACCAATGAATGCACCTCCCTCTCCCCAACCCTTCCTCTTTCTCTCTATAAACTCAATCAATAAATACACATTTTAAAAACTGCTCTCAGCCGAGCCGAAACCGGTTTGGCTCAGTGGATAGAGCGTCGGCTTTCGGGGCGGAGGGGCCCCG
>NW_006352194.1:141762-145447 GCF_000327345.1 Myotis davidii
TGCTCTCAGATTTAAGAAAAATTTATTGTCTTTCATATGATGAAGTTCTGAGTTAGAGAAGCTCTAGAATTACTGCAGTAGCTTAAAGATTTTGTCACGGACCCAAGTTCTTTCTTTCTCTGCTTTGCCTTTCTCGGCATTTGGCATGCTCCTCTTTTTTGTGATTGAAAGATGGTTGTCAAGCACTGTGTGCAGATATAACATCTCGCTCCAATAGATTATAGTGGAACAAAAATAAGGATGCCTATTCTTGTAAGTATCTATTTTTTAAAAAAATAGCAGCATTGTTGAGATATAATTCACATACCATACAATTTACTCATCTAAAAATACAATTAAGTGATTTCTACTATATTCAGATATTTGTGCAACCATCACCACAATCAAGTTTAGAACATTTTCATACTGTTTTGCAACTTGATTTATCATGTGATGATATACTGGGTATACCTTCCATGAACATACATATTCATTTATAACATGGTTTTAATGGCTAAATGACATTTGTGAGTGCTTTGAGTTCTGTAGCATAGAGAAGCCTCTCTATAAGTTTGTGTTGGTACACTTCAAATCAGATTCATAGAAAGCATTTAAGTGCTGGCTCAGAGAGAAAGAACTGGATGCAGGGCACATACAAGAACCAACCAATGAATGCACCTCCCTCTCCCCACCCCTTCCTCTTTCTCTCTATAAACTCAATCAATAAATACACATTTTAAAAACTGCTCTCAGCCGAAGTTCTTTCTTTCTCTGCTTTGCCTTTCTCGGCATTTGGCATGCTCCTCTTTTTTGTGATTGAAAGATGGTTGTCAAGCACTGTGTGCAGATATAACATCTCGCTCCAATAGATTATAGTGGAACAAAAATAAGGTTGCCTATTCTTGTAAGTATCTATTTTTTAAAAAAATAGCAGCATTGTTGAGATATAATTCACATACCATACAATTTACTCATCTAAAAATACAATTAAGTGATTTCTACTATATTCAGATATTTGTGCAACCATCACCACAATCAAGTTTAGAACATTTTCATACTGTTTTGCAACTTGATTTATCATGTGATGATATACTGGGTATACCTTCCATGAACATACATATTCATTTATAACATGGTTTTAATGGCTAAATGACATTTGTGAGTGCTTTGAGTTCTGTAGCATAGAGAAGCCTCTCTATAAGTTTGTGTTGGTACACTTCAAATCAGATTCATAGAAAGCATTTAAGTGCTGGCTCAGAGAGAAAGAACTGGATGATAGCAGAGACCAATTTATTGGATTCTCTGTCACTTTAAATTATGGCAAAAACTCAGGAGCCTCTTTCCCGGACAACAGGGGTCCATAGGTGCTCCCTCTACTTTCCTATACTTTCATGTCAATTCCCTTACCCACTAGAGAGCTTGCTTCAGTAATTATCACATCTTTCCTTCCTGCTGGCTATTTTTGCCTCCCTTTCATGTCTCTCTAGACCCTAAAGCCTATGTAAAACTCCTTAGAATGACATTTGAGACTGCCCCCCGCCCAATCATATTAGCCAGAAGTTGTCTAGTTGCAAGTAACAAAAAGCCAACCTCATATAACTAAGGAGCACAGTTACAGGCCTGTCTACATCCAGAGACTCAAAAACAATCATAAAGAATCTTTCTCGCCCTATCTGGCTTGGCTCAGTGGATAGAGCGTCAGCCTGCAGACTGAAGGGTCCCGGGTTCGATTCCGGTCAAGGGCACATGCCTGGGTTGTGGGCTCAATCCCCAGTGGGGGTGTGCAAGAGGCAGCCAGTCAATGATTCTCTCTCATCGTTGATGTTTCTAGCTCTCCCTCTCCCTTCTTCTCTGAAATCAATAAAGAGATATTTAAAAAAATATCTCTCTTGCCGAGCCGGTGTGGCTCAGTGGTTGAGTGTAGACTCATGAACCAGGAAGTTATGGTTTGATTCCCAGTGAGGGCTGTGCGGGAGGCAACCAATCCATGATTCTTTCTCATCCCTGATGTTTCTAAATCTCTCTCTCCCTTACTCTCTCTGAAATCAATTAAAAAATTCTAACTCTCTGTTTTTTTATCTCTCTCTGTCTTTGTCTCTGACTCTCTTTAATCTCTAAATTTGATTTTCCTTTCTCTTAGCTTTCCTGGTGAAACAGAGCTTCTTTTTTTTTTTTTTTTTTTTTTACCAAAGTTCCAACATTGGTGCCCAGGAGGATTCTCACTAGCCTCGCTTGGGTTATGTGTGCATCTTTGATCAGTCACTGTTGTGCTGTAAGTGAGCAGACCAGACTATTGTGCCCCCACATCTGGAGGCATACAGGTGGGGTCAGGCCCACCAGAACTCTGTAGAATGAGAGCAGGATAAGTGGATCTCTAAAGCAAACTAGGATTGGCTGTTTCCAAAAGCTGTAAAGTCGTCTGGGTTGGGAGATGCTGACATCCTGTCCCCACCAGCTTGGTCATGGGTTGTATACAACTCAGTATCCAGTCTAATCAGTTGGTGCCTAAGCCCTTCTGGCTTTTAACTATTTTGGACATTACCCCTTTTCCATTTCCATCAAAAAATAGTTGTGCCCCAATTTATCCTGCCCCTATAGACACACATCCTGTGGCCCAACCCACTGGTCATACTTCTTGGGACATCACTCCAAAGGAAGAAGCTGGCTACCTACTTTCAAGCCTACTCATCTTCAGAGACTACCAGTTGAACTGCCATTTCCTCCAAGGAGCCTTCCTGATTGCCCCCACCTGGAACTGGCCCACCCCAACCTGCCCTACCCCACCTAAATGCTCTTTGATAGCACCTCTCTCATTGTCTCTTTGCTTGGAATTAGACTTTGACCTGTCTTTACCTCCCCTATGAGACTCTAAGTTGCTATAAGACAAGGACTGCATCTTATTCATCTTTCTATTTTCCAAAAATCTGTCACAATGCTCCTCTCCACTTAATTAATCCTGTGACATTGGGCAAGCCCTTCACCTGTTTGACCCTTGGTTTATTCTTTTGTTTTTTTGGTGTGTATCTTTTTATTCTTGTTAATCCTCATCTGAGGATATTTTTTCCATTGCTTTTTCAGAGAGAGAAAGGGGAGGAGGGAGGAAAGAGGAAGGAACGGAGGGAGAAGAGACACAAAGAGAGAAACATTGATGTGAGAAACACACATCCATTGTTTGCCTCCTACACGCACCCAGACGGAGCGGGGGAGAGAACATGCCCTTGATGGGGAATCGAACTGGCAACCCTTTGGTACATGGGCTGATGCTTTAACCACTGAGCCACACGTGACAGGGCTGGTTTATTCTTTTGTAAAATAGGGGTGATAATATCCCTTACCTCAGATTTTTGTGTGAGGACTGAAATGCACATACATGATTTATTGAGCACATATGTACTAATGTGTGTCAGAGACATGACATGCCTTATAAAAAGGTCAAATACCTCATGCTGGCAAACCTGGGCCTCCAATGTCCCTTTCTAAATAGACTCTGCTCCTAAACCACTATTCCAAACGGCCTCCCTCAGGGGAGAGGGACAGTGCCTGGCACACAATGGGAACGAATGAATGTTGCTAAATACTTAACTCCCGTTGAATTGAATCAAATTCCGCTTTGGCTGCACTTTCCCCTGGACTGTGGTTTGTCCCTCTCCAATTCATTCTGCCTGTGTCATCAGCCACATACCCTGGGGGCCCCACTTAATTCCTG
>NW_006352194.1:145466-158570 GCF_000327345.1 Myotis davidii
TCCAAGCACTCCTGTAAACTGGGAGGGACTCATGGGCGATAAATTCTGAATCTGGGCCAGCCCAAAGGCCTTTGTGTGCACTAACCCAGACAACAGCTGGAACTCTGGCCAAGGGAGATGCTGCCTGGGTGGGGAGGGGGATGTGTGAGCCCTCCCATCCTCCCCCACCCAGAAGCATCCAAGGTCCAAGGCTGAAGGGCTCCTTGAAGGTATTGCTCACCCTTTGCTTTCCCAGGTGTTTGTGGAGATAAAACCACTTCATGGTGAGCCTCCTCACTGCATAGCAGCCTCGTGGCTAGATATTTGGGGAAAGCCCCCTGAGGATCTAGATCCACCAAACTCATATTCCTGCTTCTGGAAAGATCCCCCCGCCACCCAAAGTTCCTTGTTTTCCTTTTACCAAGCAGTTGATATGTGCTAAGTGTTGTACTGAACATGATATGTACATTATTTAATCAGGATTCCTCAACCTTGAGACTATTGACTCTTTGGAGGGGTAATTCTTTGTTGTAAGGGACTGTCCTGTGCACTGTAGGATGTTTAGCCGCATTCTACTCACTAGATACCAGAGCACCCTCCCAATTACACGGACCAAAAAAATGTCTCCACACTTTGCCAAATGCGTGGGGCAAAATCGTTGCATGATGAGAATCACTCATTTACTAGTAACTGAATATACTCCACAATATACTGTGGTTGGGGGAAACAGATTGTAAAACAGACTGTTTAATACGGTGCCACTTTGTTAACATATTTAAGCATAGAAGGAAGACCTACTTAGCAGAAGATAAATTCTACAAAAAAATAACAGTAGTACTTTGTAGGGGTGGATTATTAGTAACTTCTGTTTTCTTTTTAAAAAAATATATTTTATTGATTTCTCACAGAGAGGAAGGGAGAGGGATAGAGAGCTAGAAACATCGATGAGAGAGAAACATCGATGAGCTGCCTCCTGCACACTTCCCACGGGGCATGTGTCTGCAACCAAGGTACATGCCCTTGACCGGAATCGAACCTGGGATCTTTGAGTCCGCAGGCTGATGCTCTATCCATTGAGCCAAACCGGTTAGGGCTTGTTTTCTTTTTTAAAAAATATATTTATATTGATTTCAGAGAGGAAGGGAGAGGGAGAGATAGAAACATCATTGATGAGAGAGAATCACTGATCGGCTGCCTCCTGCCTACTGGGGATCGAGTCTGCAACCTGGGCATGTGCCCTGGACTGGAATCAAACCTGGGACCCTTCAGTCTGCAGGCTGACACTCTATCCACTGAGCCAAACCATCTAGGGCTGCATATTAATGTTTAAAAACCCTCAATAAACAATGATAGTGTTTTCAGTTTATGAAACGCTTTCAGCTCATTATCTCATCTGATTCTCATCTTAACCACCAACCAGTAAAGGCAAGGATTAATCTTCCCATTAAAAAAAATGTTTTTATTGATTTATTCTTCCCATCTTAAAGTTGGGGAAACTAAGGCTCAGGAAGGAAAGAAACTTACCTAAATCTTATAGCCACAGATTGGAACAGAGCCCAGGTGAGTACCTGGGCCTCCAGTGCTCCTTCCCCTATACTGCAGTAGAGGGGTGGGTAGAAATAGCACTAGCCAAAATGTCTAGGACCCCTGCTGCTTTACCTGGGAAATTCCTGGGCAAGTATTACTATTGCTAGACTTTAGCAGCCACAGCTGTAAAATTGGAAATCACTGCCTGCTTATCTCCCAGCGTTGTGGTCAGGATTACCTAGAATAGTCCCTGGATAATAAACAAGTGATCAATTAATATTTATTGCAATTAAAAAGCATTTATTGGCCCTAACCGGTTTGGCTCAGTGGATAGAGCGTTGGCCTGTGGACTCAAGGGTCCCAGGTTCGATTCTGGTCAAGGGCATGTACCTGGTTGCGGGCACATCCCCAGTAGGGAGTGTGCAGCAGGCAGCTGATTGATGTTTCTCTCTAATTGATGTTTCTAGCTCTCTATCCCTCTCCCTTTCTCTCTGTAAAAAATCAATAAAATATATATTTAAAAAATAAAAAAAAATAAAAAGCATTTATTGAACACTTACTCTTGGACTATGGTAGACACTGGGGATATAACAGTGAACAAAGAGGCAGGTAAGAAAGAATGAAGATAATGACAGGTGCTAAAGAGAAAAGAAATGGGAGGGAGTGGAGCTAGATTGAGAAACAAGGATCCCGTCAGAACTCTGATGAGATTACATTAAAGTGAGAATTTAAGATTTAGACAGAGTTAGCCCCACTCGGGTCTTTTTTTTTTTTTTTAAATATATTTTATTGATTTTTTACAGAGAGGAAGGGAGAGAGATGAGTTAGACATATCGATGAGAGAGAAACATCAATCAGCTGCCTCCTGCACATCTCCTACTGGGGATGTGCCCGCAACCCAGGTACATGCCCTTGACTGGAATCGAACCTGGGACCTTTCAGTCCGCAGGCCGACGCTCTATCCACTGAGCCAAACCGGTTTCGGCCACTTGGGTCTTGGAGAAGAACATTCCAGGCTGTGGGAATGCGATGTTATCTTGCATTTCACAAGTCCCATTTCACAGAGGTGGAAACTGAGGTTGTTAGTCTAAGTCTTACATTGACCCAATCATATCTTCCACCAAAGGGAGGAAGTACATTAAATAGGCTCTCTGTAAGGATTTTCTCATTTGATCCTGACAACAATAATTTTGTATGGTAATGCTCCCATTCTGTAGATGAAGTTAAAGAAAAGTATCAAAGGTCATATACTTAGTTCTGTTTATTTATACTCTGCCTCATTCCAGATGGACTTGCATTCAGATTTGAGACTCATCTGTCTGGTTCCAAAGTCCAAGCTTTTTGCCGAGACCAACACCAGACTGACACAGTGTCTGAGAGCTGGCGACACAACAGACAACCAGCCAGGGAAACACAGCCAGAGCAGAGGCCCAACCCAAAGCATGCGGAGGCTGTTGTTCCTGGAACACTGCTGCCAGGACCCAGCACAAGACAGGCATCCTGGTGGATACAAACATATATTCGACACTTGTTATTTTTTTAATCCTCACCCCAGAATATTTTCCCCTTGATTTTATAGAGAGAGTGGAAGAGAGAGGGAAAGATAGAGAAACATTGATGTGAGAGAAACACATCAATTGGTTGCCGCCTGCACGAGCCCTGACCGGAGCCTGGGCCATCGAGGAGCCTGCAACTGAGGTACATGTCTTTGACCAGAATTGAACCCATGACCCTTCAGTCCGCAGGCCGATGCTCTATCCACTGAGCAAAACCGGCTAGGGCTCCACACCTATTTTATTTGCTCAGCCCCTACTACATGCCAGGTCCTGCTCTAGGGTCTAGAGATACTTGCTAAACAAAGCCCTGTGCTTTCCACAGGCTTACAATCGAATGGGGAGATAAGTGAGCCACACAAATGATTATAATATTAGACAGAAAGAAATGTCTTGGAAACACAGATGCAGTTGGTAAGCTTAGGTCAAAGGAGGTAGATGTATGCTCTGAGTGGGGGTAGGAGCTAGAGAACCCTCCTTGGATGAGAGGACTTTTGAATCCAGGTTCAATTATGCCCACCTATAAAATGGAGATAATGGACAATAATAGGCTCTACTGTATAGGGCTGTTGTGAGGATTAAATGAGGTCATGAGGTCATGGCTGAGAAGTACGTAGTGGAGTCGTTGGTACATAGTAAGTCCTAAATAAGCCCTATTACTTTATCTACTTCTTCTTTTAATAAATATTATCTATTGTCTTAGTCAGTCTGGGCTGCTATAACAAACATACCTTGGAGTGAGCGGCTTAAACAACAGAAATTTATTTCTCACAGTTCTGGAGACTGCAAAGTCCAAGATCAAGGTGTCCGCCACTTGGTTCCAGAAGTCTTGGTTATGTCCTCACCTGGCAGGGAGCCAGAGGGAGGGAGAAAGAGGGAGGGGGAGATCTCTCCTCTCTCTTCTTATAAGGGCCTTATTCCCATTATGAGGGTTTCATGATCCTGCCCTAGTCACCTCCCACAGGCCCCATCTCCAAACACCAGCACACTGGGACTTGGGGTTACAACATATGAATTGGAGGGGGACATGAACATTCAGTTCATAACATCTGTTTTGTAATAAACAACAAAACTTCCTTTGAAGACTTTTCACTGCCCACAGGATAAAGTCCAAAATTCTTAACAGGCCCTGCAAGGCCATGCCAGATCTGCCTTGGGCTTCCTCCGTAGCCTCCCCCTTTCTCACATTCTCTCTGCTCCCTCTGTCCCTGTGAGGCCTTCTCCTCCTGCCTCCCATCTCCCAGGCTGTTTCCTCTGCTTGACTTCCTGCCACGCTTCTCTCTTCCCTCCCATCCTTTCTTACCTTTTAGGTCCAGGTATTTCTCTGGGAACTCTCACTCCGCCTGTAGGGTTTCCCCTGCTGTATCTCCCATAGCTCCCTGTGCTGTTTATTCTCCCAGGACTCACCACAAGTTTTTGTGTGATGTTCATCTTTTCCACTGGACTTTAAGGCCCATGAGGGCCAGGACTATGTGTGTCTCGCTCACTGCTGTGCTGCCAGCAGCTAGCAGTGTCTGGGACAAAACCAGCACTCTGTAATGTTGACATGAACAAAGAAAAGGGGTTCCTTCTTGACATGTGAGTTTAGCTACTCAGAATTGGGACTGAAGCTCAAGGCCCCCCTCTCCCTTGCCCCCCCAGCTGGAACCAACAGTGAGGTCCGAGGTGACTCAGACACAAGGGGAAGAATTTCTGCTGCTATCACCAGCTGAGCCATGGTTTTTCTCAGGGCCAGGGACGTCACATACAGGCTGACTTGAGAGAACATGGAGCAGGCAGGCAGTGTTTTAACCTCCCCAGAGAGGGGAAGTGTGACTTGCCCAAGGTCTCCAGTCATCAGCGTGGGGATGGTCTTTCCAGCATTGCAGCTGTTGCCTCCAACCTCAGGAAGAGAAGTAAAGACAGGAAGTTGGAGGACTGACGCAGGGTTGTGACAAACTATGAAGAGGATCTGAAGGTCCAGGTGTGACCTCAAGCAAGTCATTTCCCCTCTCTGGTCTTTATTTTCACCATCTGTAATAAGAGAGTATCTTAGGTCAAGTACCTTGGTAAGCAGACTCTGAGATGGAAATTTGCATATGGGGGGTATTTTGGGGGACAGAAGGCATAGGGAGTTTGGGGACAGAAGTTTGGGGCCAGTATCATAGGACAGTGGGAAACAGGGCTGGACAGAAGAAATGGGGCTGCAATGTTGGCCTCAGCTGATCCTGAAGGGAGCACTAGAGCTGGGAAAAATCCCTGAGTTGTTTCAATGGAGGTCCCTCCAGTCCCTCCAGTCAGTCAGTGGAGGCAGACTGCCTGAAGGGGCATAACCATGACCTAGACAGCTCTGGTGGACTCGGGGCAGTTCCCAGAGAGGGCCTCCCCTGAGGCTTTTCCTGGTTGAGTGGGGGAGGGGGAAGGAATGAGAGACAGTCTGGGATGCTCACCACAGCGCCATGATTAGAGGAATGTAGTTTTCCAACTGTTCCATGGAGCCCTTGGGTTCCAAGGTGCCTCATTGGGCGGGAAACTGCTCTTCTTGGGTGTGTTTTAATTTCTGCAAAAGTCCAACATATTTGATTGGAAGAAAAAGCTCTGCCGTTAGGTTGTCAAGCACCTTGTATTTCTCCTTGGAGGTGCCGATCACAATTACATAATTAGTTGTGTAATGATCTAATGTCTGTCTCCTGCACTAGACAGTGAATGCCAAGGGAGCAGGAACCGCGCCTGTGTTGTGCACTGTTCTGTGTCCAGGGCATTTACATATTATGCGCACAACAGCTATTGAATGAAAGCATGGTCTGGGCATCAGCACGCCAGGGGAGCTGTTAAAGACGCCAATTTCTGAGCTCTCCCTCCAACCACTGGTCCTTTAAGAGATTTTTTTTTTTAAATATATTTTATTGATTTTCTACAGAGAGGAAGGGAGAGAGATAGAGAGTCAGAAACATCGATCAGCTGCCCGCAGCACATCCCCCACCGGGGATGCGCCCGCAACCCAGGCACATGCCCCTGACCGGAAGAGATTCTGAAGCACAAAAAGTCTGTGAACCCCAGGTCTTCATTCCACTTTTCCTAGGGCTCTGACGCATGTGTGAAACCTGCTGGAGGAGACTTCCTCTCGGCAGTCCTCAGTCCAAGCCTCGCTCCAAAGGCCACGCAAATCACCAAGCCACTAGCAACCTTCCAGGCTCCAACCTGGGTAAATGTGATGTCTTGGATGTCGGGCTGCAGAGACCGAAACAGATTCACTAGATCCAATCTTGGGCCAAGAGTTTTCAATCCCACATGCAAATGGACTTGAACATGATTTTTTAAAAATGCAGATTGAAGGCATAGGGAGTTTGGGGACAGAAGTGATGCTCTGGAGTCAGACAGACAAGGGTTCAAATCCTACTTCAATTACGTGACGTTGGGCAGATATCTGAATTCTAAATGGCTCACTGGTGCTGGGTGCTAGGTACCTGAACTGTGTTGTGTTTTTCATGCATACATTATTTAATTCACACAACCTCCTCTAGCTCTAGTTATTAATCCCATTGCATAGATAAGAAAATTGAGGCAGGAGAATTGAAGTAATTTGCTATGATCAGACATTACCTGACAAAGCTGGAACTTGACCCCAGGTCGGTCTGTGAAGTTGGTATTCCCT
Source organism: Myotis davidii (assembly GCF_000327345.1). NCBI lineage: Eukaryota > Metazoa > Chordata > Mammalia > Chiroptera > Vespertilionidae > Myotis > Myotis davidii. The sequence goes on from NW_006352194.1 coordinate 152,160, forward strand.
AGACCAGGGGTGGGCAACCCCTGGCATGCGTGCCAAACATGGCACGCCAGTAACTTTTGCTGGCACACAAAACCCTCTCTTATAATCTTCCATTTACAATTTTTGTGAACATTTGAATGACTTAAATGTTAAATTACAAGGAATTGGCAAGACACTTGATGTTATGTTTGGTTACATAAAGGCTTTTGAAAAGAAACTGGAAGTCTTTAAAAGGGCTGTGGATGGTGAGAGATTGAGATATTTCCCAAACCTCAAGAGGCACATTAAAGACCTCCCAAAAGGTGACAGAACAGACTGTCAAAGCCTTCAAAAGCTGTTTTTAAACATCATTGAGTCAACTATTGAGTTCTTCTCAAGATTTGCGAAATTCAGAGAATTGGAAGAGACAGCAAAATTCATTAGGTTTCCAGACAGCATGAAACTGGAGGAACTGAACTTACAAATGTTTTCATGGATAGACATGGATTTGACAAGACAACCACCTCACCTACTTATTCAAAATTTCACTCTATAAAAATGAAACCTTCTCTCTTGCTTTGCCCACCAGCATTAACGAAAGGGGAATAAATTTCTAAGTTTCTCTCGGAAGCAAAAGTCCCACTGATAATATCAAAAGGAGTCATAAAGTTTTCTGTCGGACTATCAGTGTACATGTATACGTTAAAAAAAATAAATGTATTTTTCATCATCATATACTGTTTTTGTCGCTCAAATGCATTTTATTATTTCTTCAAGGTTCTTCACATATGTACACCATGAGAGATATCAAGTAGGCGTAACATGTTCTCAAAAAATTAGGGTTGGCACGCAGAAGAATTTTGAGTCAGAGATTTTGCTGGTTTTGGCACGCACTCACAAAAAGGTTGCCTACCCCTGCCCTAGACTCTCCCTTGAAGTTCCTTTTCTACATCTATAAAATGGGAACACCACTCCTTTCTTCCAGGGTTGTTGTGAAGAGTAAGAGATTAAATCTGAATACGTCTAACAACAGTCACTCAATAGTGCTACCTGGAAATGAAACATTTTGTGACCGTTTTCTTGGGAGAGGAAACTTGAGGCACCGTTTCCTCTTGCATCCCTTTGCCCCAGGATAAGTGACTGAGTCAGCACCAGATCCAAGTTTTGTACTCCAGATCTGATTTACTCTTTCACATCCTCTTAAATGACTGTAGAAGGAAGAACAAATGTGAGAAACTGCAAAAATGAAAAGAGGACATGAAGTCAGTCAGGGAAGGCTTCCTGGAGGAGGCCATTTTCATTTTTGAAGGCAAGTGGGGAAGACAGCAGGAGAGGGCTTAACTCTTAGTCATGATGTGATTATCCTAAGCTTACTGAAGTTCCTGGTGCCCAGAGTTCAAAAGCTTGACCAAGGTCATAAAGCTACTAAATGGCACTGGCATAACCTGGGGTTAGGGAGAGTCACATCTAACTCCTTATGCCTAGTTCTATCTCCTTGGTGCCAGAGAAGGAAGGATGAGAAGCAGATAAGCATAATGTGGTGGGGCAGGGGACAGAAGGGGAGCCCCCAGAGATTCTCAAACAGCCTGCCTCTGCCACAGGGGGAGCCTAATAGTGGAGAAAATAGGAAGATTAAATGCCCGAGCCTTAGGGTCAAGCTGACCCCAGGTGGAATCGAGCTTTACCACTTACTAGCTACGTGGTCTCAGCAATGTCACTTTACCTCTGTCCCAATTCCCTTGCATATTCAGAGAAATGGCCTCCAAGTACCCAGTCAAGGGCCAGGCTTAGTGAAAAAAACACATGCCCATTATATTTCCATAGTGCCTGGCCCGCTACAAATGGGTGAAAGGACTGGATACCGAAGGTACAGAAGTTTCAATGCCAACCACTCCCAATCCTGCAGTCACTGGGCACAAGTGCCCAGTAGGGTTGGGGCTAGCAGGTCAAGTCCATGATGCAATCACAGCTTCCTGCTAAGAGGTGAACCATGACCCTTAGGAAATAGAAAAACAGTCCATTAACAAGCAGTACAAAACAAAACCTCAGTGAACTTTTATTTCTCATCATACAGAACTGGTAACAAAGCCAAAGACGTGTGCACTTGAACACTGAATACCTCTCCCTATCCACCCACAGAACATTTACAGAGTCATCATGTCCTCTCTCGACTCTAAACCCAGGCTGGGGCCTCTTCCCTCCTGCCCAGCTTCACTGCAGGGAGGGCTGTGAGGTCTGAGGGTGCCAGTCGCTTCCCCATGCCTGCATGGGTATGAAATGTGGCACACTGACCAGGCTCCTTTCCTGCCCCACCCCAGGGAGGGTCAGAAGCAAGCAGCATCTTGGCCCTTGCCTTTCCTCAGTCACCTCCAAACTGGTCAGAGAGGAGGCACATACTGCCGGGAGAAGGGCAAGGGAAGTCGTAATTCACAGCTTGTTTGCTATAGAAAGTGCCTGGGGTCAGTCCTTGGCTGCTTCTGCCTCCAAGTGATCCACCTAAAACTGAGGAGAGGGGACAGAATCTGGGTGGTCCTTGGAAGGCAGCCAGGAGACTGACTGCAAGAGTGGGAATCCCCGGAGGCCTTCAAAATCCTGCACGATTAGCAGTTCACTGCTGGCAGGTTGGCCTGAGACAGCCAGAGTGAAGACTCAGGCATGAAAAGTATCCCCTCCCCTTAGTCTGAAACCCAGGAAATCGGGGTTAAGGAGGTTTGGCAACATAGCCGTGGTTACCCAGCCAGTGGCAGGGCCCAAACAACCCTGGGGTCTCCCATCTCTCCCACTGGGCCATGTGCCACCTAGAGAGGATCAAGTTTTTGGCAAATATCTGCAGCAGAGCTCAGGAGACAGGAGAGGCGCAAGCTCTGGGAGAAGATTGCCCCGTCCTCCTCCTCACAGCCATTGACTGTGGCTCTAAAGGTGAGGCCCTGGAGAGGTTTGGACTTTATCCATAAAGGACCAAAATACAGAGAATTTATAATCTGATACTCCCTACACTTCAAAAGGCAAAGTGACCCACAAAGCTACTCAAATTCTCTAAAGATCATCTACTTTTTTGATGTGTTTGGTCTCTCTTCTGGGGCCTCACACCACCAGGTGTGGGAGAAAAAGGGGGGAGGTCAGAGGAGGTCAAAGGAAATGAAATAGGATTGGGGCAATCAGGAAACAAGGGGCCTTCAGGCTGCCCAACTGAACAGGTTTTTGGGGAGCCAGATGCACAGACCAGCTGTGACCCCGACTTTCACATTGATGGGTTAATGGCAGGTGAGAGGTAATGAAATGGGAATGATGGAGGAAAAGGAAAGCTGCTTGGAGTGTCAGTCCCTGCAGGTGTCTGCCCCGCTCCCTCGGGGGCCAGCCGGGGACCTCCTAGTCCAGGAAGGCCATAGCACTTGTGGTGGGCCCCACCTGGAGGTACATAAATCCGAACTCAGCCCATTTTACTTCCTGTGCCTTCTGACTCTGGGTTCAGGGGCAGGAAGAGGGCATGGCCCCTGGGGATCTGCTAGTCCCCTTCCAGCTCCCAGGGCCAAAGCTGAGATCCCAGAGATCCTGTCCATTCCAGTGAGAAAATGTAGGGTGTGGCTTGGGGGCTGCACCTCACACAAAAGCCCACCCCGAGTGTGGTGGGTGGGCGTGGGACAGAAAGGAATTGGGTCTGTCTCCAGACAGAAAAGTTCCTGCAGAGAGGATGCCCCGAGAGTTAGCTGCTCTGGGCCCGGGTCCTGTGTGGGAGTCAGGTCATGTAGCGGGTGATAGCACGGAGGGCATAGAGCAGGGCAGCTTGCATGCGGGCCTCCAGGAGCAGCAAGTTCACGTGGACCTGGGGCACAGAGGAGGGCTTGTCAGTAAATGATGTCAGTCCTCGCCATCCCCATCCCTCCCACACTGCCACCATCGCTGACCACTCATCTCACCCTTCCCTACGGCTCCGAGCGATTTGGGGCAAGGACTGCTCAGGAATTTCAAGCATATTCATCTTTGTTGTGACTAATCTCTTTATCCCCAAAGCTAAACTAAGAGCTACCACTGAGCACCTGTTTGGGATTGGAGATTTACATTCATTTTCCCATTTCATCCTCCCAACAATCGAAATGCAGGTAATATTTATTCCCATTGTCAAAATAAAAAAGCTTGAGGAGGCAGAGTGACTTGCCCAAGGTTATACTGCTACTGATGGGTTATGGTTTCAACTCAGATCCTCCCGGCTGCCATGGAGGACCCTGCAAAGCACATTCCCATCATATAGGTGAATCAGTGGAGTCTGAAATCACTTCGTGGAGTAGTACTTAAACCCAGTACAATATACCCGGGTATCTTAGCTGGCAGTACAGACTCAGTCTGGCGTACCTTATTGGGCCCTGACCCCTTGCCCTCTCCACTGGCCAGGCTTATCCAGTTCCACCCTGCCCCTGTACCTTCTCTGAGTGGCGGAAGTGCCTCCAGAAGAGTCTGTACATTCTCTGGGTGGTCTTCTCTGGGTAGCAGGCCACTGTCTTGATATAGACCTTGAGGTTCCGCTCCAGGAGCTGGTTCACCTCCCCGTAGTCATAGTCATCATACCTAGATGAAAAGGCACAACAGCATCACTCAGCTTCCCGAACTAGCTCCTCTCTTCCAGCCCCACCCTGTAAAAGAAGGAACAGAGAGTAGCAAGAAAAGGCAGAAGGGAGGAAGCAACTAGAAGCTTGGTTCCTCTTAGAAAAATAGCTGATGTCATAAGTCACAGACCAAGGAATGAATAGAGAATAAGCATGCTGTATTTGGTATCAATTATGTACCATGTGAACATATACTCAAGGAATCCTTAAAACTATTGTACACTACTGTATACAAAACTATTACATACAATATACTGTATTCATCAGCCTCATTTTGTAGATGCAACTGAGATTCAGAGAAGTAAAGTCACTCGTCCCAGGTCACACAGGTGGGAACGGGATTCAAAGCCAGCTCTACCTGGCTCCAAAGTCATATTTACTACTTTACAGTAAAGGCCATGGAAGATGGGACAGGAGGTGAGTGCAAGTATTTACCCTGGAGAAGGAAGGTGGAAATGGCAAAAAGGAGATGGCACTCATTTTAGAGATGGGCAAACTAAGGCCTGGAGAAGACAATTAAGTTGTTCAAGTCAAAGAGCAAGTTGGTGACCAGTCTAGAAGCTACTTTATCATTCGCCAGTCCTGTGAGCCAGTGAGTCATCTCAAATCAGTGTGGATGGGGAAGGTTGGTTAAAAACTGGAAGACAGATTCAGTAGATAAAGGTATCAGATCAAGGACTGTGTTGGAGAATTGAGGATCCTGGACCCGAGAGCTGGGCAGGAACTAGCCTGTGCCTATCCATCCTTGGGCTCCTCCGAGTTAGAAACCTAATAATGGCCGAAACCGGTTTGGCTCAGTGGACAGAGCGTCGGCCTGCAGACTGAAGGGTCTGGGTTCGATTCCAGTCAAGGGCATGTACCTGGGTTGCGGGCACATCCCCAGTGGGGAGTGTGCAGGAGGCAGCTGGTCGATGTTTCTCTCATCGATGTTTCAAGCTCTCTATCTCTCTCCCTTCCTCTCTGTAAAAAATCAATAAAATATATTTAAAAAAAAAAAGACTTGCAAAAAAAAATAATAATAAAATGTAAAAAAAAAACAAAACTAACAATGACGAGTGGGATGGCAGCCAATTAAGTACAACTCAACCCACCCAGTGAAATATGATTAACAGTTAGGAATACACAGAAATTTACATTTATACCCTTTTTTTTAAAAAATATATTTTATTGATTTTTTACAGAGAGGAAGGGAGAGAGATAGAGAGTTAGAAACATCGATGAGAGAGAAACATCGATCAGCTGCCTCCTGCACAACTCCCACTGGGGATGTGCCCGCAACCCAGGTACATGCCCTTGACCGGAATCGAACCCAGGACCTTTCAGTCCGCAGGCCGACGCTCTATCCCCTGAGCCAAACCGGTTTCGGCCATTTATACCCTTTTAAAAATTGGGGGATTTTTTTGATGCTTGAACTAAACTGTCAAATGAGAAAAGCAAGAAAAGAATCATGGTTCACTGAAATATGCTCAGGTTGCTTAAGTAAAATAGTGACACATACGCAAGAAAACATTGTTTTCATAAAATTATATGTAAGTTTTGGTTATTTGTGCATGGAAAACAGGAAGGAAATACTTGACAAGAAGAAGAAAGGATGGTTATCATGGATAGTTTTTATTTTCTTCTTTTATCTGTTTTCTAAATTTACTAAAAATCAGGCTGTATCTCTTTACAAACATCAAATATATATCTATTTTTAAAATGAAATAACCATTATAATTTCAACCATACAAAAGCAACTACATAAGAAAGAAAAGAAGCAATATAGAAAAATGTCACAGCCCAGCCTGTGTGGATCAGTGATGAGCATTGACCTATGACCCAGGAGGTCACGGTTTGATTCCTGGTCAGTGTG
>NW_006352194.1:158608-172255 GCF_000327345.1 Myotis davidii
GCTTCCTGTTCCAAGGAAAACCACAGAGACAAAGTGACTTAGAGCTGAACCCAGCTAGGTGGGAGTTTCTAAGGCAACCAAGCTGGGCAGGAAGTGAGTGTGGGAAATTTGAGCTTTAAAATGTATGGATTTCCCTAGCCTGGTTGGCTCAGTGGATAGAGCATTGGCCTGAGGACTGAAGAGTCCCAGGTTCGATTCCAGCCAGAGGCACATGCCTGAGTTGTGGGCTCGATCCCCAGTGGGGGGTGTGCAGGAGGCAGCCGATCAATGATTCTCTCTTATCATTGATGTTTCTAACTCTCTATCCCTCTCCCTTCCTCTCTAAAATCAATAAAAATATATAAAAAGGGGGGAATAGAGGAAATATTTTAATATTGCATTTGCCCTTTCTCTATAATAGAAGTGTCAGAGATGAAAGAAAATCAGTAAAATGTATAGGAAAATCTTCCTCCTGTCAGAGTCTGAAGTGCACCACAGGACCCAGAGTTGTCCCCTCCCATCCACGTGTGCCTCAAAATGGAGGAGACCCAGACCTGGCTGCCCCCCCCCCCCATTGGGCTAGATCCAGACCCGGCCAGTCCCACCCTTGTCAAGCCCCACTGGGCAGGGGCACGCCTTGAGGTCCCCACTCAAGCCCCACTGGGTGGGGGTGTGTGGCCTGATATCCCCCATCAAGCCCTGCCCAGTGGGGGGCAGGGCCTGAGGTTCCCCAGCCTAGCACCAAGGTGGGGGGCGTGGCCTGAGGTCCCCTGTCAAGCCCCACAGGGGCAGCGGGAGGTGGGGGCACAGCATCAGGTCCCTGCTGATTGCTCATTATGGCTCGTTACAGGATGGCCTCAGCTGTGGGTGCAGCTATCTTGTGTTATGGAAACCCCACCTCTGCTATGGGTGCAGCCATCTTTGTGACAGAGTGACAGCCAATTTGCATATTCCCTCTTTATTATATAGGATAGTTATCTCTATGGAGTGGGATTAAAGTGTTTCATTTATAAGGTTCAAACAGTAAGCATATTTATTATCTTTTGTAATCAGCAAAGAAAAAAATTTGCTTTGAAAAATAGCATAGGCAGGAAGAAAGGAAAAGAAAAAAACAAAAAAGGAAACCACCGTAAGTGCAGACTGAGGACTTGCAGTGCACACACATCCTGGATGAGGAGACCTGTGCTTACCTGATGCCAAAGACGCAGTGGATGTAGTTCCAGATGGCCCTGCGGAGCATGGAGGTGTCCACTCCGCTGTGCATGGCCATGGTGTTGTAGGTGAGGCTGTAGGCTGCCTGGAACTTCTCATCGAGCAGCTGCCCACCCTCCGGGTAAAGCCTCTGGATCAGGGAGTAGCCATGGTCTTCCCAGGTATAATCCTGAGAAACGTGGGAAGGGATCACTAAATGGCCCAAGGCTGGGCAGGAGACCCCATCCTCTAGAGCACACCTCCCCACCCCACAGATCTAACCTACTGCTTGGTCTGGGCCTGAGAAGCCAAGAGGGATGCACTTAGGGCACAGATGGGTCCCTTCATGATCCAGGGTCTCCCACTTCCCTCAAGGAATCTTGAGGGAGAGAAGGTACCCAACTCTAATCACTCAAATCATCCACCCTTTGATTGTAAATCAGGAGCAATGCCAAGTTCAGTGGGAAAAGCCCACCTGGGCACGGAAGGTAGGGGGCGCCTGCGTCCCTCGCCGGGTGAAGTCCTCATATCCGAAAGTGGGGTCTTCTACAAAGCACAGCATGTCTGGGTGTGGAGAGGACTCCAGAATGTCAGCTGAGAACGTCAGAAAGAGATCACAGTGAGGCCAAGGCATGGAGCAGAGATCTTCAGTCCTGAGTAATCATCAATGTGGGGCCAGGCAACGCAGAGTGGAAGGCCAGAGAAAGCCCCTCCCTACAGCGAGTGGAAGCAGGATTCCCACGGGAGGAGGCGAGTCAGGCCCAGGGTTGAGGCCCCCAGCAGCAATAACAGTTATAGGAGTAGGAGTTGTTTATGGAGCCACTCATCCTGGGTCGGGCTCTGTGTAAAGAGCTTTGCTTTTCTTGTTCCATTTACCCTACACATCAATCCTTTATGTGTGAGGAGACAGGCCCCGAGGTAGGAAGTGATTTATTAGCGGTCACTCTGACAGAAAGGTTAACACAGGCCAGATTCAAACTCAGGTCTGACCCCAAAATACAAGAGATGCAGTACATAGAGGTGCCTACTCCTCAACAGAGATGGCAGAAGAAGGGGGCAGGCCCTGGAACCTGGACGCCTGTGATCCCGTACCCGAGGGGGTCACCAGCAAGCTCTCCGACTTCTCCAGCTCAAAGCGGCTCTCCATCTCTTCCTGAGACGCTCCCTCATCCCGCAATAGGTTCTCCTGCAGCTGCCTCATGCGTTCCATCAAAGCCTCCACGTCTCGGGCAGCCTCGAAGCCCTGCAGGGGGGACCCAAAGGTGACCATCTACTCCTCTCTCGGCCGCCCCAAGAAATTCCACACATCTTTCCCACATGCCAGGCCTTTCTGAACGGGCAGCTCGTGGTCTATGCTTCCTCAAGTGAAGTTTAAGAAGCTACAGAATCAGCTCTGGCCCAGGAAGCTCATTTGGTTAGAACGTCATCCTGATACACCAAGGTTGTGGATTTGACCCCTGGTCAGGGTACATACAAGAATCAACCAATGAATGCATAAATAAGTGAAACAACAAATCAATGTTTCTCTCTCTGTCTCAAATCAAGCAATAATTTAAAAAACACAAAACTACAGAACAGACATGTCTTCTCTGAGCATCAACTACCCTCACAGGTAAGGGACTTTTAAAATACCTGTATTTTCATATTAAAACAAGCAAGGCCACTTTACAAAATAAGAAGCAAACTTTGTATTTTGAAAGTGGTAAAATCCAGGAGACTTTTAGTCTATGGAGCTACATGTTGAGGGGCCAGTCACATGGTTATTTCATTTAGTCCTCACAACTCATTATGAAGCAGTGGTCTTTATCCCCATTTTATAGATGAGGAAAGGGAACTTCAAAGTCAGATAACATTTCTAAGGCTTATCACTGTGAGGTAGTGAGGCAGTGGCTTCTGTCCAGGGATGACAGGCCATGCCAGCTTCCTCTCCCACCCAAACCCGGGCCAGTGACTTACCCCAGAATTGTTCAGTGAGTCTCTGCTGGGGGGGCTGCTTTGCTCGCTGGGGGGGGAAGGTGCCTGGGGTACAGGGCTGCCCTCCGGGTCCCCCTCAGGGAGGATGCCACAGCCAAACACGAAGGAGGCCAGTGAGTGACAGTGGGTGAGCAGGACCAGGGCCTGGATGAGCTCAGCCAGCGACCAGCTATGCTCACCCGTCTTCAGCAAGGCCTGGAGAGGAAAGAAGGCCAGACCTGCTCAGTGCCTGCCCCTGGGCTAGCGGCCATACCCCAGCCTGGCCCCTGTGCCGCCTCCGGGACCTGCCTCTTTACCCACTGTACCTGGATATGCTCCTTGGTGATGAGCCAGGGGCGATGTGCCAGCAACTTGTTGATCTCATTAAGCTTGCGCAGCTTCTTAGGGGCACGGTGGAGGCCAAGCAGCCAGTCGGGGTCACCGCCAGTCTGCAGAAACTCGGCCATGTGGGAGCCCACCAGGTAGGAACACTGGTGGCGGGCAGCAGCCTATGGAGGTAAGGGCACATACAGCAGCGTGAGCTTAGGTCATGCTATTCTTTCTGTGCCCTCCTCAGGGTGAGTAGCCCATGGAAGGTGACAGCATCGACCTCACTGTTGCCTGAGAGGCAGGAAATTTGGTTTTAAATTTGCCACTGGCTTGTTGTGACCTTGGGCAGGTCATTTACTCCTTTATGCCTCAGTTTCCCAAGCTGTAGAGCAGGCACTAAAGATGCCTCTTTTCTAAAATTCTATAGTCAAATAAAGCCAGGGCTTTCCTCTCCTCCTCCTCATCTATGGAATCAGTTCAGAAAGTCCCCAGACTGAACCCCCCACCATGTGGCCACCCCTACGAGCAGGGGTCCTCAAACTTTTTAAACAGTGGGCCAGTTCACTATCCCTCAGACCGTTGGGGGGGCTGGACTATAGTTAAAAAAAACTATGAACAAATTCCTATGCACACTGCACATTTCTTATTTTGAAGTAAAAAAACAAAACGGGAACAAATACAATATTTGTATTTGCATGTGGCCCGCGGGCCGTAGTTTGAGGACCCCTGCCTAAGAGAGTCAGGGTCAGACAGGCTCACCATGATGGCAATGTAGTGGCGCCAGGAACTGGCCAGGGGCCCATCTGTGTGCAGCAGTAGGTAGTGCAGGCGCCAGAATCTGCTAAGGTAGTCAGGGTGCAGGCCCATCACCACTGCCAGGTTGTCCACACGCCCACAGGACATCAGTGCCTCCAGCCCCAGGTTCTGCTCGAGGCTCTCAGCTCCCTCCCGTAGGACCTGCCAAGCAAAGGTGAGGAGAGGATGGGTTCCCTCCTGTCCTTTCCCACAAAGAGACCAACACATTCATTACAGTGGGATTATAATAGCAAGAAACTGAAAACAACCATGTCCCAAAACAGAATAAGAGAGTAAAATAGAATTCATTAAGTGATCAAATACTTACCAGAAACCTTATATAATAACCAATACTTTTATAATGCTTACAATGTGCCAAGCACTGTTTGAGCACTTTATATGTATTTACTCATTTAATTCTTACAAGTATGAGCTAATTCTATTCTCTATTTTTAGACAGAAAAACTCGGGCACAGAGATGAAAATACAGCTTTCTCCGGCCTTCATGGAGCTTCTGTTTTAACAGTGCAAAACCGTACAGCCATGGGAAGTGGGTGCAAAATAGTTCACACTTCCCGAGTGCTATCTCCATGCCAGGGCTGAGTTTAGAGCATCCCTTGCATTATCTCATTGAATTTTCCCAATTATCTTGTGAGGTAAATACTACTTTCCCCCCATTGACAGATGAAGAAATCAAGGCCCAGAGAGGTTGCATTCCTTGCTCAAGGTTACAGATCTAGTAAAAGAGAAAACCAGGATTCAAATCCAGATTAACCCCAAAGCCTAGTTATTTTCTTTATTATAAAAGAGGAGTGGTTCTTTCTTTTTCTAAAAAATATGTTTATTGATTTCAGAGAGGAATGGAGAGGGAGAGAGAGATAGAAGCATCAGTGATGAGAATCATTGTTCAGCTGCCTCCCGCACACCCCTCAGTGGGGATCAAGCCCGCAACCCAGGCATGTGCCCTTGACCAGAATTGGACCCAGGACCCCTCAGTCTTCAGGCCGACACTCTATCCATTAAGCCAAGTCGGCTAGGGCAGGTGTGGTTATTTCTAAATGAAAATATAATATACAAGAACAACACTTGAGCTTCAAATTCTGGGCTGCAGACATGAATAACCAGCTAGTGGTTGTTTATTTTCCATTTACAAAGGGTGGAGGGAACTGGGGGCTAAGACATTTGTTAACAGTTCATTAACTACTTGGCCTACACGTTTAGGAGAGAAAAGACGACAAGGAAACAAACAGTTGTTTCCAAAGAAAAAGAAGAAAACTATTATTTAAAAAATGTTCTGTGCATGTGCTCTGAAGGCACTCCCATACACCAACTCCACACTAGAATGTCAGTTCCATGATGGCAAGGACTTTTGTCTGTCTTGTTATCTGTGGTATCCCCAGCACTCGGGACAGTACCTGACACAGATTAATCATCCAATAGCTATCTGTTAAAAACATTAAAAACAATGATGAATGATCTGACTCAGTAAATGAAAGGAGTCTCTGTTATATTAAGTGAGAAAACAGAACAAAACAATAAACTCCCCCCCAAAACATGTTGTAAACTATGACCTTGGTTCTGCATGAAAAAAACAAAAACAAAAACAAAACTCGCCAGAAAACAATGGCAGATGGTTAAGCAACACTGATTACTTCTCAGGGGAGAAGGAGATTCTGAAACATTGGGGAAAATGTTTATAATGAACATATTACTTATGAAGTAAAATAAAACTTTAATATATGCACAGTCAAGAGTGAAAAGATAAACACAGATGGTTCTATCTTCTTGAGGAAAAGCAGGCCTTGTTCTGGGGATCAAAAGTTTGTTCGTTACCTAGCTGTGTTATTACCACTTTATCTCTTTGAGCCTGTTTCTTCCCAGCAAAATGGGGTGAATTTGCCTGCTTTCTAGAGCTGTTCTGTACATTAAATGAGTCAGGAACCTGAAGGGATAGTTTCAAAACTGCTATTTCAAGAGATAGGAAAAGACCCTCCTCACCAGCCCAGTGTTCCATGTCCCTTCTTCCCAGCGACCAACAATTCCGAACCCCTTCCAAGCTTACCTCCTCCACTGGGATGAAGGCGCTGGGTCCTCGAGGGCCTCCCCGAGCCCACCTCATCCTCTGCTCCTAGAAGGAAACACATCATGGTTAGTTGGAGGTAAAAGGGAGGACTAAAAGGAACGTTCTCTCTCTAGTCTTCTCCTCCTACCCAAGGGGCCACATTGAACTTGGAAAACCTCCTTTCTGGTGCAACCTGCATAGAGGAGTCATTTGGGAAATATATACACCTGTTTGGTGGGTGGAGAGAGAACAAACAAGAGAGAGGGCTCGACCCACAGGCTTAGCTCTTTAGAAACTGGGCAGGGAGTCGGGAGCCCCAGTACTGAGCAGGGAGGGCCTGGGAAAGGGAAATACACAGCCACCATACTGCACATCTCCAGGACACCACCTGCTTGGCAGCCCTGGAGAATCCATACAAGAACCCCCTCATTTACACCCTGAAGCCAGGTTACCAAATACCCTAGATCCCTATGATGCAGCTGCAGTCTCTCTCAAATTGTCATTTCTTCATCCCTCCCACCATCACCACCTCACAGACCACTCCCATCTCTTGTCTGGACTACCAACCACAGCCTTGCCAATGTTCTCCCTGCCCTATCCTACCCATTCCTCTACCAAATTAACAAAAATAAATAAAATATGCCCCCCGAGCACCAACTCTAGGAGCAGATTTAGTGAGTACGTAACCTTAGTGGTTTCTAAAGAGGGCAACCTTTCTACAGCCAGAGTAAACTTTATGTGCAAATCTGATCAACTGGCTTAAAACTCTGCCTCCACCTCCCTTAGCCTTTGAGATAAATTAGTGACTCAGGCCCACTGTTCTCCCACTAGTCATTCCTTTTGCAGAGCTAACTTTTACAGTCTTCCAGGGCCCGGGAAACTTCTTTCAGGCCCTCATCTGTGATTCCACAATTCCCAGTGCTTTTGCTTCTGAAAACAATGTCTTCTACTTGTCTGAATTAGGTCTCCCTACTACCAGATCACATTTTGTGGAGAGCGGGGCCAGGTCATCATTCACACTAGCCTATGAATTAAGAACACAAAGAAAGCACAGAGGCTTCAAGAGAATCAGGACAGGGCATGCATAGCTGACAGTAGCAGCGCTTCTGACATGCATGTATTGGAGCTTCTTTGGAAACCACCAATGATGTACTCACTCAATCTGTTCCTAGTCCTAGAGGTGAGGTTCACAGAGGATGTTTTACTTATTCATTTGTTTTAATAACTGCAAGGGGGGCTCTCAGCACTGGCCTTAGAAAGAGTTCAGCCGGCCCTATTCGGTTTAGCTCAGTGGATAGAGCATTGACCTGCAGACTGAAGGGTCCCGGGTATGATTCCCGTCAAGGGCATGTACCTCGGTTACATGCAGGCTCAAACCCCAGCCCTGGTTGGGGTACATGTGGGAGGCAACCAATTGATGTCTTTCATATCAACAGTTTCTCTCTCTCTGTCTCTCCCCCTCCCTGTCACTCTCTCTAAAAATTACTGGAAAAATATTGAGTGAGGATTAAAAAAAAAGAGAGAGAGAGTTTTCCTGAAGCAGTTATACCTTCACTGGACAGAAATAACTCTCCCCATCTCATTAAACCCAGACTCATTACCAATGGACCTACCTGTCCAGGAACTAAATATTATAACTGAACCTCCCTTCTCAGATGGCCAAAACCCCACGAAGGAGGCAGAGCTCTGGGGCTCTGAAAGAGGACAAAGGAAAGAACAATGGGACCTGGAAGTCCCCGTGTGAATAATTCTGCCACTAACTTGCTGTGTGCCTCTGAGAAAGTAACCTAAACTCTCTGGGCCTTAAGCTGGGACAAAAAAAGATAGTTGGGCTGATTACTCAGGTCCCTTTCAGCCCACACTTCTGGGAGCTACCAGGCCAGGCGAGTCCAAGTCTAGCATAGAAACCAGCAGAAGCCCCAAGCACTCCTGTTTCAGCTTCCCCTCCTCCCTCACCAAAGAGAAAAAGCCTAACAGCTCTGTGTGGGAGATAAGAATTGCTGACTCCACAAAAAGGGCCTCCCCCTCAGGGGATGTGAGGACAGAGAGGAAACCACAGCCAGGTGGGGTAGGGAAGGGCAGGATGGAACTGGGATTTGGGGGTTGGGGGGATAGAGGACCCACTAGAGTGCTAGCAAGGTACAGGGAACAGCCTTAGGAGTCCCATTTCACTCTAAAATCTGCCCCATGAGCTGTCAAGGAAAGGAACCTGTGGGTCTTAAGTAGTAAGTCAGCCCTGATGATGAGGATGATGATAATGGAGTACAGTAAAAGATAGGGGCTCTGACAATTGCCTAGGCTCAAATGACATCTCCACCATCTACCTATGTGAGCCTCGGTTTCCTCAACAAATAATGGGGCTAATAGTACCTACTTTTACTGGGTAGTCATAAGGATTTAATGAGATAATTCCTTTACCTCAGTACCTCTATCACAGTAAGCACTTAATAGAAGTCAGCTATCATTGTTTTTCAAACAATGGCATCTCAACCCAAGCAGTACTTTAGAATCCCTTTAAAAGCTTTTAAAAAATACCAGTGTGCTCTAGCCAGTTTGGCTCAGTGGACAGAGTATCAGCCTGTGAGCCAAAGGGTCCCAGGTTTGATTCTGGTCAAAGGCACGTACCTTGGTTGCAGGCTCCTTTCCGGCCCAGACCCAGGCCCGGCGCATGCAGGAGGCAACCAATAGATGTGTTTCTTTCACATCAATGTTTCTCTCTGTCTTTCCCTCTCTCTTCCACTCTCTCTAAAAATCAATAGAAAAATGTCCTCAGGTGAAGATTAACAACAACAAAATATATATGCAAGGCCCCGCCTCCAGCAAATCTAATTTAATTGGGTGGGCATAGCATAGTTTATAGCCAGGGTGTGTAAAGCAGTGGGCTAAGAGCTTTCCAGGTGGAGCCAAAATTAATCTGTGCATTCAACAAACGTTTTTGATGACTACATTTCAGGTAGCAACAGTACAGGAGTAAAAAGACAAAGTCTCAGCCTTCACAGAATTTACAATCTAATAGAGAAAGGCAAATAAACAAATTAGGGATAGGATTTAAAATTATAGATTATATGAAGTAAATTAAATAGAGCAATGATGGGGTGGAGGTGATATGCAATACTGTAGGTCCGAGTAGACAGAGAAAAACCACTGAGCCAGGACGAGGTAACTTTTGAGTTAATATCTAAATATTAAATATCCAAATGAATTGATCAGGTAGCAGGGCCAGCATTCCAGTCAAAGAGAATAGAAATTGCAAAGCTTTGAAGTCAAGACCAAGTAGCTTCTAACCCAGAGCTCTGATGCTAGGAATGCTTCTCTGACCTTGACACCCAGAACTTCAGAGGAAGCAGACAGGGCAGGAGACGCCAAGAGATGATACCTCCAAATCAGCTCTCCCCTATTCCCTGAGACAGGAAGTCAATAATAATAATGATAGATAACAACCGTGATTACCATTGGCTAAGCATTTATTTCACATGCACTTTAAGGCAGGTACTACTGCTACTAGGGTGCCTGTTTTACAGCTGAGGAGTAAGGCTCAGAGAGATAGTCACTTTTAGTCACTTAGCCAAGGAGGTAGCGAAGTTGGGATCCAAACCAGCTTTCTGCAACAGCAGACACTATTCCCATTCTCTAAACTTTTCAAGGTCTCAACAGCCCCAAGGCTTTGCATCTGGGGTTCACCAGGGTCCAAGAGCTCCTTCTCCCTGCCCACACCCCCAGAAATCCAGTACCCCCAAGCACAGCACCTGTCATACTGCACCGTTTCTTACCTTGAGGGAGCACACTGGAACCAGTTCCCTGTTTTTAACCCGTGTCTAGCACAGAGCAGTCCAACAGAACTTTCTGCAATGATGGAATAGTCTATCTGCATGTCAAAGGTGGTAGCCCCCTAGCCATGGGGACTGAGCATTTGAAATGTCACTAGTGCAAATAAAAACTGAATTTTAATTTTTAAAACAATTATCAAAATTTAAATAGCCACATGTGGCTAAGGGCTACCATATTAGACAGTGCAGTTTCAGCACACATGACAAAGGCAAGACCCCCTACCCCCCCGCAATTTACAGATTAAAGAAAGGGAACCAGAAGGGGCAGGTGACCTACCAAAGTAACACAGCTAGTATGGGCAGAGGGAAGATCAACGGTTACTATTCCTATAGTTCCAACTGAGGGGGTCCCTCAGGGCAGCAAGAACACTAGTCAGTCAGCCCTCTGGGTGGCCACTCAACAGGGAGGGTTTCAGGCAAGTTGTGAAAAGAGGACAATCACCTCCCAGCTCAGTGCCTGGCTCCTAATTTAAGTGCTTGCTAAATGTGAGTTGTTATATTAGCTTAGGCACTTGTATACAGTTTCCATCTAATCTTCATCGGTTCTGGTGTGGGGGTGGGGTCTCTATTTTGCACTTGAGGAAAGATTAAGGTTCCACAAGTGGCCAATCTGAGATTTACACGCAGCTCAGTCTGGCTTCCAGGGGTTCTGTCCACCACCCATATCAGCCTCTTGGAGTAGCCCCAGCCTTCATTCCTGGTATCCTAGCGCAGCTTGCAACCCCCAGGACTCAGCTACAGACACCTTTGAAGCCACTCTGCCAGCTGGGAAGGGCAGAGCCTACTCCACCCCCACCCCGACCCCGTGAGCAGCTGTGGTCTGCTGAACTCAGATACATGCCTGGGTTTACACCTGAGAGGGATACATAGCGAAGCAGCCTCTGACCAGCCTTGAGGGAGGGGAGTGTGCGTGGTGCCTCAAACTTACCATGGGCGGGGCACCAGGCTAAGTGCCTGACACATCTGACCTGGCTGATTTCTCCCAACCATGTGCAGGGAAACAGGTCCTATTATCCCTTCTTCAGCGACAGCTCACTGAAGCTCTTTCTGAGTCCTGTTCCAGACTAGCACAGCTCAGATCGAACTTCAAAGCCTGTGCAGTTCACAAGGGTCAGCTAAGCCAAGAGGGGCAAACAGTTACACGCACTTATGAGGTGCTAAGAACAGTGCTGGGGGTGTGACCTATAGTGTTTCTAGCCCAGCAAGGGGAACAGACAAGAAATGCCTGGTTATACAACTGTTACACTGCAATTGGGATAAAAGCTCCTACAAGGAGAAGGGGGACTGGGAGAGGGTATGCAAAGGGGCCTTATCTGTCGGGGAGGAAAGGCTTCCCTGAGGAAATGAGGTTTGAGGAAGTGATTCTTGAGCCTAACAGGGCTCTGAACACATGCTACCAATACCAGAGTGAAGTGTCTAATGACATAAACCCCTTGAAAGGGTGTGTGAAGGGATGGTGGTTGAGGGGACCATACATGTGGGTTTCCTCTGGACCTCGTGCTACCAGGCTTTGTAAGTTCAGCACCTTGCTGTCTTCTAAGGAAGACATCTTCCCAAGGTCCTCTTTAAGAGAGGGTTCAGACACCACCCACGTTCCCCTCTCAGACCTATGGCTTCCATCTAAAGGCCACTCCCTCACAGCTTGCCCAGACCACTTCCCAGGCATTGTCCTGAAGATGGATGGACCAACCCTCACCTCAGGCAGGAGGGACACCCTCAAACACACCCTGTGAGACACCCTGGGGAAAAGAGATGTAAGTGTTTGCTGGCCACATTCTACAGGAGCTAGCATTTTTGACAAGGTTACTGTGTTCCAGGCATTGTGCTTTGGCCTTTGTAATCTCAGTCAATTCCCCCAACAATCCCTCCGAGATACTATCAAATCTGCATGGGAGGAAGATGCAGATCTGAGAAGTGGTTACTTGGCCAAGTTCACTCAGCAAGTGAGTGGGAGGGCTAGTACATGAACTCAGAGCTCTGCCCAGGTGCTCTTATTTTTATTATTATTATTTCTAAGCCTCACCTGAGGATATGCTCACAAAGAGGGAGAGGAAGAGAAAAATGGATCAGTTGCCTTCCATACATGCCCTGACCTGAGATCGAACACGCCACCCAGGTATGTGCTCAACCAACTGAGCCACTCCGGCCGGGCTAGGTGCTCTTAATAAATATTACAGCCCTGGCTGGTGTGGCTCAGTTGGTTGAGCATCGTCCTGTGCACTGAAAGGTTGCTGGTTGATTCCCAAGTCAGAGCACATACCTGGGTGGCGGGTTTGATTCTGTTGGGGCACATATGGAAGGCAACCATTGATGTTTCTCTCTAAAAATATATATATATATATTACACCAGGTTCTTAAATAACATTGTTTCATTCAACATTGTTTATATCAATTAGCCTATGGTAAGGTTGGTTTCCTTATGCATTGTTTTGCATAAAGTCACAGAACCTATAGACCATGTTAAATGAGGACTTGCTGTATTTCCATTTTTTAAAAAATATATTTTTATTTATTTCAGAGAGGAAGGGAAAGGGAGAGAGAGAGAGACAGAAACATCAGTGATGAGAGAGAATCATTGATAGGCTGCCTCCTGTACACGCCACACTGGGGATCGAGCCCGAAACCCAGGCATGTGCCCTAACTGGGAATCGAACTGTGACCTCCTGGTTCATAGGTCGATGCTCAACCACTGAGCCATGCCGGCCAGGCTGTATTTCCATTTTTTCACAAAGAAGGAAACAGACTCAGAGTGGAGTGTCTTGGTCAAAGTCACACAGCTGAGAGTGGTTTTATTCCTCCACGTGTGACTCCTAAACCATGGTGGGGAAGGGTAAACAAAGTAACAGAAAACGCAGGACACAAACCATCCACTGGTGGAGGTAGGACCTCCCCAGAAACCATGCTGCTCAGAGAAGCCCAGCGATTTTCCCCGGATCACCATTTAGTACTAGCAATTGTCTGTCTCCCAACCGCAGTAATACACTTATGCCACTCTCCAGGCCAGGAAACCAAAGAAACAAACAAAACTCCCTGTAGTGCCAAGCACATTCGGAAATCCTAGAGACACCCAGGCCAAAAAAAAAGAGCTACTCTGTGGTGTTAGAGAAGAAAGCGTCTCCATAGTCCCTCCTGGACCTCAATTTTCCCCTCCTGTAAAATGGGACTACAGTATAGCTCATAATTTGCTAGTTTAGTCCGGAGGACTCAGAGAAAAGGCAAAACCCGAGCCTGGAATCTAATAGGTGTTTTATAAGGTATCCATTATCGGTGGGGGGAGGGGGGCAGGGGGCAAGGGAGAGGCGAATGGTCAGATTAGGCCTAGCCTTATTCCTAGCCTCACTGCAAAGGGAGTCCCCGCGAAACAAACTTTGGAGACCTCAGACCACCTAGTCGGGCACAGCCTAATCCGCGCTTGATTTGGGAGCTACGGCCAGGGTTTTCGCCTTCTCCCCGGAGCTTTGGCCGCCGCCGCCGGCCGCGTACCCGGTAGCCGGCCAGGGCCCGGAAGCA
>NW_006352194.1:172427-172642 GCF_000327345.1 Myotis davidii
GGGGCGGGGAGGAGGAGCGGTCGGGCCGCTGCGGCGGAGATTTGCCCGGACTTGACGACTCCCCCGACCGGAGCCCAAACCCCAGGCAGCCTCGAGAAGGCTTTGCTTTCATTGGCCAGGAGTCCGAGGAGCCAGGAGGGCTCCACAACCCTGGGGGAAGGGGAGGGGCGAAGAGGGTCGAGGTTGCCAGTTGATGCAACCCCACTCCAGGTTTA
>NW_006352194.1:173077-190015 GCF_000327345.1 Myotis davidii
AGCAGCGCCTCCAGCCCGCTGCGGTCCCCGGGGGAGGGCGGGGACACAAAAGCCCCGCGCCGCAGCCAATCAGATGCCTGTTTCCTAGGGAGGCGGGGCGACACCCTCCTCAGGAGCCGGCGGCCCAGCCAATCCACGCCGGGAAGCGCCCGGGAACTCTGGGAGCTGTAGTCAGCCCCGCACGAATGCTGCAAACTTTTGCAAAAGGATTTAGTCAGATTGTTGACAACACCGGACGAGAGTGACAGCCTGGAGAGTCATTACAGCTGCGTGATGAAACGGGCCTTCAGCGGGCTGGGCCGGAGAGCCAGGTGTGAAGTCCCTCCCAAGTACGTTCTTCAGCTTTGTAGTTCCTGGAGGGACGGGTTGGGGTTCGGAGAGGTCGTGCTAATTATAGAGCCAGATCTGGGCACGCCCCTGTTCCCCTGGTCCCCGGGAGGGCTCCACCCTTAAAATGTATCAGACACCGAGAATCCACCTTATTTGTAGAGCCCCTGGGAAAGCCTTCATTCTTTGAAATGTCCTTGGCAACCCCCAGGCTAACTTCAGTCCCTATTGCTGCAGGTGTCCCCCGACTGCTCCTTTGAGTTTCCATCCCTGCCACCCCTTTCTAGAAACTTTGTGATAAAGCGGTCCACGGGATCTCTCTCACCTCTCTGGCCACTCCTTCCCTGACTCCTCTTTATCCTTCCACCCCCTGGAACGTGGTGTTTCCCTAGTCTGTTTTTATCCCTCGTCTATCCAGATATAGTCTCCGTCCTTGATCTCATTCCTTTCCTGGCCTTCGACTCTCCCTTTGGGAGGAAGTCTCTTCCACCAGCCCCTCAGCACCTGTAAGCTGATTTAATCTTCGGTCCCCTTCCCACAGATTCTCTTCCTTCACAGTTTTTCTTCAGTGCTCCACTTTTTTTTTCGTTTCCATTTTAAAGCCAGTGTTAACTCTGAATAGAGAATCATGGCTGGAGTGAGGGTGGACTAAATGACCCACAAGGTCCCCTCTGAAACTTCCAAGTCTAGGCTTATGATTCCAAAGATGACCCTAATGACTTGGTCTCCTGCCTCCAACTTCTGGGGAGAAGGAAATTAATCTCACCCTCTGCTGACCTCCCAAGGCACTTTATAGGTCTCCTTTATAAGACCTATTACTTTCTACCTTGTATTATAATTTTCTGTGTGCAGGTCTTAATCTGACTCTTTTGCTTATGAGTTATTTGAAGGTAGGGTCCACATCTTAACATCTTTGTCTTCTGCCACATGCCACTTAGCCCAATGTTCTGGCCTTCAAGCCTTTCTTCCATAAGTTCCCTCTGCAAATCTCTGCCTACTGAAATCCTCCTACCCAGCATTCAATGTCTTCATTCATGTTTGTGGCCTGAATGAAGGCTTTGAAATGCCACTTCCTACAGAAAACATTGCTTCTTCAGCTCAGCTCAAAGTCCTCTCTCCCACTCTCCAACACATTGTTTCTACCTCTTTATGGTCTGCAACATGATGCAGCCTTGTTATGTCTACATACTTTACTGCTTCTCTCTAACAAACAATGGACTATGTTATTGACCACTTTTGCAAAGGGAAGAAACTTGAGCTTACTCAGAAAGGTAAAACTTCACATCAGGGTCATATAATATCTTCTTTTGACTGTACCAGGCTATGCCAGAGCTCCTTTATTTATTTATTTGTAATATATCCTGTATAATAAAAGGCTAATAATATGCAAATTGACCAAACTGCAGAACAACTGGTTGCTATGATGCACAATGAGGGGGGCAGGCTCTCAACACAGGAGCTGCCCCCTGCTGGTCAGTGTGCTCCCACAGGGGGAGTGCTGCTCAGACAGCAGCCGGGCTCACAGCTGGCATGCCAGCGGCAGTGGCAGGAGTCTCTGGACTAAGCCGGCAGTCGGACATCCCCCAAGAGCTCTCGGACTGTGAGAGGGCTCCTGGACTGCAAATCTCGTGCACTGGACCTCTAGTATTTTTATATATTTCAGAGAGGAAGAGAAAGGGAGAAAGATAGAAACATTAGTGATGAGAGAGAATCATTAATCAGCTGCCTCCTGCATGCCCCCCACTGGGGATGGAGCCCACAACCCGGGAATGTGCCCTGACCGGGAATTAAACCCTAACCTCCTAGTTAATAGGTCAACGCTCAACCACTGAACCAGGCTGGCTGGGCTGTCAAAGCTCCTTTAAACCAGGAACTGTGCCCAGTTGTGTCTGTATCCCCCACTATCATGTAGTGATTCCTCAGTAAATATTTTTGACTGAGTCAATATGAATACTTTCCTCTGTAGAATAACCCTTTAGAATCTTCAAGGGACTAAATTTTTCCAAGGTTTCACTTACAAAGTTAGTGATTTTGTGAAAAGAAAAGGCAATACTGATATACTAAATTGCATGAGCTTTTGTGACCCAGTCTCTAAGGAAGGAAAAGCTCAATAGAGGCACAGATGCTACATTTTGCTGAACAACAACAGTCCAGGATACGTCTGTTATCTCCTGTAACTCTCACTACAACCTGGTGAGGTAGGCATTATCCCCCCATTTGACAAATGAGGAAACTGAGGTTTAAGAGGTGTGTTGGCCATGGTCTGAGAGTTTGGTAAAATGTTGAGTAAGGATTCAAATTCAGGCAGGAATGACTCTACAGCAGAAACTCCACTGTACCACTAATGAGAAAAGAAGCTGAGTGTGTATGTAAGAAGCAGGCTAGCACAAGGAACTAATGCATAAAGCAGAATTCCAATTAATTGGGAGTGAGAAACACAGTGATCAAGTGGCCGATCACAGATGGGCCAGACATGCCTTTTGATAGGAGAGCCTCCATGAAAAGCCAAGTTATCTTCTGAAGGTGGTTAGGGCAGCTGGATTCTGAGCCAAAAGGAACCAATGAAAATATAAGTCACTGAACTGGCTCCATGCAGAGCAAACCTGCTGGTCAGCGTTCTGGATTCTTCCTTTTTTCTTTCATTCAGTAAATATTTATTGACTATCCCGTACGCACCAGACACTGTCCTGGGCTCTGGAAATCCAACCAGTAAAGCTTCCAGTTCAGTGGGTCATGGCCCAGTGACTCTGGCTGAGTTTATTCCTCTCCTCCCCTAAGTCTAGTAGTTTGGGTTCAGTAAGGACCTCTACTTCCTGTTGCCATACTCTCTGTACTCTTGCATCAGCCATGCTGAGGCCACTGATTGACCAAAGTTTTATTATTCCTCAATCACATTCCAGTCCTGAAGCTATGTCTACATTGCATTTGAAATGTTTTTGTAATTCCAAATTATTTGCTATAATGACTTATCACCCATATGGAATTTTCTAAACTCTTCTCATTGTTCTCAAAACACTCCCCCCTACCATCTCAGAATACAATTCCTGCCTTGGGGGAGCTTTCAGGAAAAAAAGCCCAACTCCTTCAGGTTTAATAAAGCCAAAGCGGACTCCCCCTCTGTGGCTCATTCACACATTCATCCATTCAATCACTCATTAAGCAGTCATTGTGGTAGATGCTGAGGGAGGTCCTCCTCGCTGACAGGTGCTGAGCTGAGGAGCTACACAATTAAAATTGAAATTGTCCCCTGGAGTTGTGCACCAGGAGGCAGAACAAACAGACTCTGAATCACAGCCAACTATCTCTTAAGAACACTGCCCAGGAGTCCTAGTTTGTAGCTATATGACTGCAAGAGAATTCTTTTTTCAGCTCTTAGAAACTGTTTTCTCATCTGTAAAACAAAGGAATTGGAAATTAGCTCTAGCCACCGTGGAGAGGACTAGGCAATGCATATAATTCGTTTTAATTGATTATATACTGGGGACAGAAACCAGGTTTCAAAAAACTCACCGCTCTTAATAAAAACAAATCAAATACAAAAACTGACCAGCTGGGTGCTTTTGGATAATTCACTAAGAATTTAGGTTGGCTTTGTCGTCTGAATGAGTCCTTAGCGCCCCCTACAGGCAGGAACGGACTGGGAAGAAGGGTGGATTGAGGTGCCCCACACCATTTTGAGTTTAGAGGATTGTCAGGTTCCCTATCACAGCCTGAAGGTCCTGGAAAGTGGCCAGGCAACAGCTAAGTAAAGAGCGTGTGGATGCTGAAAATTCCCTGCTTCCAGGAGGGACCAGACCAGACTCCCCAAGTCTGAGTGCACTTCCCATTGTTTTGGCTTAATCCTGCATTTCACAGGCAGGAAGCCTGAGGTCCAGAGAGAATCATTCATTTGCCCAAGGTCCTCAGAAAGTTGGTCACAGAATGGAGACTAGAACCTTAGGGTCCAGACCTCCAAGTCCAGGGCCACCGACAAAGGCTGCCCCAGGAAGGAAGAACAATTCTCTTTGTTCTAGTGTCTTCCTCTATTTCCCCCTCTCCACTTCTAGGGAACCTACATCCACTTCTCAAACACCCCGAGGCTGTCCCTGGAGCAAGGCCCCTGGCTCTTATCACTATCGTGGCCCATCTCTTCCTACCTTTAAGATTTCCCGCCTCTCTTCCCCCCCACAAAAAAGTTGCACTTGGATTAGGATAGCAGAGCTGAAGGTTTCTAGCTGTGTGAACCTAGGCAAGTCACATCACCTCTCTGAACGTGTTTCCTGTGTAAAATGGGGCAATGAAGTTTACCTCCACTGGGGCTGTTGTGAGGATGAGCGCTAATGCATACAAATCCCTTAACAAGGCTTGATGCAGAGCAAGTGCTCAATAAACTGTAATTATTATTATTATTTGTATTGTTGCTGTTATTTTAAAGTACCTAACTTAGTGCAGGAAGACAGCGGGTGTTCAAGAAAGATGATTATAACCATTAATATTCAAGAGTTTGAAGCACGGAGCCTGGCATTGAGCAGGAACTGAGTACATAAACGGTGGTTAGTACTCTTGCTTTTTTCACCCAAAGGCTCCCAGTACGTTGGCAGTCCTGTCTTTTTTTTTATTTTTTATTGTTGACACTATTACATTACGTAAACCGCCCTGGCCAGTGAGCAGGGAGATGGGCGGGGCTATCCGGCAGCCAATAGCAGCCCGAAGCGGCGCGCAGGACTGACCCTTGCCGGTTTCCAGGCGGTTAGAATAGCTACCCCTGAGGAGGTTCTCGGGGGCGGGAATTGTCTCCAAATGCTCCTGGGTCTGCCTATCAACCAGGCTCTGATTGGTGCGGACCTTGGAGCCCCACCCCTTCGTTCTCCCGGCCCCGCCTTCGTGGGAGGGGACCGGGAATACCCCGTCTGTTTTTTATTTTTGTCCCCCCCTTCTTTCTTTTTTATTTTTTAATTTTTAATAAAATTTTGGTTATAACTTAGTTTTTCCATTCCAAGTTATGTGACATGTATTATGTAAGAAAGTTTGGGATATCCAGAAAAGCATAAAAGTACAAAAGAGATGACCCGAATAGTCTCACCTTTTGTTTTTTAATGTGTTCCTGTTCCAGGCTTTCTGACTTAAGCTAGTATTTCACTTGTTCGTCGCGCTATTGTAAAAGCGTAAAACTGGAAGCGACCAAAACGCCCATCAAAGGGGACTGGTTGAAGTAATGAACAGATTCGTCCTCACAATGAAACATCACGCAGCACAGACACGGAGGGACGTAGCTCTACTGCTCTACGTGCAATGCAACTGTGTTCAGGATTTAATATTAGGTTAAAACAAAAAGCAAGTTGCACGGTCATACATATGGAATGATCTCAAAAATATATATGTACATGACTATACAGAGGCAAGAAAAGTCTGGAATTAATGGGCAGTTTGCAACAAATTGTTAGCATCCGGTTACCTCTGGGGTGGAGGGGGATAGAGAAATTGTAAGACTTTTTATTAATTTCTATAATATTTGTTTTTTTTAGTTGTTTTAATTGACTCTAGAGAGAGAGAGAGAGGAAGAGAAATATTGATCTGTTGTTCCACCCATGGATGCATTTATTCTGTTTTGCTTTTTAAAAGAATATATATTTTTATTGAATTCAGAGAGGAAGGGAGAGAGATAGAAAAATCGAGCCTGCCAAAGGAACTAAATAGGCACTTTTCGAAAGAGGACATACAGAAGGCTCAGAGACATATGAAAACAGGCTCAGAGTCTAATCACCTGAGAGATGCAAATCAAACAACAATGAGATACCATCTCACACGTGCCAGAATGGCTAAAAATATATTTAAAATTTTTAAATTAAAGTTTGCTTCTGTGAACATTATTGATGTCTGTCTTATTCAGCTCTGGCTACCATAATAAAATATCAAAGACAGGGTAGCCTAAACAACAGAAATATATTTTGTCGCAATTCTGGAGACGGGAAAGTCAGAGATCAAGGTGCCAGCGTGGTTGGGTTCTGGTGAGAGCTCCCTTACTGGCTTGCAGGTGGAGCTATTGGAGGGACTACGTAGCTGAACTTGTCTTTTCTAGTTCTAAGTTCCCATAATAATAAGAACACACAGACCTCTTTGACTCATTTGTTTTATCTGCCTGGCTTCTGTAGGAACCCGAGTTTGAAACCCCTGAATGGGGTCAAGATTATTTAACAAGGTATTCAAAGCCCCATGATGGTCCTGTGCCTTCCTTTTCATCTGAACTTCCTTCTACTCTTGCTCAAACACACTTGCTCAAGATCAAAGGGTAAGGCAGTGACAGAAGGGAGATTAGAACCGGGGTTTCTCATCTCACTACCCAGGCACTTTTAACTACCTCATTTGGTTCTTTACTCATTAACTTGAGGTGCTTATTTTTCTTGATAAGACCAGGCCAAAGTCAGCCAATTTGAATAAAACCAAATGGAATGGAATGTCCAGAGGTGGAAGTTTATGCTCCCAGATGTGCAGTCTCATATATGGCTCTCATCAGCTTCTCACTCCTCTTGCTCACTTGTGCCCCAACTTTCTGGCCACTTTGCTGTTCTTTGGCCATGTTAAGCCTCTCATCTCAGGTTCTTTGCCTTTCCCACTAGACTACAGCTTGGAATATTTTGCATCTTCACAGCTTATGCTAATATAATCTTTAGGCCTCACCCTATCAGCTCATTCCATAAGGTGACCACCTTTTCAGATCACACTATATAAAATAGTTCACCTCCAGCCACTTTAAATCCCTTTACCCAACTTTATTTTTTCTTTCACCTAATATATATATATATACACACTTGTTTTTCCTCCCTCACATTATTGAAGCTGTGTGAGGGCAAGATTGTTTTGTTGTTGTTTTCCTGGCACCTAGCAGAGTCCTGACACAGTAGGCACTCAATAAATATACATCAGATGGGTTGTGACCGATGGTTTGGCTGGATGGTCAGGGATTTGGAAGAAAGATGTTGATGTTAGGGGGGTGACAAGAAAATGTCTCTAAAGGGCAGGGGAGATATTTGTGTCCAATGTGAATACTTACCAAAGAGTGACCTTGGCAGAGGAAATGTTAATAATCAAGTGGAGTCCTGACTGGCAGGGCTCAGTGGTTGGCGTGTTGGCCTGAGCACCACAGGGTTGAGGGTTTGATTCCCGGTCAAGGGCACTACCTGGGTTGCAGGTTTGATCCCTGCCCTCATTGGGAGTGTGGGAGGCAACCAATGATGTTTGTCTCTCACATCGATGTTTCTTTCTCTCTCCCCCTTCGCTCCTTCCCCTTTCTCTAAAAATCGATGGAGCTTGGTTGGTGTGGTTTAGTGGTTGGATGTCAAACTATGAAGCAGGAGGTCACGGTCAGATTCTCTCTCATCATTGATGTTTCTCTCTCTGCCTCTGTGAAATCAATAAAAGTTTTTTTTAAAAAAAGATAAAAGAGTCAAGATCACACCAACAGGAGTGAACCTAGGATGAACTACCTAGACCAGTGATGGCGAACCTTTTGGGCTCGGCGTGTCAGCATTTTGAAAAACCCTAACTTAACTCTGGTGCCGTGTCACATATAGAAATTTTTTGATATTTGCAACCATAGTAAAACAAAGATTTATATTTTTGATATTTATTTTATATATTTAAATGCCATTTAACAAAGAAAAATCAACCAAAAAAATGAGTTCATAGGTTCACCATCACTGACCTAGACTCAGGGAAGGAGGTCACAGAGGCAGAAGTGAGCTATGCTGGCCGAAACCGGTTTGGCTCTGTGGATAGAGCGTCGGCCTGCGGACTGAGGGGTCCCAGGTTCGCTTCTGGTCAAGGGCATGTACCTGGGTTGCGGGCACATCCCCAGTAGGAGATGTGCAGGAGGCAGCTGATCGATATCTCTCTCTCATTGATGTTTCTAACTCTCTATCTCTCTCCCTTCCTCTATGTAAAAATCAATAAAATATATTAAAAAAAAAAGAAAAAAAGAAGTGAGCCATGCTGGACTGCATGGACTCAGGAAACAAGTTACAGAGGCAAAAGGGTGTGGGGGGGGGGTCCTTGGAGACAGGTTCAGGGGGTTAGTCTGGGACAAGCTGCTCCTCCCCTGGTTGCAAGTCTCATGGGACTCCTCAGAGCTTAGGAGAAAGATAGCAAAGTATACACCCTAGGAAAGAAGTGGGGGGCAGGGCCTGCAGGTGTGCTCAAGGCAGATAAGGCACTGGCATCCTTTGTCTTAAGGGTTTTTATGTTTTCTGAAGGTGGGAGTTTTAGGGAAGGTCTCAACAGAATATTCAACAGCTTTGTAGGTGTGCCCTTTAATAAGCTGCTGCATCAAAATGAGTGTATAGGGGAGTTTGGTATCATTCTCTGGTCAGCTTCACTACTTTACTTTTATTTTGGCTCTAATTGTTGTTGTTTTCTGTTGTTGTTATTTATTTCCCTGGCTTCATCTGCTCCGGGGTTTGGCTGGCACTAATGGCACTAACTGGGTTCTGTTATCTCTCTCCTTGACTAGGGTGATTTAAACCACTCACTCTCCAGTTGGGGAGCAGAGGTGTAAACCATCTGCTCCTAAGCATCCTTGCTTTGGGGAGATAAGACCTTGGTTAGCAGGCTGTTAATTGCTCAACTTTAACTACTTGTCTCAGTTTCCCTCATTGCACTTGCCAAGTAAGTTTTCCTAGCTTCTTGCCTCAACATCAGAAACTCAGATACAACAAGTATTGGTGAGGATGTGGAGAATCTGGAACTCTTGTGCATTGCCGATGGGACTGTAAAATACTGCAGCTGCTATGAAAAAAGTTTGGCAGTTTGTCAATAAGTTAAACATAGAATTACCATATGACTCAGCAATTCCCACTCCTAGGCATATATCCAAAAGGACTGAAAACAGATGTCCAAACTAATACTGGTACATGAATGTTTTTAGCAGCATTATTCACAATAGCCAAAAGGTGGAAACAAGCCAAATGTCCATCAGTTAGTGAATGGATAACCAAAAGTTGTATATCTATACAATAGAATACTAGTCTGCCATAAATAAGGAACGAAGTATTAAAACATGCTACGTGGATAAACCTTGAAAACATCACACTAGGTAAAAGAAGCTAGGTACAAAAGGTCACATATTATATGATTTCATTTATATGAAATATTCAGAATAGACAAGTTTATAGAGATAGAAAGCAGACTAGTAGTTGGGTGGTTGGGGGAATAGAGAGTGACTGCTTAATGGGTGTGGAATTTGGGATGTAATAAAAATACACTCAAACTGCTAGAGGTGGTGTTTGCACATGTTGAAGATACCAAATGCCACTGAATTTTACACTTTAAGTGGTTAATGATTCGTTGTTTTTTTAAAAAATATATTCCATTGATTTTTTACAGAGAGGAAGGGAGAGAGTCAGAAACATCGATGAGAGAGAAACATCGACCAGCCACCTCCTGCACATCTCGGCGCCTGGCCGCGGAAGGCGTTGGGAAAGCGCTTCTGTGAGCGTGTCCTCCACTGCCTCTTCGGCAGGGCGGGCTGTTGAGGCAATGATTCATTTTTTAAAAAATATATTTTATTGATTTTTTACAGAGAGGAAGGGAGGGGGATAGAGAGTTAGAAACATTGATGAGAGAGAAGCATCGATCAGCTGCCTCCTGCACACCTCCCACTGGGGATGTGCCCGCAACCAAGGTATATGCCCTTGACAGGAATCGAACCCGGGACCCTTGAGTCCCCAGGCCGATGCTCTATCCACTGAGCCAAACCGGTCAGGGCAATTTTTTGTTACGTGAATTTTACCCAATTAAAGAAGAGTAGTGAACAAGGAGGAATCTGATAATTGTGAGTTTGTGCCAGGTGGCACCAAGCAAAGCAGTGGCATGTGTCCCCATGCTCTTTGTTCCTTTGCCTGCTCCCAAGCTTTTTGTTCCTTTCCAGTGCTTGGAGTTAAAGATTCCTTTAAAAAACAAACATATTTTACTGATTTTTCACAGACAGGGAGGGAGAGGGATAGAGAGTTAGAAACATGGATGAGAGAGAAACATCGATCAGCTGCCTCCTGCACACCCCCTACTGGAGATGTACCAGCAACCAAGGTACATGGCCTTGACCAGAATCGAACCTGGGACTCTTCAGTCCACAGGCCGACGCTCTAGCCACTGAGCAAACTGGTCAGGGCTGCATTGGTTGATTCTTGTATGTACCCTGACTGGTGAATGAACCAGAAACCTTGGCATATCCAGACAGTGCTCTAACCAACTGAGATACCTGGCCAGGGCTTAATTTTTAATCTATACATTTAAAAAGATTTGAAAATGGAATATGTAGGTTATGCAGCAATGCATATTTGAGGATAGTGGAATGAACCGGAGTCCTTTTTATGGAAATCAGACGACAAAAGGTGACCCTTTTTTTCAGAAGAAATATTACCCTAAACTAGAGTATACTGTTTGTTGAGCAGAATTTCACAGTCCTCCCTGGCCCCTTCAACTAGGTGTCGTTATGCAGTGAACAACCCGCAGCGCATACCTTATGCAGAAGATCTGGAAGGGTCCTTTACACCAGTGGTTCTCAACGCAAGCCACCTATTGGAAAAACCTAGGGAGCTTTGTGAAAATACTCATGCCCAGGCCCCCACCTCAGAGATTTGGATTTAATTGGTCCTGAGGCATTGGTTTAATTTTAAAACTCCCCAGGTATTTCAATGCACAGCCTGGATTGAGGATTACAACTTTGTATTTACTGATGTGAAACTCTAAACCCAGCTCTATTGCAAATGTGTTTGCACTATATAGGCAAGTATTGACATGCTCATGGGATTCACGGCACAGCCAAAATCTAGCACAATGCCAAGTACTGGCACTTCAACATTTACTGTCAGGAACCTCTGCCTTTACCACCCGCTCCCAGATGTCCAGGCAGCTCCCTGACCTGTCTCCCTGAGGAGGGAGCGAATAGGCAGCTGAACCACGACACTGGAACTGCAACTCGAGATTGTGGGACTAGGAGTTCTGAAGTCAAGTCTGGGCTCAGCACAAGCCTGGTTGTGCGACCTTGAAAAAGTTACTTCACCGTCCCCTGCTTCAGTTACTTTGGTTATGAAATTAAACTAATGGTATGGACACATTGCCAGAAATATACTGAGATTTAATGAGTAAAGTATTTGTAAAGTGCTTCATGAACATAAATTGTTGTGCAATTGTTAAGTAACTTCATGGTGTGAAATTCCATTGAAATATTTATTTTTTAAATGGCCCCGTGATTTTTAAAAATATATATTTTTATTCATTCTAAAGAGGGAGAGGGAGAAACATCAATGATGAGAGAGAATCACTGATTGGCTGCCTCCTGCATGCCCCACACTGAGGATGGAGCCCACAACCTGGGCATGTGCCCTGACCAGAAATCTAACTAACCATTCATAGGTCGACTCTCAACCACTGAGACACCCAGCTGGGCTGGCCCCAATGATTCTGACACAGGTGGTTAGGAAGTTGTTTAGACAGATCTGCTCAGAGTTCTCTGGCCCCTGTCTTTTCCAAGTTTTGTTTGTTCAAGTCTTCTTGAGATTCTTAAACAATAGCCCCTGTTCTTTTAATAAATTACCTTTCTCTTCCTTAAGCCAGCCAGTGCTGGTTTCTGTTACTTGTAAACAAAAAGAATTTAAACTAATGCAATAAATCAGGATAGTATTTTCCAAATTGTATTCTATGGAAGGCTATGTTCTAAAATGTTAATGTTATTCTGGGCCAGGGTAACTCAGTTGGTTAGTATTGTTCTGATATAATACCAAGGTTGCAGGTTTGATCCCCCGTCAGGGCACATACAAGAATCAACCAAATAAATCATAAGTGGAACAAAAAATTGGTGTTTCAAAAAAATTGATGTTTCTCCCTAAAATCAATTTAAAAAAGATTAAAAAATAAAATATTCAAGTTTTGTACAAGAATAATGTTTAATATACTTTAATTTTTAAATCCTCAAATACCTTTCATATTAAAAACTATATTATGGGGGGAGAGATCAACCAAAGAACTTATATGCAAGAATATAGGCCTAACCAATGGACACAGACAACAGGAGGGTGAGGGCATGAGTTGGGGGTAGGGGATGGGAGGTAATGTGAGGATAAGGACACATATGTAAAAACTTAATCAATAAAGAAATTTTAAAAAAACCTATTATTATGGCAATGGAAGGATACTTGACTCAGGGTGGTAAATACACAATACAATATACAGACAATGTATTGCAGAATTGTATACCTGAAACCTATACAATTGTATTAACCAATGTCACCCCAATAAATTCAACTTTTAAAAAATGTATCATGATTATACTTAATAAAATGCCTTTACAAAAATGTTCTATGCCCAAGGCCAGCAAATTTCAGAAACTACTGTATTTGTAGTATAGTGGTCCTCAAACTTTAGTGCAAATCAGAATCACCTCGGGGAGCTTGTTAAAAGATTGCTGGGTCCCACCCTCAGTCTCAGCAAGTCTGTGATGAGAATTTCCATTTCTAACAAGTTTCCCAGATGCTGCTGGATCATGGACATTTGCTAGTCTTTTTTAAAAAAATTATTTTATTGATTTTTTTAGAGAGGAAGGGAGAGGGATAGAGAGTTAGAAACATCGGATCAGCTGCCTCCTGCACACCTGCTACTGGGGATGTGCCCACAACCAAGGTACATGCCCTTGATCGGAATCGAACCTGGGACCCTTCAGTCTACAGGCTGACGCTGAGCCAAACCGGCCAGGGCAACATTTGCTAGTCTTAAATTAGGCTGCTCCAAAAATTATTTTACTGAAGAATTCACGTTATGATTCTTCATCTTTATTTTAAAGTTTCAACTTCTGCTTGCTTTATCCAATCATCATTAGATTTTTAGGGGATTTTGTATGCCTTTTTAATTTTAGTAAAAAAAAAAAGAGCAAAATGATCCTGATTGTGTGGTTCAGTTGGTTGGAGCACTGAAAGGCTCCCAGTTCGTTTCTGGGATGGGGAACGGGCCTAGGTTTTGGATTCAATCCCTGGTTGGGCGCACACAGGAGGCAACTTCCCCTTTCTCTAAAATAAGTAAAAACATATCCTTGGGTGAGGGTTTTTTTTAAAAAGCAAAATGAAAGATGTTACTTGTTCCTTATGTCATTTGTAAACTTTCCAAATTTTGTACTGCTGTAAAATTTTCAAAAAGGCATGTGACCTTAGTATGGTCATTTCTTGTACCTTGTCTTGGAGGTCATTTTGTTGTTGGCCACTTGAATTTCAGTACTTATACCTCAGGACTATTTATAAACTTTCCATCAGCAGCATCACGGGCAAGTGTTTTGAAAACGGCCATCTAGTGTCTTGTCTGCAAGAGCAGGGCCAATGACTTGTCCAAGGTTTTACCATTCAATGGCCCTAAAGCCTTTGTGTACAAGTAATAATAGGGTCTTGCAACAAATTGTTCATAGTAATTCTGGGGCAAATGATCTAATGAATTGTTGATTTGAAAATGTCTTGCCAATGGCCCTAAAAATCACCTCAAAAATAACTTTTTTGGGGGGCTTAGAGGAGTTATACTACTAGTTTGTTAAAGTCTACTTTGAATCAAGAGCAAGCTCGCAAAATATAACCTAGGATATAATTGTGATTCTCTGCTATTAATAGACTTGGATTAGAAATCAAAAACCCTAGATGCCAAATTTCAACTCCAATTTACTAACCGTAGGCAACACATCATTTCTAATTCCAGTTCTCTCCATCTGCACAAAAATAATTAGAACAAGGATAACTAGTTCATATGAAGAGTTCTCTACTCCATTTTATAAATGCAAAACGGACTGATGGTTCCTTGGATTGTACCTTTTAAGCAACTACTCACCTGTTTTCCAGGCTGCTCTTGACCTTGGGTTGGGGTTTGCCCTTCAAGAAGCTTTCTCTGAACCTCTGACTCAGACAGGGAAAGGGGCCTTTCCCTGTGTCACACCCGACCCCCCTTCTCCCCACGTGACACAGCACTTATCCTGCTGTGCTTTGTCTGTAAGTGCAGATACCCTGTCTGATACATTTTAGCATTTAGTGTTCCCACCCCTCTCCAGACGGTAGAAGGCATTAGACACAGTTCACTGATCACAATTTATTATAATCTGCTGGCAGCACAGATATTAGTTACCAGAACTATGTCTTCATAGAAGTGGACAGTATGTAGCCATTCTATGGGGAACTGTGTGCACTTAATCATCACCATGATCTTTCAGTTTCTTGATGTTCTGCTTGTGCCGCTCAATTTCTTTCTGCAGACGCTCAATCTCCCTTTTGTGATGATTGATCTCTTCTTCATGGTGTTTCTTTAGGGCTGCCAGTTGTTCTTTAGTCCGCTCTCTACAAGTAAACAATGGCTCTGGGTTTAATCCTAATCCATCACCCCAAGGAGATCTTTGAGCATAACATGCAATACCTAAGGCAAAGGAGTCCCAATCCCATGGGAGTCTGGCTGGTCATCCTCTTCTACCTCCTCAAGCCCCACTAGTGAAAGAATACTCCACCTTAACATGCACCCATCTTTAGGAAATGACCAAAATGATTCCATTTTTTCTGGTGCTAGTGCCTGAAATTACATCATTCATGAGCTACTCCTTTTACATTCCTCTTTAGAACAGAAAACTCCACAGAGGTGTGACGTATGTCCCAATACATTATCAGAGGAATAACCAAGAGATCAGAATCCCCTTTTTGGGGAAATGAGGAATAGACAAAGGAGTATAGTTAAAGGACAAATATTTGCAATCTATCCTAATTTACCTAGGGCTTTCTTTGCCTAGAGAAATGCATGGCCCACTGTAAAGGCAAAAAAGAAGTGGGGAAAGAAGGGACCTATTGCATGGGCAGCACTTGGCAGTCCAATTTAGAAACAATATAGCCCTGGCTGGGTGGCCCTGTACATCGAAAGGTTGTGGGTTTGCTTCCTGGTCAGGGCACATATCTAGGTTGTGGGCTCGAACCTGTGTTGCAGTGTGTATGGGAGGCAATCAATCAATATTTTTCTCACTTTGATGTTTCTCTCTCTCTGAAAAACAAACAAACATAAAAACATCTTCGGGTGAGGAGGGGGGCGGAGCCCTACTAGCTGGTTTGGCTCAGTGGATAGAGCGTCTGCCTGCAGACTAAAGGGTCCTAGGTTTGATTCTGGTCAAGGCCACATGCCCGGTTTCGGGCTTGATCCCAAGTAGGGGGCATGCAGGAGGTAGCCGATCAATGACTCTCTCTCATCATAGATGTTTCTATCTCTCTTCTCTTTCTGTCTGAAATAAAAAAAAATTTAT
The DNA here is from genome assembly GCF_000327345.1 of Myotis davidii. Taxonomy (NCBI): domain Eukaryota; kingdom Metazoa; phylum Chordata; class Mammalia; order Chiroptera; family Vespertilionidae; genus Myotis; species Myotis davidii. The sequence continues at coordinate 188,679 of NW_006352194.1, forward strand.
TTAAAAATATATAGGAGGCCACTTAGGTGGTCTTTAAGGCTGTACTTTGGCTTTCTGGTCTGGCAGGGGCCATGGTGATAATTCTTTTTATTTTTTTTCCCTTTAAGAATAGTTTATTGATTTTTACAGAGAAAGAGGAAGGGAGAAGAGAGAAACATTCATGTAAGAGCCCACAACTCCAGCATGTGCCCTGACCTGGAATGGAATCAGCAACCCTTCCAAGCATGGGTGAGGCTTAACCAACTGAGGCACAGTGGCCAGGGCCAAGGTGATAATTCTTAAGAGCGAGGAAGAGAAGGCAGAAGTGAAAAGATGGCCAAAGGAGAAGCAGAGATAAGTCCTATGCTATTCCTTACTGTGCAGAGAAGTCAGTAAAAGGTAACTCAGGGTTGGTAAAAATGTAGAGGCCCAGGCCACTCCATACTCTTTTTTTTTTGTTAATCCTCACCCGGGAATATTTCTCCATTGATTTTTAGGATGAGTGGAAGAGAGAGAGAAAGAGAAACATGGATGTGTTGCCGCCTGCATAAGCCCGGACCAGGACCCTGGCTGGGAGGAACCTGCAACCAAGGCACTGCCCTTCCGGACCCTGTCTGCATGCCAGTCGCACTCCAGAGGCTCTATCCACTAAGCCAAACCAGCTAGGGCCCCACTCCATACTCTTTTTTAAAATATATATAAAAAAATTGATTTCAGAGAGGAAAAGAGAGGGAGAGATATGGAAACGTCAATGATAAAATCATTGTTCGGCTGGCTCCTGCACGCCCCCCACTAGGGATAGAGCCCATCACCTGGGCATGTGCCCTGACCTGAACGGTTACCTCCTGGTTTACAGGTGATGCCCAACCACTGAGCCACACCGGCGGGCCCCACTTCAGACACTAAGAGATTAAGTCATCCAGCTGGGCGGAGCCGGGCAAAAGTCTCCAGGAAATGAGGAAGGGAATTTCAAATCTGGAGCACTCAGCTCCTATATGACCCCCTCGCTCTGGCCAAGTTAGGCCTGTGGAGGTCGAGGGGTGGGTCTGAAGAGTCAGGGGATCCATCCTTCAGGGGGCAGCAAAGCTAAGGCGTGTGGAGGAGAAAACATCACAGAAGGATTCTGGGTGTTGGCGCAGGGAGCAAACTCGGAGGTTGGATCCAGACAATGCAAAGGCTCGGGGCGCTTCGCACGATCTGGGAAGAACTCCACGGGTGGGGATGGCAAACGATTCTGGAAGAATCGGGCCGTGGCTTGAGAGTAATGGAGAAGCGCAGGTGGAAATGGCTTGGACTGGGGGTCCTGGGACTACTCAGCAGGGACTAGGAGCAAGGGTGTCAGGGCTCGGGAACCCGGG
>NW_006352194.1:190127-190352 GCF_000327345.1 Myotis davidii
GGGTTCTGCGAGATCGAGGCTGGACTCCGCCCCGGGGCCTCACCGGAAGTATCGTTCCTCTTCAGCCTTCTCTCTTTTCGCGAAGCTCCCACCGGCTTCCCTGATGGCGCCCGAGTCGGTGCTGAAATTCAGTGCCGCGCAGCTCCAGACGCAAACGGTGCGGGCTCCAGGAGCGCTAACGGCGCAGACGGCCGGCGACCAATCCTTTCCCCGGAGAGGCGGGGG
>NW_006352194.1:190408-194556 GCF_000327345.1 Myotis davidii
CTGAGCAGGAGGCGGGCCTATTCGTAGCCAATCCCGAGCAAGGTCTCCTGGGCCAAAGGATAGGAAAACAAGAATGGAGGACGTTGGAGGCGAGTCCTCCGCGAGGGAGGGTCAGAAGCCATTAGATTGAAACGAGGCGTCCATTCCCCACCCCACGATTCCAATTCCAAATTTATTATTGTTAAACACCCAAAGGAAACCTTCCCCTTCCTGGACCGCTAGGGTCAATCAGACGAGCCTTGGCCGGTGGTTCAGTGGTTAGAGCGTAGGGCCCAGGTACGCAAGGGTCACGTGTTCGATCCCCGGTCAAGGGAACAGGTACCTGGATTCAAGGTTGCACCCCCCGCCTTTGGGATGTTTCTCTTTCTCCCCCTTCCTCCCTCCCTTCCTTCTACTCTCACTCAAATCAATGGAAAAAATATCTGCTGGTGAGATTAACAACAATAGCAAAGATGCTATAAGAATAGTTAGATAAAAAAAGATTGGTAAGATGTTATAGGGATTGGAATGGGGATATCTATGCCCAAGATAGCTGGAGTTAGTTGGGTTGTGGGTAAAAATGTTGTATATATACATGTATATGGTCTCTTTCTAAAAAAATATATTTTATTGATTTTTTTTTCTTACAGAGAGGAAAGTTAGAGACATGGATGAGAGAGAAACATTGATCAGCTGCCTCCTGCACAATCCCTACTGGGGATGTGCCTGCAACCAAGGTACATGCCCTTGACCGGAATGGAACCTGGGACCCTTCAGTCTGCAGGCCAGAGCTCTATCCACTGAGCCAAACCGGTTAGGGCCATGTATATGGTCTCTTAAGAGGTATCAATGTTGTTTTGTTGCATTGACATTTCACTCTAAAGTCTCAGCTTAAATGTCACCTCAAAGAAATCATCCCTGATCTCCTTAGTCATTCTGTCATAGCTCCCTGTTTTGTTCTTTCTCTCTCTTTGCACTTTTCACTTTCTGGAGTTATCAGAGTCGTGATCAAATAGGCATTAAATTAATATTTGTAACATGAATTAATATGTTATCAAATGGTGTGGTGCAATGAAGAGAAGAACATAAGTAGGAGTCTAGGGAAGGCTTTGCCTTGACATTCCTTCAGCCATGAAAAATATGAACAAGAAAATAGTAGTTTATAGTCTTTGCCTGCCTATATCATATTTTCTCTCTGTTCTCAGTTTTTTTTGTCCGGTGGATGAGAGAGTTAGGCCAGATTATCTGTATTACTCATGATTATAACACTTCTTTGTTTTCTTTGAAATGGTAGAACTGTTTTTATTAATCATCTTAAAAACTTTTTTTTTACTTTTTTTATTGATTTCAGGGAGGAAGGGAGCGGGAGAGAGAGATGGAAACATCAATGATGAGAGAGAATCATTGACTGGCTGCCTCTTGCATGCCTCCTACTGGGGATCGAGCCCACAACCCAGGCATGTGCCCTTGACCAGAATTGAACCTAGGACCTTTCAGTCCACAGGCCGGTGCTCTAGCTACTGAGCTAAATCAGCCAGGGCTATTAATCATCTTTTGGTTGGAAAAATGCCAGTCCTGTATGACTTGGGGAGAATGGATGTTTTCAAATGTTCATTTCAGAAATTTTGGAAAAAGACAAAAGCAGGGTAGAAAAAATAATCATTTGTAATTTCTACCTGGTGACAATAATTTGGTGTGTTTCTAGATGATCTTTAAATACCATTTCACTTTCAGAAACTCTGTTTCTACTTCTCATATTGCTATTTCTTGACTATCTCCTAGGCTGGGCATCCAGTGGAGGGTCTTACAGAGTTTGTGTGAAAGATCCATCTAGGCCAGTGATGGCGAACCTTTTGAGCCCAGCTTGTCAGCATTTTGAAAAACCCTAACTTAACTCTGGTGCCGTGTCATATATAGAAATTTTTTGATATTTGCAACCATAGTAAAACAAAGACTTATATTTTTGATATTTATTTTATATATTTAAATGCCATTTAACAAAGAAAAATCAACCAAAAAAATGAGTTTGCATGTCACCTCTGACACGCATGTCATAGGTTTGCCATCACTGATCTAGGCACTTGGATGACTGTAATAAAAAAAAAATGGAGAAATTGTAAAATTTCAACATTGCTGGTGGGAATATAAAATGTTTCAGCTGCTTTAAAAAAAATGTTTCAGCTGCTGTGGAAAACAACTTGGCAGTTGTTCAAAAGTTAAATATAGAATTTCCATATTATGACTCAGCAATTTCACTTTAGGTATTTGGTATATACACCCCCAAACCCCCACCCCCAATAGAAAATTGGTATTCAAATAAATACATGTAGCTTCAGGTTCATAGCAGTACTATTATCACAATAGCCAAAAGCCAAAAGATGGAAACAACCCAAATGTACATCAACTGATGAATGAACAAACGAACTGTGGTATATACACACAGAACAGTGGAATATTATTCAACCATAAAAAGTAATGAAGTAATGAAACATGCAATACCTTAGAATGTGGTTCTCAACCTTCCTAATGCCGTGACCCTTTAATACAGTTCCTCATGTTGTGACCCAACCATAAAATTATTTTCGTTGCTACTTCATAACTGTAATTTTGCTACTGTTATGAATCGTCATGTAAATATCTGATATGCAGGATGTATTTTCATTGTTCGCGACTCAAAGGTTGAGAACCTTGAAAGCATGCTAAGGTGAAAGAAGGCAGACACAATAGGTCACATATTGTATGGCTGCATTCATATGAAATGTCCAGAATATGTAAATCTATAGAGACAGGACATAGAATGGTTGTCAGGGTTTGGGAAGTAAGGAGAATAGGAGAAACGGCTTAAATGGTGCCAAGATATCCTTTCTAAAGGCCAATGAGTTGTGCACTTTAAAACGGTTAATTGTATGTCATGTGTGTTTCACCTTAATTAAAAAAAAAAAAAGGAGCCTTCAGTTAGCGTGTCAGGCTGGTCTCCGGGCCCTTTAAGGGTCCCCAAGAAGGAGGCGAGGCCAGAGGTGGGTCTGGAAGCATCACGTGAGGCAGCGCCTGCGCAGAAGAGTCACGTGGGGGCTGGGCCCGGGGAAAATGGCGGCTTCTGGAGAGAGCGGGGCTTCGGCCGGCGGAGGCAGTACGGAGGAGGCGTTTATGACCTTCTACAGCGAGGTGAACCAGGAGGGATGAGTAATGACACCCGGGCGACCCCGCCTGGGCCCACTCTCCCGCCAGCGGAGGCAGGGGTCCTCCTGGCCTGGACCGTTGGGCGGCTCCTCCGGTTTGGCCTTCGGGGCGGCGCGGGGCCGGGTGTGTGTGTGTGCGTGTGTGCGTCTGTCCCTGATGGCTGCTGGGGGCTCCCCTGGGCCATGAAAAAGGGGTCGGGGCCCGACGGCTGCGGGTGGACGGCGATTCTGGCCAACGAAGCCCCGGGGCGCGCGTGGAGTTGCCAAGTCGCCGGAGTGGGGGGCCGGCCTTCCTGGGGGCGACTTAACCGTCCTGCCCCCCGTTTTTATTTGTAAACGGAAGCACTCTCTACTTAGTCCTCCGTCATGCATGGTATTAGTGGTTACTTCTGCCATTCGCGAATGCCAGGCACCATGCGTCATGCCAGGGAGACATCTCCATGTTACAGATGACAAACCCGAGGTTTAGGGAGACGAAGTAATTTGTAACGGCTTGTGTCCTGTTAGGACAGAGGTCGGTTTGGTCTGAGCTTCGTTTGCTATCGCATTTCCAGCACCTACTACCTACGGTGGTTCAGTAAGTATTTGTTGAGCAGGTTAATGAATGAGAAAACGAAGGAAAAGCGTACCATTTGGAGTCAGAGGCCCTCGGGTTGGATTCGTGCATGGCAGTTACTGAATTCTCTCAAGGCGGTGATTTTGCAGATCTCATTTCCACGTCTGTAAAACGAATTAATATTAGAATGAGTTTTTACGAGGATTAATGGAGTGAGTATATAAGAAAGAGTTTCATAAGCAGCAGCGTCTCTCACGGCGGTTCTCAACCTGTGGGTCGCGACCCCTTTGGCGGTGGAACGACCCTTTCACAGGGGTCGCCTAAGATCATCCTGCATATCAGATATTTACATTACGATTCATAACAGTAGCAACATGATGGTTACGAAGTAGCAACGAAATAATTTTATGGTTGGGTCACAACATGAGGAGCTT
>NW_006352194.1:195528-216604 GCF_000327345.1 Myotis davidii
ATAGCTTGCACATGTAGATACACAAATATTTGCTGGACATGTCAGTGAGTAACTAGTTAAGGTGACAATTCAGAATTTATTTTTAAACTTTACTAATGAAGTTCTTATCTCTTTTATTTTAGGTGAAACAAATAGAGAAAAGAGATTCAGTTCTAACATCCAAAAATCAGATTGAAAGATTGACCCGTCCTGGTTCCTCCTACTTCAATTTGAACCCATTTGAGGTGAGCGGTTTGATGTTGCTGTGGTGTCATGAGAGCTTTGCATAGTTGTAGGCAGACTTACATCAGAACACACAACTAATTTGTATTATAGTTGGAATTGAATTTGGGTGTTTTTATTGTGAGCAGTACCTGAGAGGTACCATGTTAAGGAAAAAGAGATAGTCTTTGCTCTATCAGATATTTTCCATCATCTTTAAGCAACCAAAATATATATGGGTTTATTTTCAGATGTAAAGGGATCACTAGCTTTGATAAATTTAGGATTTTCTGTTTACTTTGCTTGTTAAAATTTTCTGTTTCACCACAGCTTAAAAAAATATGAAAAATCCCAATAGCTAAAAAATGATCACAAGATTTTAGACAAGGAGATAGAGTTTTTTGGTTTCCTTAGTTTTATAACTTTAAACTTTTCCTTTTTACAAAAGTAAATCATATTTCTTATTAAAGTTTGAAGTATAAAGAAAGCAAGAATAAACATTCATGTATAATTCTCCCTAAGAGAAATTCTAGCTACTCTTTACTGTTTATATTTAAACATTTTAATAGTTTTATTTAAAAATAAGGAGGATCATATAGATACTTCATGCTACTTATTTATTCAAGCTATTTTAAATGCGTTGTTACATAAAATACAGTTTTGCAACATGTTAAAAGTCTCTATTTAAACAATTCTTTTATTGTACGAGTTTTAAATTAGCTTCTACTTATTCACAGTTATAAATTGAAATGAATATTGTTAACATAAAAATAACACTTATGGAGCACTTAAAAAAACCTCTTTATTGTGGTAAAAGATACATAATCTAAAAGTAACCATTTTAACCAGTTGTAGGTATAGAGTTAAGTGGCATTAAGTACGTTTACAGTGTTGTGCAAACAATCATCACCATTTCTAGAACTTTTTCATCATTTAAAACAGAAACCCCAAACCCATTAAACAATAACTCCTCATTCCTCCTAACCCCTGTACCTTGGTAACCTCTGTTCTGCTTTCTGTCTATGAATTTGCCTATTCTAGGTACCTCAAATAGTGGAGTCATACAACATTTGTTCTTTATACAAATGTTGGCTTAGTTCACTTATACTGTTTTCAAGGTTCATCAGTTGTTTCTGTATTTTTTTTTGAATAGTGTCTTTCTTTTTAGACACATTTTTATTAATTTTAGAGAGGGAGGGAGAGGGAGAGAGAAACATCAATTGGCTGCCTCCCGCATGCCCCCTACTAGGGGTGGAGCCTGCACCTCAGACATGTGCCCGATGGGAATGGAACCAGTGATTTAACTGAGCCGCACTGGCCAGGGCATTGTGTCTGTTTTTCAAAGGCAGGAGCCACTCACTAGAATTGTCCCTATCTGGGGCCTATAGGGATTAGTGAGGGAGGGGCATGGATACTGACTGACTGACTCTGGCTGGCCTGGTCTGCACAGCCCCTGCCCAGCCATGTCTTGTGCTGGAGGAAGGAACCTATCTTAGCAAAGTCCCCAGGTAATTCCTCTCACTGGGGCCACAGCTACTTAGGTCTAGAAGTTGACCCCTTGGTGGGAGCAGCGCCACCCTGCTTCCTCCTGTCATTGGCCCCAGAGTTTCTCCTTGAGTTACTAGTTGTTAGCAGAGAGAAGATCTTTTCCCTCCCCTCTCAGATCCTCCACCTTGAAGATATGTAAGGACCCATGTGTTCTGAGTGAGATAGTGCCTCCCACTTGCTACCCAAGTCTTTGTTCTCTCCCACCCATCATTGTCCCCATTCTTAGTTCTAATAAAAGACAAAAAAAATTTTTATTTTAAAATAATCTCAGATTTGCAGAAAGGTTGCAAGTACACTGTGAAGACGACTTCTTGAACTGTTTGCAACTTAGTCGGCAATACATTTTCCCATCATCCTGAAATTTTTTTTTTAAAATATATTTTATTGATTTTTTACAGAGAGGAAGGGAGAGGGATAGAGAGTTAGAAACATCGATGGGAGAGAAACATCGATCAGCTGCCTCTTGCACACCTCCTACTAGGGATGTGCCCACAACTGAGGTACATGCCCTTGGTCGGAATCGAACCTGGGACCCTTCAGTCCGCAGGCCGACGCTCTATCCACTGAGCCAAACCAGTTAGGGCAATCCTGAAATATTTTATGCTCTTCCTACAAATAACATTTCCTACTGAGCCACAGTATAACCATCTAAGTCCTCAGACCACATTCAAATTTGTTCATTGTATCAATAATGACCTTTATAACAAAAAGATCCAGTTAAGAATCTCCTGTTACATTTAATTGTCTGGCTCTTTAGTCTTCAGTCTGGAACAGTTCCTCAGTCTTTCCTTGACTTTTGTGATCTTGACATTTCTGAAGATTACAGGCCACTTAATCTGTAGCAAGTCTCTCAGCTTGAGTTTATCTGATATTTCTTCATGTTAGAATAGGTTTATGCAATATTGGCAAGAATATCACAGAAGTGATACTGCATTCATGTCTTTGTAACTTAAAAAGTGGTACATGGGCCCTGACTGGTTTGGCTCAGTGGATAGAGCGTCAGCCTGCGGACTGAAGGGTCCCAGGTTCGATTCTGGTCAAGGGCATATGCCTTGGTTTCGGGCATATTCCCAGTGGGGGTTGTGCAGGAGGCAGCTGATCGATGTTTCTCTCTCATCGATGTTTCTAACTCTCTATCCCTCTCCCTTCTTCTCTGTAAAAAAAAAAATCAATAAAATATATTAAAAAAAAAAAAGTGGAACATAGTTGCCTGGCTGGTGTGATGTAGTGTTTGAGCATCAACCCATGCACCAAGAGGTTGCAGTTTCAATTTCTGATCAGGGCACATGCCCAGGTTATAGGCTCAGTCCTCAGTGCGGGGTGTGCAGGAGACAGCTGATCGATGTTGATTCTCTCCCATTGATGTTTCTATCTGTCCCTCTACCTTCCTCTCTCACAAAAATTAATAAAAACATTAAAAAAAATTGGTACATGATTTTGATTTATCCCATTACTATTCATGTTAACTTGATCACTTGAAGAGTTGCCTGCTTGCCCTGGCTGGTGTGCTAAGTGGTTATTGCTTTGGCCCATGCACCAAAGGGTCATGGGTTTGATTCCCTGTCAAGGGCATGTACCTGGGTTTCAGTTGCATGCAGGATGCAACCAGTTGATGTGCCTTTCTCCCCCCACCCCCATTCCTCCCCCCCTTCCACTTTCTCTGAAAAGCAGTGGGAAAAAAATATCCTCCCATGAGGATTAACAAAAAACAAAGTTGCCTGATAGCCCTGGCTGGGGAGCTCAGTTGGTTAGTGTTGTTCTGATAATGCCAAGTGGTGAGTTCAATCCCCTGTCAGGGCACATAACAAGAAACAACTAATGAATGCATAAATAAGTGGAATAACAAATCTCTCAAGTCAATTAAAAAGATAAAAATAAGAGTTGCCCGCTAGGTTTTTTTCATGAAGTTACTTTTTTTTTCTTTTCTGTAATTAATAAGTATTTTATGGGGAAGTACTTTGAGATTGTATAAATATCCTGTCCTTAATCAGAGTTTCATTTTATTAATTTTTTGTCAGTATGGACTTGGGGTTTCTATATTAATCACTGGGTTATATTTAGATATTTATTTTGATGCTCAAATTGTCCCAAATTTGGCTAGTAGGTTACCTTTCAAGTGAGTTCCTGTCTTTTTAATATTCTTCATCATTCTTGGATTACTAAGCACTCTTGTACTTTTCCTGACCCAGGCTGAAATTAACTATTTCACAGAGGAGCCCTGGTTCATTTCAAAGAAGAATGGTATTTAAAATCAAGATTTGGCCCTAGCCAGTTTGGCTCAGTGGATAGAGCGTCGGCTGCGGACCGAAGGGCCCCGGGTTCGATTCCAGTTTGTGGGCTCGATCCCCAGTTGGCTGTGGGCTGATGGAGAGGCTGTTGCTGCAGGAGCTCAGGGACGCAGTGAGAGTGCGGGTGGGGGGGTTTACGTGGAAAGAGGCCATGCACCTGCTGGGAAGCCACCACTCTGCACTCTCACTTCCTCTGGTAAAAATCTCAGATCCAAGCAGACGTATGTCCTAAGTAAATCCCTCCCTAGGAGTCAGGGAAGCGGTGCCATGTCGCTGAAGCTCTTCATGTGTTTTCTGCTGGCTATTGAAAACAGGCTTCACCCCTAGTAGGGGGCAGGAGGGAGGCAGACGATCAATGATTCTCTCTCATCATTGATGTTTCTATTTCTCTCTCCCTCTCCCTTCCTCTCTGAAATATATATAAAGATTTGAGTGGTAGGTGAACTCAGTGCAATTTGGATTTCTCTCTCCCAGATTCTGTTGGTAGGTAGAGCTAAGGAGAGAGAGAGTGTGTGTGTGTGTATGTGTGTACATACATGTTTACACCCAATTTTAATCCAACATCACGGTTTATTCTAGCTTTTTCCCCTCCCATGTTTATATCTTCCCTCTCTAGTGAAAAATCTTTAATATGTACTTACTTAATTGACCCTCCTACATGCAAATGATCTTCCATTACCATGCCTTCCCTTATGTGAATGCCCTCATCCCACTTTACTCTGACACCAGCACCTTGCTGCCTCACTGCACAACCATTCTCTTCACAACGGAGCTCAAAACTCCCATGCCAGGTCACCCTTCCATGCGGTATGTTCCTCACCTGATTCTGGTTCTTTGTGCCCACCCTCCACCCCCAGGGGCTCTTTTCATTCCTCTTAGGCTGCAGCATCCTCACTGCCAAACAGGCACCCTTTCTACCCTCTTCATCTTACTTGGGCTTTGAGTCCGCACCCCTCTACATGGAGTCCCTCTTCTCTCTGCTCAAGTTCTAGCTCTCTGTGCCAGCCGTACTTTACAGAAATGCTCTCTGCATCCTGCTGGAGCTCCAACATCTTGTATTGGGCAGCCCTTTTGCATTGGATGTCCTCCTGTATGGGCATCTCCCCTACCATGTCCAAGCCTCCACACCCCCTGCTAGGCTGCTCCTTTGTGGAGACGGCCTTACCTGGCCTCCGGTACCCTGTGCCAGACCGCCGTTCCTGTGGACACTCTTCTTACCCTGCTTGGTCTCAAACACCTACATTGGGGTTTATTCAGTGGACGTGCCTCCCTCTTTCCTCCTGAGCTCTCACGCCCTGCACTGGGCCACCCTCCAGTGTTAACAGTCTCACCCGCTTGTGTTCTAACGCACTATGCCAGGATGTCCTCTTAGCCTGCTTCGGCATCCATGTTGGTCTGCTCTTCTGTGTGAATGCTCCTCTCACCCAGGTTGGGCTCTAGCACCGTGTGACTGGCCACCACTCCCAGTGTTGTCACTGTCTTTTTACAGATGGGCTCTCACACCCTGCTCTGGGCCATCTTGACTCCCCACCCAAAGTAGATGTCTGCTTTGCCTGGCACCACTTAATGTATTTGTATTGCATTGCTCAAAGAGAAGGGGAAGACGAAAACCTTAAAAAATACTTTTGATAAGATTTTGGGGAGGGCGGGCATAAGGGGAGATAATTTGAGGGGGTAATAAAGAACTTGATGGTATGTTCTTTCAACTTCTGTTAAGTCATACTTTTAAATTGAGCATAGTACATGAAAAGGGGACAAGTAATCATACTAGTATAACTTAGCCATTTATTTGTAAAGGTAATTAGGGTTTCTGTGGAGATCTGATTGATGAGGAGTGACAGATAATAGGACCAGTATGAAAAACTAGGATTTTAATGCCCTACTAGTTAATGTGGTTCTGGAAGTGGAACTCACTACTCCGTAGCTCCTGTCTTGACTATAGAAAACATATTTGGATGCATAAAGATATGAGGAGGTGGGCACACTTAGGAAGGTGTGAGATTGTATTTGAGTGGGCAGGATTCCATGGCTGTCCATTAGAACTTTTGTCTTTTCTATTTCATACAAGTGTGCTGGCCTCTCTATAGGATGGGTGTCATAAAGTTGCTTTTTCTTGTTAATCCTCACATGAGGATATCTTTTCCATTGCCTTTCAGAGAGTGGAAGGAAGGGGGAGGGAGAGAGAGAGAAACATCAATGTGAGAGAGACACATTGGCTCCTACATGTGCCCTGACGGTGGGTGGTGGTGGGGGTGCAGTGGGGGATGGGGAGCAAACCTGCAACCCAGGTATGTGCCCTTGACCAGAAATGAAACTCAAGACCCGATGGTCTAACCACTTAGCTCACTGGCCAGGGTGTCATTAAGTTGTTTTTTAACACTTAAGTCAGAATTAGGTGTTCCTAATGATTTTGGAAATCAGTGATGTATTTTTTATGTAACAACTATCGAAACATCGAAATCAGAGGTGGGGAACGTCTGGCTCATGGGCTCAAGAAATCATTTGGTCTGGCGCTGCCAACACAACCACAGGTGGGACTCAAAATTCAATAAATCTAGAAGCTTATTTCATAACAACAAATTTATATTAAGTAAGTTAATTATATTAAGTGAATGATGTTATAAATATCCAAATAACCCTTGGCAGAAAAAGTTTCCCCACCCCTGATCTAAATGAATCAGATTTTTCTACAGAGGTAAGCAGACTGGTCTTTTTCTAGTAAGGAGAAATAATGCAGTAGTGGCTGTCCTCTCAGCTATCAATTGAAATGTAAATAGTTTTCCTATACACCACCTTACTGAGCAGCAGGTAGAAAAGGCAGAAATTAGTCCGGGAATTAGGAGTCTTATTACAGGAATCCTTTTCCAGGGAGCATTTTTTTCCTGACTGCCATTTCAACAGCTCTGAATTTGAATACATTTCTAACCTTCGGTCATTATGCAGTCATCTTTCTTATGCATTCTATAATTCTTAGATTAAGAACTCCCTCCCCTTCCTTCCATAAGCTCCAGTAGACCTGTGCCCCTGCTCAGTCCTACCTTTTTCATGTTCCTTTAAAAAACAAAACAAAAAAAGCTTTATTGATTTCAGGGACAGGAAGGGAGAGGGAGCGAGTGAGAGAGAATCTTGCATGTGAAAGAGAAACATTGACCGGCTGCCTCCCACACGCACCCCAATGGGAGAACACACCCGCAATCTGGGCATATGCCCTGACCAGGAATTGAACTGGTGACCTTTTGGTGCATGGGATGACACTCAACCAACTGAGCCACACTAGCTGGGCTCTTTTTAAAAAAATTTTAATTTAACTTTAAGGCTCCAGCAGATGGTACCACATATTTTATTTTCTGTTTATCTTGTTCAGCACCTTGGAAATAAAGGTATTTAACCTGTCAGAGAATTCAGGTGTGATGTTAAGGCTGGATTCCTCTTTTAAGTCTAAGGCCCCAAAGAAGGAGACTTACAGTTTATTTGAGTTTGGGAAGTTATATAAATGCCACAGTCAAGCATTTTTGTTGCTGTATGATGATTAATTAACTCTTTGTGTTCCAAGACTGTGGGTTTTTCATTGCAGTATCCCCAAAGCCCGAGACACAGCTCAGAAAAATCTTCCAAGAATGTGAACATCCCGTGTGCTTCCTTAGAGCCATATTGGTAATGTGGCACTTATCATTTTTGTTTGTTTTTTTTGGAAATTTTATAAGAGTTTATCCGAGCCAAACTGATAACATGCAGGGAGCAAGATCTCAAACACTTCCCAGCATTTATCATTTCTGTAAGGGTTACTTATTACTTGTCGATACCCACCCTGCTAGGCCTTAAATTCCATGAAAATAGTATGTGAGCACAGTATCTAGCAGTCCTGTGTGCCCTAAAAGTTTGCATTTAATGTATAAATCTGGCTTCAAAGAGATTTGGGCCACAGGTAATGGTCATTGTCTTCACTGTGTTTCATGGCTACCTACAGCTCTAAAAGATAGGAAAGGACTTGGATTAGCTTTGAAGGCACTCGGTGAATATTTGTTGCTGGTAATCAGTGCACACGTGCTATAACTTGGAAAAATACCTTTTTGTGTGTGTGTTATGTATTTATTTATGTAAGTATACATACCCTCTTCCTTTTTGCCGATTCATCTAAAAGTAAGCTGCAGACATTGTGACTCTTTATGCCTAAATACTTGAGCATTATCTTTTCAAAACAAGGGCACATTTCCACATAATCACAAAACATGACCACACCTAGGAAAAACAACATTATTTCAATAATATAATCCAGCCAGAGTCCACTTGCAAATAGTCCCAATTGCCCAAAAAAATATAAATTATGGCTTTAAAAAAAACACTTAGGAACCAGTTTATGAATTATATTTGGCATGATTAGTTCTTGGCTCGTTTTATTGGAGGCTGTGTGTGAATGTGAGTGTGTGCGCGCGCTCGTGAAGGTGGGAAGTTTACCATCCTTTCTCATTCATTTTGGACATCTTCTGGGGTTTGTTGGCCTTTGGTTTGCTCTAATGCATTCCTTTTCCCCAGAACCAAGGTAAGGTAAAGTTCTCTGAATATTTGTGTACATACAGTTATCTCTCTTTACCTGTAAATCTTATATGGCTGCATTCTTTCTCTCTGAGTTTTTCCCAATTCCTTTCTCCCTTGGGAAGGTATGAAGGGGCACACTGACTCTTGAAAATTCTGTTTTAACGTTCTTTCTCCCTTACCTCTGGTTGTATGCCTTGCATTTGAGAATGGGTATGCTCTTTTCATAACCTGCAAAGGTCTTTTGAGCCCTGGCTGGTTGTAGCTCAGTTGGTTGAGCATCGTCCCATGCACTGAAAAGTTGCTGGTTCGATTCCCAGTTAGGGCACATACCCAAGTTTAGGGTTCGATCCCTAGTCAGGGTGTGTGTGGGAGGCAACCGATCGATTTCTCTCTCTCCCTCTCTCTCTCTCTCTCTCTCTCTCTCTCTCTGTCTCTCTCGCTCTCTCTCTCTCTCTCTCTGTCTCTCTCTCTGTCTCTCTCTCGCTCTTTGTCTCTCTCTCTGTCTCTGTCTCTCTCTCTCTCTATCTCTCTCACATAGGTGTTTCTCTCTCTCCCTATCCCTTCTCTCAAATTATTAAGAACATCTCAAAAGTCTATTGAATGTTATGGTTGATGCAGCCTCATTGCATACCAATAATTCTGCTATAGGTGGGCTGTTTGAATGCTCTGAAAGCTTGCTATAAACCTTGACATTACTTGACAGGTTTTCCTAAGACCCTTTAAGCATCTGATTAAGCTTAGCAGATTACTTTTCAGTTTTAATTTCTCTGGTTTGTATTTTCTTTTTTTGTTAATCCTCACCCAAGGATATTTTTTCCCATTGATTTTTAGAGAGAATGGAAAGAAGGAAGGAAGAGGGGTGAGAGAGAGAGAGAGAAACATTGATGAGAGAGACACATCAATGGGTTGCTTCCCGCAAGCACTCTGACCGGGAACTGGAATTGAACCTGCAACCCAGGTATGTGCCCTTGACCTGAATCAAACCTGTGACCCGTTGGTCCCCAGGCCGATGCTCTAACCACTGAACAACCAGCCAGGGCAGTAGGTACTTTTCATATCAAGATTTATTTTTTTCCTCTCCCACCCCCCTTAATAACTGAGCCTTAGTTGATGTTTATCTCTCTCCCTCTCCTTTCTAAAAAAACAAAAAAAACCAAAAAAACTTAAAAAAAAAAGTTAAGTTTGCCCTAACCCAGTGGTCGGCAAACTGCGGCTTCAACAGAGCCAAATATCAACAGTACAATGATTGAAATTTTTTTTTTGAGAGCCAAATTTTTTAAACTTAAACTATATAAGTAGGTACATTGTTATTAACTTAATTAGGTACTCCTAACTAGATTGGCTCAGTGGATAGAGCATCAACCTACGGATTGAAGGGTCCCAGGTTCGATTCTGGTCAAGGGCATGTACCTTGGTTGTGGGCACACCCCTAGTAGGGGGTGTGCAGGAGGCAGCTGATCAGTGTTTCTAACTCTCTATTCCTCTCCCTTCCTCTGTAAAAAATCAATAAAATATATATTAAAAAAAAAGTAAAGTTCTTTAAACACACACGTTCCCTTGCCTGTTTATCTTTGCATTTCTATTACATAGCAATGTATTCAGCAGGTAGTAGCTACTACATAAAATATTTGAATGAATGCATGTATTTTTGTGGTAATGGGATTAGAATCCTTGATAAGGAATGTCAACACCAGGATACCCAGGCTTGGAGAAGAATAGTTAAATTTATTTTTTAAAACAGTATTGCTAAAAAACCGAAACAGATATTTCTGCCATTTGGAATCAGACTTTCCTACAGGGGGGCCTCAGGCATTGATGTCAGGTTTCCACAGGTGATTGCGATGTTCACTCTGGGTTGAGCACTATCGGGCCATGTAAATTATAGATATAAAGTGGCGCCAAGTGGGCACTTCTCAATTGAGGTGAAAATCAGCCAGCCTTATTTTTTCCCTGTTGAGTTCTATGCTTTTTCCACATTTGCAAAGGTAAGTAGGGGAATAGGAGGTGTGGGTACTTTTATTAATGAATGAAGGAGAAATACAGTATTTTCTTACAGTTTGGAAATATGTCTCTGGGTATAAGGTAAGTTATTATTTTTCTGATGGAGTGAAAGTAACTACTGTATTGAAAACCTAAAACAGAATAGCTATTATTCTGTTATCGATTTGCTCATTAACATTTCTGGAGCATTTTTAGAACTGTGTGCCAGGCACAGTTCTAGAATGCTGAATACTATTCTCTCTATTTTTTTTATTGATTTAAGAGAGGAAGGGAGAGGGAGAGAGAGGTAGAAACGCAATGATGAGAGAGAATCATTGATTGGCTGTCTCCTGCACGCCCCCTACTAGGGATCCAGCCTGCAGCCCAGGCATAATGCCCTTGACCAGAATCGAACATGGGACTCTTTGGTCCATAGGCCAACACTCTATTCACTGAGCCAAACTGGCTAGGACTGAGAACTATTCTAGAAGTTGATTAGAATATGTATACTTATTGGGCATCTCTTAAATTTATGAAGTCTTTTAATTTTTTTTACAGTGTTGATTTTGATTCTTTCAGGTTCTTCAGATAGATCCTGAAGTGACAGATGAAGAAATAAAAAAGAGGTTTCGGCAGGTATAGTACTATTTCTCTGTAATGGACGGAGTTTGAACATTTTGAAAATGTAATCATGTGATGGTTTTCTTAAGATTTGCTGTTACGACGTTTGGACCAACATTTAACTTTTTTTTTTTTAAACTTAAGGCTATGTAACTCAGATAAAAACCTTATAGTGACATAAAATCTTAAGTAATTTGATGGTCATAGCTTACCTCTGAATGGAATGAATTTTATATCCAAATAGAATCTCTTTAGCCCCTTAATTAAAAGGGAGAGAAGTACAAGTAGAATTGTAGTGCTTATATGGAGACATATATACTAAGTCCCCTGGCTTCCAGGAGAGAACATGTTAAATGATTTGTAACAGTTCTTTATTCTTTTAAGACCCCATTCCTTAGTAATTTTCTTTTGTAAATTTAAATGACTATCCAGGAGATAACTGGTTTAATATAAGGAGTGCTTTGTAGAAATTCTCTAGGAAAAGAGATCCACAATGTCTGATTCTTGTTCAGTCTAATCCTATATCCTATATAATAAAAGGCTAATATGCAAATTGACCGTAGGTCACTATGGCATGCACTGACCACCAGGCAGTAGACACTCAATGCAGGAGCCTGCTCCCTGGTGGTCAGTGCGCTCAGCCAGAAGCTGGGCTCACGGCTGGCAAGCACAGTGGTGGTGGTGGGAGCCTCTCCTGCCTCTGTGGCAGTGCTAAGGATGTCCAATTGCCGGCTTAGGCGGAGAATGGGCCTAAGCTGTCAGTCGGACATCCCCTGAGGGCTCCCAGGCTGCGAGAGGGTGCAGGCTGGGCTGAGGGTCCCCCTCCCCCCAAGTGCACAAATTTCATGCACGGGGCCTCTAGTGTTTAATAACTTGAGCTACAAAGTAGTTTTGGGAGTTGAGTAAACCTTCAGTCTTTCCTTCTGTGAGTTGAATAATCACACTCCTGATAATGTCTTTACAAATTGGATTTTTTTTTTTTAAATATATTTTATTGATTTTTTACAGAGAGAAAGGGAGAGAGAGAGAGAGAGTCAGAAACATCGATGAGAGACATCGATCAGCTGCCTCCTGCACATCCCCCACTGGGGATGTGCCCGCAACCCAGGTACATGCCCCTGACCGGAATCGAACCTGGGACCTCTCAGTCCGCAGGCCGATGCTCTATCCACTGAGCCAAACCGGTTTCGGCACAAATTGGATTTTCTATGTATTTCATGTTTTGTTTTGTTTTTAACTTTCCCCAATGTCTTTATTTCTGTTATGTACTACAGTTTTCAACCGTAAAACAAGAATTTGAAAAACATGCAATACCTGACTAGTCAGGGACACTGACCTCTTTTCCCTTAGTTTATCAAATAAAAAAATGACGACAACCAACACAACAATAGCCATTTGATGTGAATGAATCAAAATTATACCTATTGTACCTGGCCAGTGTGGCTTAGTTGGTTGAACATTGTCCCATGCACCAAGAGGTTGCTGGTACATTTTCTTGTCAGGGCACATACCCGGATTTTGGACCCCATCTCTAGTAGGGGGTGTGTAGGAGGCAGCCGATCAATGTTTCTCTCTCATTGATGTTTCTATCTCTCTGTCCCTCTCCCTTCTGCTCTCTCTCTAAAAATCAATAAAAAAAAACACCTAGGATGTTAATTAAAAAAAATTAAATTATGCCTATTTCTTTTTTGTCAGTTCGACAAAAATATATTTTTTGGTGTGTTGCAGAATTTAGTAATTAGTTTGTGTGCCACAAGATGAAAACGGTTGAAAACCACTGTACTACATATTTAAAAGGGCTTGGCCAGTGCTGAGTATTATTCTTAGCTCCAGCATGACATCCTTGTTAATACCCAGTGTTATGCTTGCTTCTTTTTGTCTTTTGATGCTCATCCAAAGATATTTTTCCATTGATTTTTTTTTGTTACTCCTCACCTAAGGGTATTTTTTCCATTGATTTTTAGACAGAGTGGAAGGGAAGGGTAGAGACACAAAGAGAGAGAAACATCGATGTGAGAGAGATTTGTCGATTAGTTTCCTCTGGCACATGCCCCAGCGGGTTGGGACCAAGCCTGTAACTGAGGTATGTGCCCTCGACTGGAACTGAACTCAGTCCGTGAACTGAAGCTCTATCCACTGAGTCAAACTGGCTAGGGCTTTCCATTAATTTTTAGAGAGAGTGGAAGGGAGGGAGGAGCGGGAGAGAGAAACAGAAACATTGATGTGAGAGAGACACACTGGTTGCCTCCTGCACACACCCTGACCTGGGCTGGGGATCGAGCCTGAAACTTAGGTATGTGTCCTTGACCAGGAATTGAACCTGAGACTCTTTGGTCTGCAGGCCGTGCTCTAACCCCTGAGAAAAACTGGCTAGGGCATGCTTGCCTCTTGAATACAGTAATTGCCCCCTCATTGCTGACTCATAATCATCTTATGATCTGCTATTAAGCCAAGATGTTTTTTATCTTTGCCTACTTAATCTTTTCCCATTATGTAATTTTACAGTTTTTTTTTCTTCCTGAGTTCTCTGCACTTACATGTATTCAGTTTTTTTCTTTCTCTAAAATGTCAAGTTTGAAAGGGGCAAGTTACTTTCAGCCTTTCTGTGCCTTTTAACCTTAATTGTGAAATGCACATAATAATGGTGTCTACCTCGTGGGGTTGTTAATGAGGGTTAAATGAGGTACTACAGTAATGCACTAGAATAGGTCTTGTCATATATGTCCTCGTTATATGGTGACTGTTGTCAGTGTGGGTTAGACAATATGCTAAGTTATTTACGTGCATTATTTCATTTCGACCTTAAAACAACACAGTGAAATATAAGTACCTAATATAGGTGGAAGATGAGGCAGATAGGTTAAGTGAGTTGCTTAAGGTCTTACAGCTAATACATGATGGAAGTTGGAATCAGACCCCGGGATTCTGTCTCTAGTAATGTAGGATTTAGCATTAGATTCCCACTTGCTGTCATTCCTCAACACAGTCCCTCTGTTCCAACTTGTTGGTTTCTGTCTGTCAGTGGCAGTAGGTCAGTGGTTCTTAACCATGGCTGTGGAGATTTTTGTTTTTTATTTTGACTTAAAATTTTTAAGTTATAAGGATAAAGCAATGAACACCCATATACTCACCATCTATTTGCAACAGTTTGCTTCATTATACATATATTTTTGGCTTAATTTTTGACAAGTAAATCATAGACACCTGATACTCCAGCATGAATCTCCTTAAATAAAAAAGGACTTTTTTTTTGGCATAACTACTTGTTACACCTCACAAAATTAACACTAATTCCTTACTATTACTTGATACCCATTCTAGTAGAGGTTTAACAAGTACAGATGTCAGAGACTCATTCAGAAGCTCTGGGGGTGGAAAGTAGACATCTGTATTTTTTGAAAGCTTCACAGGATTGGAGCACAACCAGAACTGAGAACCACAGTTGTTTTTTTTTAAATATATTTTATTGATTTTTTACAGAGAGGAAGGGAGAGAGATAGAGAGTTAGAAACATCGATGAGAGAGAAACATCGATCAGCTGCCTCCTGCACATCTCCTACCGGGGATGTGCCCGCAACCCAGGTACATGCCCTTGACCGGAATCGAACCTGGGACCTTTCAGTCCGCAGGCCGACGCTCTATCCACTGAGCCAAACCGGTTTCGGCGAGAACCACAGTTTTATATTAAAAGTTCTTTTAGGAAAGAGATGATGTCCCATACCTATTCCTTAGTGCTCAGAATAAGGAACCTAACAGGAACTTGGTAGTTTTCAATGTCCCTCCTCCCCCCTGTGATCACAACATCTTCATAATACTAGGCTTACATTTATCCTCAACATTGTGATTAAAACCCTAAATGTTTCCCAGTTGTGCATTTACCTTTTGGTGCTTGAATTTTGTTAAAGACCAGTATTTCTGGGCATTTTATGATATTTATTAATTTAAAAAAAATGCTTCTGGCCTGACTGGTATTGCTCAGTGGTTGAGCATTGACCCACGAACCAGGAGGTCACCGGTCAATTACCGGTCACAGCACATGCCAGGTTGCAGGCTTGATCCCCAGAGAGGGGCATACAGGAGGCAGCCATTCAGTTATTCCCTCTCATCATTGATGTTTCTATCTCTATTTCCCTCTTCCTTCCCCTCTCCCTTTCTCTGAAATCAATTAAAAAATATTTTTAAAAAATGCTTCTGGCTAACAGTCTTTTTTGCCACAGTATCTTAGAGCTTTTGGTTTAAAGAATGCAGGCAAAGAGTAAATGTTCCTTTTTCCTTATAGTTATCCATCTTGGTGCATCCTGACAAAAATCAAGATGATGCTGACAGAGCACAAAAGGCTTTTGAAGGTATTTGTAAGTTTACCTGCTTCTGAATAATATAGTCAATGTTAGGGACGAACTGTTCCTTGTCCTGGATCAAGAAAAGAATATAATAGTTTTGTCTTCTGGTCATGAAGAAGCTGGTTTTCAGTAGAACAGTTGTCGTTCCAAAGCAAAATGTCGCTGTTTAAGAAATAGACCTTAGTTTGCTTTGTTAAAGCTTCTATGTGCCAACAAAGACTGTTACTGCATAGGATCCTTTTTTTCTTTGAACATAAAAAATAATTGGCCATGTTTTATCACTGGATTAAACCTGGATGTGGTGTATTTAGCCTTGAGTGTATATTTAATTTTTTCGAAGGCTCTCAAGGAAAGTCATTGCTATAGTTACATGTTTTTAAAATTAGTTTAACAACAGTAAATAATTTAACAAAGTAGGGAATGCTTTTAGATGGCACAAGTCCGTTTACACTGCCTGAGTATAGTTCAGACTTGCAGAGGGTGTTTGCAGAAACAGTTAATTTCAATGTTTTGCATTAGCTGTGGACAAAGCTTACAAGTTGCTACTGGATCAGGAACAAAAGAAGAGGGCCCTGGATGTAATTCAGGCAGGAAAAGAATACGTGGAACACACTGTAAGTATTTATAGAGCTGCTGTGTTTACAGGAAGTATTAGCAAGCCGTGGGCATCTTGTAGAAGGGTAAATGTTAACATAGCAATGCCTACTGTTGAAATTGTGATTGCATATGTGGTCTCCACCACTTTGCTGTGGTGGTCCTGAATAGTGTGTGCCTAAAACTATTAATTCACCCCTAGACCTCAGGATGAAGAGTGGTTAGGACACTGCTCCGACCTCTTTCCTTACCAGTCCTGTGTTGTGGAGAGATGGCTTTTTGTCCTCTCTTTACATGTCACATTGCTCCATTTGAGAGTGGAGAAGTGGAGCAGCCGTGGTCACACTTGACCCTTGATTTTTATGCTTGTCCCTGTGAAGGGGTTGGAACATGGGCTTGAAGTAGGCTGGCAAGAGGATATGAGTAAATTTTTTAAAAAGGAGGAGCTACCTGTTGGTATTAACAACAGGGAAGGACTCAGTTGAAATAAATTTAGTTAGAGCTGGTGTTGTTATTTTTTCATTACTGAAATCTGAGTGGCGGGAAATGTTAAGGTGGCTTGGTTGAGGTAAGAAAGGTCTTTGTTTAATTTTTTACTTGCGGGACAAGAATCTTGAGACCATTTATAAGGGCTATTTCAGTCGGGAGTGAATGTGGATGTTTTCTTTGAAGAGCTTTGGAATCTAAAACAGAACTTCATAACCAATAATAATAAATACTCCAAGTTTAATGAGGAAAAGGAGTAAAAAGAGGAGATGGACGACCATGATTATATCCTACTGGTCTTGTGTTGGAAATGGCACGTGTAGGCCTGCCCAATTCTGAAAAAATCAGAAAAGTACCTGAAAATTTGTACTTGAACCATTGTAGTAGTTTCCTTTCATCTGAATTTTGCTTGTAAAGGAGCCGCCCTCAGTCTTTCTGACCACAAGGTGGCGGTGGGGCCTTTCTGAGCTTGGAAAGCACTGGTTTTTGCTGGTGTACGACACTGAGTGATTGCTTAATGGAGTGATGTCATTCTGTGTGGATGAGTATATTTGATTTTTTGGGGGGATTTCAGTAGTTGCCAAAGTGGTAAAAACACCAATTAACGTGATGTGAAAATTATTGGCGTAAAGGGGTTTCACAGTGAAAATAAAAGAATGCAGTTGTAGAAATGCCAAAAAACAACACGCCAATATTTATTCTGTAGCTGCTTCTAAAACTTGACACACAATGTTTTCTTTACTAAACACATAACCACAAACTGTGAAAGATAAGTGGGTGATGTGTTGAATTCATTGGATCTGGCCTAGGATTTGATGAGTGGGGACAGCTCCCTCACGGTCCCATCATCCTGCCAGTCGACTGGATTTAGATGAGGCGAGAGAAAGAACCCCTTGCTCCTAGTTCTTGCTGATTGCCTTGCTGTTTTGGAGGGAGGCTCTTCTTTTCACAATGGAAACTTCTTGTTGTGCGTATAGAAAAGCACACATACCGTGTGTGCAGGCTCGTGGGTATTCCTAAATTATGAGTGCTCATTTTTTGATGACGACAATTTTTTTTTAGGTGAAAGAGCGAAAAAAGCAATTAAAGAAGGAAGGAAAACCTACAAATGTAGAGGAGGATGATCCAGAGCTGGTGAGTTAAATGAGGGAAAAGCCACCTTACCTGCTGTGTGTGGGTTCACTGGTGAGTTAAAGAGAGGGAAGTCTAAAGAATGATGCACACATGCTATAAACATTTATTGAGCATATATTGGAGTTTGTAGTTGACTTTATTTTATGAAACACACACATGAAGCATTATCTATAGTTTTTAGTACTTTTAATTTCTTTTGAAGTACTTTAAAAATGTCGGTACTTGTGAAATATAGAGCAAAGTCCTAGATATTTATGATTTTATTCCTAATCTTTTCCAGATATCTCACCTGTACTTCATTCAGTAGCGGTTATTTTAGGGACTTAGGTTTATTGACTTTTTATAAAGCATTGTACTTAGTTTTAAAAGGAAACAGTAGCCATTTTTATAACCATATTTATGAATTTCTGTGATACTTAAATCACACTAGTATTAATTGCAACTGGCACAGACAGCTTTGAGAAAAATCACAGATGACTCTTATTTTCATTTATTTATGTGTTGATTGATTTTAGAGAGAGGAAGTGGGGGGAGAGAGAGACAGAAACATCGAAGTGAGAGAAAAACATCTATCAGTTGCCTCCTGCACGTACCCCGGCCGAGGATCCAACTCGAAACCTGGATATGTGCCCTGACTGGGAATCGAACCTGCCACCTTTTGGTGTACAGGATGACCCTCCAAACAGCTGAGCCATGTCAGCCAGGCCACAAGTGACTCTTAAACAGCTATGAGCCATGAGTTCATTGTGCTCTCTAGGTAATAATTTACAGAGTGATGGAGAGCATTGGAAAATCCAGTAGGTTATTTATTGGAGATTGGTTAAGCGAGAGAGTCTACTTAAATATTTGTGTCTTTTTGCCTCTTTAGCCTGAAAAATTTAAAGTCATCTTAATCTTGCCTCAACTTAGGTCAGCATGTAAGTTATCCATATACCTATCTTGGTTTTAAAGATTTATAGAAAAGAGGCTGTCTTGCTAGAGAAATTTCTTTGCAACTTCTCTTGCTTCATTGATTTTGCTAACAGTGATTGGTCCCATCATCTGGACAGTAATGTTGCTTGAGAACTACTAGGCTATATTTTCCAATGGTCACCTATTTTGGGTTTACTCTCTTCCAGTATTTTAGTTTTTTTCTCCTCAGTCTTATTTTCTGTTCCTTTTAATTACTCTTTGTAGTCTTTTCTGAAGGTCCTCTTACAAATATTCCTTGGTTCTTCTACGTTGTTAACCCTATTTTTTTTTAAAAAAAATAAGTTTCTATTGATTTTTAGAAAGAGAGGGAGAGGAAGGGAGAGGAATAGATAGAAATATCGTTGAGAGAGAAACATTGATCGAAGCTGTCTCCTGCATGCCCCCTACTGGGGATCGAGCACACATGTGCCCTGACTGGGGATCGAACTGGTGACCTCTTGGTTCCTGGGTCAGTGCTCAACTACTGAGCCACACCAGCCAGGCAAGCACCCTAACTTTATGTTAGTTGTCTTTTTTTTCTGATTATAAAGGAACATATGCTAATGATAGAAAATTTGGAAAAAGCAGAAAAATATAAAATATTGACAATCACCAGTAACTGTTCACCCAGGAGAGTTTAGAGCTTTTAAAGATGTTAAAATATTCATGACAGACTCTTTTACTCCTTTGATGTTTGTCTTTATTAGAGATTGGAGTTGGTCAGCACTGCTTTCATTGTGGACAGTAACAATATTATAACAAGCGGGAAATTTTTGGGCTCTTTTACTTACTTTTCTCTTCATATGTTACTCTTTTCTCCAGTGCCTCTGATTTTGGGATGTAGGTTCTATGAAATCTGCATGATGAGTTATTTTCTAACTTTCTTTGTATATTTAAAATACTTTATATTTGGGGGGAAAGTGTTAGAGATAGAGTTCTGTTTTCTTTCCTTTTTAAAAAAAATATATTTTATTGACTTCAGAGAGGAAGGGAGAGGGAGATCGAAACATCAATAATGAAAGTGTCATTGATTGGCTGCCTTCACGCCCTCCGACTGGGGACCAGCATCAATAATGAAAGTGTCATTAATTGGCTGCCTTCACGCCCTCCGACTGGGGACCAAGCCCTCAACCTGGGCATGTGTCCTGACCAGAATTGAACCATGACCTCCTGGTTCCTAGGTTGATTTTCAGCCACTGAGCTACGTCCGGCCAGGCAGAGTTCTGTTTTCTATCTAATATGTTAACTCTTTCTGACTCTTCCAACAAGGATGTTGCCCCATCCTCAGAGTTCAGAGTAGAGGAAAGGAGCAAGGAGGGATAAGCCTGCTCTTTCTAAGGACATCCAGGAAGTTGCTACATCACTTTTCCTATTATCCTATGGGCTGAAACTTAAGTTACGTGGACCTCACTCTGCTACAAGGAAGCCTAGGAACACAGGCTTTAATGTTAGGTGACAATGTGCCTGAAGGTAAGGGATTTTAGATGGAGGGAGAGGAGATAATGAGATGGGTGGGGGTGGCAATTACAGCCCTGCCACAGTTAATAGACCCCTAAGACTGGTCGTCTTGATAACAACTTCATATCTCTAGTATCTAGTCTGGTGCCTAGCACAGAGTAATTATAAAATTTTTGTGAAAAGGAAGTTAATTTTGGAAGGTCTTTGCACCAAGGATCCTCCAAAATCTCAAATGGTTGTGATGAGTAGGTAGTGCTTTTTACAAGAGCAAGTTTTCTATGTATCATCTGATGGTGAAAGTGGTGGAAATATCTCAGAGGTGGATGTGTGTTATTTATCTCTCGAGAGCATCATTAAGTGGTTCTCTTTGAAGATCCTTTTCTTTGCCGAGTTCTAGTCTGCTTTTGTTTGGGGCTCCATCTGAAAGTACTTGATTCAAGTAGTTGGTAAAATAATTTAATTTTATTTTCTTTGGTTCTTAACTTTCTTGTAGTTCAAACAAGCAGTATACAAACAGACCATGAAACTCTTTGCTGAGCTGGAAATTAAAAGGAAGGAGAGAGAAGCCAAAGAGATGCATGAAAGGTATATATCAATATATTCACTTAAACCATATTTAAATACCTAGATTAACCAACATTGCTCTTTGGGGATTTTTCCAAAGAAGGAATAATGTAATAGGTCATTTAAACAATTATCTAAAATAGTTATCTGAAACAGCCAACGTTTTGAATCACAAGGGTAAGAAATTCTGACTTTGGGAAATACTGAATAGACCTGTCCACAGGGAGTTTATAATCAAGGGTGCTGTATACTTTCTTCCTGATTTCCTGGAGTGAAATAGGCAGTTATTGAGGCCGTTGTTACTGAGGCCAGAACTTTTTGTGTCTGGTGGCTGCAGCTTTGGTGAGTTGTAGTATCTCTCCCTCTCTCTCTCTC
>NW_006352194.1:216630-228773 GCF_000327345.1 Myotis davidii
CTCTCTCTCTCTCACACACACACACACACACACACACACACACACACACACACACACACACAAACGTATGTAGAATCACATATACAATGTCTATTGTCCTTAAGTATGTTTTCCCTGGCTCATCAAAAATCTTGAGTTTACTGGTAACTTAGTTTATGTATTTTGTGGCGTGGATTGGTGTTAAGCAATAATTAGGTTTTGCTAGTTGAAGTTGTATGAAATGTTCTTTGGGGATAGGATTTTGTGCAGAGATCCTTTTGAGTAAGAACCTCTGTAATTGTAATGGTCATTCTACTGAAGTAGGTGGCCTGGGTTCTCGAGATAGTTTGTCAGTGGCTGAGCGCAGAACCTCCAATTAGGGTTGGCTGGGTTTTGATGATCTTGTCTATCTGTGTAATGAGAATTTATCTCTTCCCCATAGTCTTATCTGCATGTTTTAAAATGAGACATTTATGAAACAACTTAAATTTATTTTATTTCATTGTTGACAATATTACAGATGCTCCCCAATTTTCTCTCTTTTACCTCCTCTATCCCTCTCCTCCCAGCCCAACCCCTGGCCTTAACCACACTATTGTACTTCGGGCCCTTTTCAGATAGCTATTTTTGGTTATGTTTCTTTTGTTGTTTTTAATCCTCACCCAAGGATATTTTTTCATTGATTTTTAGAGAGAGTGGAGGGGGAGAGTCAGAGAGAAAGAAATATTGATATGAGAGGGACACATCTATTGGTTGCCTCTCAGAGATAGAGAAACATTGATGTGAAAGAGACATATCTATTGGCTGCCTCTTGCATGGGGATTGAGCCTACAACTGAGGTATATGCCCTTAACCTGAATTGAACCTGGGACCCTTCAGTCTGCAGGCTGACCTTCTATCCACTGAGCCAAACTGGCTAGGGCAAGACAGCTGCTATCTTTGTAGCATCCTAGGAAATCGATTTACTTTATATGTTTGCCTCTGTGGGGAGATGCTTTAACTTGTATAGTTAGCACACACTCTTAAGTATTGTATAAATACTACAGACTGGCTTTCCTCATAGGAAGCGACAAAGGGAAGAAGAAATTGAAGCTCAAGAAAAAGCCAAACGCGAAAGGGAGTGGCAAAAAAACTTTGAGGTAAATTTCCAAAGTGGTCAGGGAGGGATTCTTATTCCAGAGTAAGAAAACTTCCCAGCAAAGAAACTTGGTTTCCGGGGCATTCCCAGGATTGACTGGAGCTGACAGTCGGGGAAATGGGATATGGGGAAGAGTGAGTAGTTGCCCTGCCTCAGCCTCCTGTGAGCTCTGTAGCCTTGGCAAGGGCAGTGAGGATCCCGGAATGGTGTCTTAGAGATTGTGGTAGGTACACGCTGCTAAGTAGGCTCAAGAAAAATGGCCTGCCCGTTTAATTTAGGGGCAGACAAGGAGAGGTGCCCTACTTAGAGGTCTTTTAGTAGAAACCGAGGTTCTTATGGACCCGATGTCCTGCCTACAGAGAGACTTCTGGTTTCTGAACCTGACTCCTCTTTGACACTCTAGTTACATCCTTCAGGTGCACAGCTAGTTATCTGAATTGAGCAACACTTGGTCTCAGGGTAGGGATTGGCTAGCCAGAGTTGATGACTTTGTACCATGCATGCATGAATAAAGAGAAGATGAGTAGGCCCCTTGATAAGGAGGAAGAAGCCCCTAGTGGCCCTCTCAGTACAGCTGGTGCTGGCTGTGAGCCTCCATCCAAGTGTTGGTGGGGAGTAGGACAGGTGCAGGGAAGGAGTGGCTGTGGTATACTGGCTGGCCATATGGCTTTGAGAAAATGATTTGACTTCTCTGAGCCTTGGTGTTGTCATTTGTGAAATGCTAGTGGCACTGTACACAGATCAGTCAGCTTTTTGTGAGGATTAGAAATAGCATATGCTAACTGTCTAGCCCAGAGGTCCCCAACAAAGAGTGGCCTCATTATTGATATGAGTATTACTCATTTTGTTTTCCACTTCTGACCTGAGGCTGCCTTATCCTGCCTTCTAGGGGTGGTATGACTTTCCTGGGCAAAGGCTTGTTCCAGATGCTGAGCTAGGTTACAGGCAATGGCAGAGCAGGTCAGGCCCTTCCTGTTATTGACTAGTTTCCTTCCCTCCAACCACTTTTGTGTTTAGGAAAGTCGAGATGGTCGTGTGGACAGCTGGCAAAACTTCCAAGCAAATACAAAGGGGAAGAAAGAGAAGAAAAATCAGACCTTCTTGAGACCACCGAAAGTCAAAATGGAGCAGCGAGAGTGACACCTGGGCCACAGCCACGGACCTTCCCCCACTGTCTCCCCACCTGCTCTGAAGGACTCATTCTTTCCTCCCATTTCCCCCCAACATAGAATAGTATTTGCTTTTTAGGCCATTTTGTTTTCAATACAATTTAATATCAATCAGAGTAATTCTTTTGTACATTGAAATGAGGGGCTTGGTTTAAAAAGAAACCTTCCTCCAGCCCTTACCCCTAGGCCAACCAAGATTGGAAGGTGCCACCGCTGGTGCTGCCTTCTCCACCCTGTAACTTAATGTTTTGTACTTCACTGAATTGTCATGGTTAGAGACTTCGTGTATAGTTTGTGGAAATCATCCAATTAAACATATTGCTTAAAATGGTGTTGCTGTGACTTCAGATCCAAGCCTGGGCCACCTGGGGAAGCCCCTTTGCCTCACTGTCTCGCTTCTGGGTGTGGCACCCTTCAGAGCCACAGGTCAGACAGGGAAGGCAGTGGGCACACAGAGCAGTCGCTTGACACCCTGAAATCCTGGGGTGTTAGGCATGTGTTCTTCCGTCTGACTGACCAGTCTGCGTGGCATGAAGCTCTGCGCCATCCAGACCTGCTCACTTCCCAAAGAGCTAGCTGTCCTCCATCTAACACCATTATGTCCTAGCCTGTCTGCATTCATTAGTGGTCGTATTCTGTATGTGTAATAAATTTTTATACCCTAACCATTACTGTAGTCTTCAGGTGTTATTCCAAGGTGGGTCCCTTGTCTGGCTTGGTCCAACCCTGATATCCTTTAGAGTTCTGGCTTCCTTATTTGCTAAATCTGTTTCTTCATCTGCCAAATGGGAATATAGACTACTGTGGCAGTTTTTAGGGAGGAGTAGCCATCTATACTAGTATACATAAAAGGCTGCTCGACTGGCCAATAGGTATGACGTGCACTGACCACCAGGGGGCAGGCGCTCAACGCAGGAGCTGCTGAACGACAGCAACTTTGCAGAGTGCCCTCTCGCACTCTGGGACCCCTCAGGGGATGTCATGCTGCTGGTTTGGGCCCGATCCCTGCAGGCCAAGGGACCCCACCTGCTGGAGGGACCCCGCTCGTTCCACAGACACCCTTTGAGCCCTGGCACCGCCCCAGGTGCAGCCGGCCAAGGAGGGACTGCGGGAGATTGGCTCCAGGATGGGTCTGGCCCATCTTGCCCAGTCCTCCCCTGCTGGTCACCTTCTAATTAATTTCCTTTCAATGTGCATGAATCTATGCACTGGACCTCTAGTGGCATATATAAGGAAACTCCACAGTGCCCAGTGGGTGTTGCCAATGAAACTTGGGTGTCCTACTGTCCTAGTGCAGCTGAGCACATCCCAACTACCGCTGGGTTTGAGCATGAGGGTGGGTGGGGTGGTTAACACTGGACCGAGGCAGAGACGGGGGTGCATGCATGAGGTAATGCAGACTGTCCTGTGCTGGAGCAGCCGCTCTCTTCCAGCCAGGCGAGTGACACCCGCCTCACGCAGCAGGTGTGCACACACCACCTCCTTACGGTGTGTGGAGGTCACGGTTCAACTGTCTACAAGCTCGTGCGCGCCGGGCCCAGGCTTTGCTCTCAGGAGGTTGTGCCAGCAATCGGCTATGGGTGTGCTGATTCCTCAGCAACTATGCTGGTTTAGAAGTGAAATGGTGAACACGATGGGGCCCTGGCTGCCCACCTCAGCCCGCTGGGGACATGGGTGCACGAACAGGTACAGAGATCAGGAAAGGCACAACGTGTCCACTGCTCTGAGGAGAGGGCCCTTGATCTCGTTCTCAGCAGTTGAATGTTTCCTGGAGGAAGTGAAATTTTTAAAAACATCCTCACCCAAAGATATATTTTACTGATTTTAGAGAGGAAGGGAGGGAAGAATAAAGGCAGGGGGGTGGGGGGAGGGAGAGAGAGACATCAATGTATGAGAGAAACATCGATTGGTTCCTCCCATAGGTGCCCCTAAATGGGGATGGAACCCGAAACCCAGGTATGTGCCCTGACCGGAATCGGAATTGAACCGGCAAACTTTCAGTGCATGGGATGACACTCCAACCACTGAGCCACACCAGCCAGGGCAGGGAGTGACCTTTGTAAAGACGGTACCCAGAGGCCGATGCATCAGTTGGGAATGTTTTCAGGGGCGAGGAATGCCCAGCATAAGCAGATCGGGAATATCTGCTTGCAGAGAAGCCTGGTGGCAGGCACTTCAGGTATTTTTCATGGGCTCAACAGTATCCCCAGGGAACCAGGTTTTTACTGAGCCTCCTCTCCATCCTCTCTGGAGGGCTTGTCGTCTCATAGTCACATAGTTCCATAGGAGGTGGTGGCAGTACCACACGGCACACCAATTACCAAGCAGAAATAACTGGTCTGGGAGGCCACGCTTCCCCTGAAAGATGTCCCTGGCCAATAATGGTCACATGTCCACCTCTAACTGTAAATCTGGGAAATCTGCAAAGGAGAACGGGCCGGTCACAGACCAGGACTTGTCCCTGTGGCTGAGTACCTACCGTTCCCACTTCACTTTTGTTGGCAAGGAAGGCAGACAGGCAGATTGCCTGCTGGGGATGACTAACTGTCTGGCACAGGTGGGCTAGCTAGAACTTGAGGGAAAGATGTTTCAGTCGGAGGGAACAGCATGTGCAAAGACCCGGAGTAAGAGCATAGCCAATCTGTGGAACCGAACATCCTTTGTTTTGCCTGGAGCAGAAAAATGGCTTGAGATGATGGAAATCTGAGGTTCAAATTAAGAAATTCGGCTTTCAGCCGTGACGTCCTATTTCCCCAGATGGATCAAAGCCTTCCCATTTCCTTCCCGGCACATGTTAGCCACAGACCCACTCGGAAGATGAGCAGCAGACCCCGCCCATTCTCAACTCCGCTCGAAGCAATTTCTTCAGTGCTGAGCTGGCCGGGGAGAAGGGTGTGCATTGGGGTTGGAACTGAGGGAGCATTAGTCAAGATGCCTCCAGGGCGGGGCTGTCGCCGGGGGCAGCTTCTCCAGCCCCTTTATCTGTGAGTAGGTCCAGGGGTTCTTTGGGCAGGAAAGGCTTGCTGGAGGAGTGCCAGGGCCCAGGCAGACGGAAGGGCTGGGTGAGCCACTCCACTCCTCTTCCTGTGAATAACGAAGCAGGTTGCCAGCACCCATCCCCACTTCCCGCTGGGCACATACCACAGGCCGAGATGAAGTGGAAGGAGCCAGACAGGGAGGTTAGAATCCTAGCATTTGGGCTGAGCCCTGCTTCCTTATGTGTACAGTGGGAATTAACCACCTAAGGCATCAGTTGCGGCCTTGGGCAGTCCAGTCGCCCTCCATCTCCCATCCGCGGCTGTGGTCTCTCAGCGGCTGCCTGGGCAAGCCACAGCCAGGCCCCGCCTTCTGGTTCCTTGAAGCCGCAGTGGGAGTGGGAGCAAGTGCGTGAGAGGCTGCGGACCAGCCTGGGCCTGCCGTGCGGGCGGAAACTCAGTGAAGCAGCATTAGCCCCTCTCCGTTTCCTCTCCCCCTCGCCACCCCCCATAGCCATCCTGGGGCATCTGGTTCATCTGCCCCCCCCCCACCTTCCCCGTTGCTGGGGTTGCCAAGCGCTTCTCACCATCGGAACTGGGGCTTGGGATGTGTGACCTGAGCATTGTGGAAGGGCTTGGGGACACCTTACTGAGAATTGGCTCTGCCCATTGTAATCCTGACAAGTCATTTCCCCCACTCTGGGCTTTAGCTTCCTCTTCTTGGGTAAAATGAGGGTAAAAATACCTCCTCCGTCCTCCTTCCGTGAACTCTAGTGAGGTTCTGTGGGTCGTGGAAAGCACAAACCTTGCAAATGGAGGCAACAGGCCTGCGCTTGAGGTCAGACGACTGAAGTCTTGAAACTTCTCTGAGCCTCA
Organism: Myotis davidii; assembly: GCF_000327345.1. Classification (NCBI taxonomy): domain Eukaryota; kingdom Metazoa; phylum Chordata; class Mammalia; order Chiroptera; family Vespertilionidae; genus Myotis; species Myotis davidii. The sequence goes on from NW_006352194.1 coordinate 222,768, forward strand.
GCTTCCTCATCTCTCAGGTTTTCGCCTTGCGTGTCAAGAACATCAGGAAGCCAGGTGCCTGGCGCAGCGGGGTGCACAGTGAGTACTCCCTGCCCCCTCTCCCGGCCTGGTGGTCCCAGTTCCGAAAACAGTGAAAGAACAGAGGATTGAGGACACGTGGGAAACTTGTTAAAGAGACAATCCCTGAAGATTCGGATTCAGGGTTTGAGGTGGGGTGTGTGTGGTGGGGAGACGGCTGGAACTTTAACAAGCCCCCAGGATAACTCAGCCAGCACTGGAACATCAGGCAGGAGAGCCAGTCCTCCACGAGCTGGAGTGGGGGTGAGGTGGGGTGGGTGGAGCTCGGGGTTCTGTCAGAGACACCAGTTTCCTCACCCCACACCTGTGCTCAGCGAGCAGCCCTTACTTGAGGTGCGGGGTAGGTGAGCATGGCTGGAAAGAGCCCTTCGGTGATGGAACTCTCCTTGCTAGGCCCTGGTTTCCCCTGGGCTCCCTCTGCTCCATGGGCCACCTGCCTTGGTGCTTGTTAAACATTTATTTCACCAGTGGTCCACCACCAGCACTGCTATCTCAGAATCTCTCTCTCTCTCTCCTCTTTTTTTTTTTTTTACATTTTTTCTTTATTGATTAAGGTATTACATATGTGCCCTTATCCCCCCAATGCTTCCCCCCACCCCACCCCGCTCATGCCCTCACCCCCTGGTGTCTGTGTGTCCATTGGTTATGCTTATATGCATGCATACAAGTCCTTTGGTTGATCTCTTACCCTCTTCTCCACCCTCCCCTGCCTTCCCACGTAAGTATTGTTGATGAGTTCTCCTTAAAAATATACACACATATAGTTATCCATCCATGCTGTTGCAAATGGTAAGAACTCATTTTTTAACCACAGTGTAGTATTCCATTGTGTAGATGTACCACCGTTTTTTAATCCACTCATCAACTGATGGACATTTAGGCTGTTTCCAAATCTTAGCTATGGTGAACTGTGCTGCTATGAACATAGGGATGCATATATCCTTTATAATTGGTGTTTCTAGTTTCTCGGGATATATTCCTAGAAGAGCGAACACTAGGTCAAATGCGAGTATCATTTTTAGTTTTTTTGAGGAAGCTCTCTACTGTTCTCCACAGTGGCTGCACCAGTCTGCATTCCCGCCAGCAGTGCACAAGTGTTCCTTTTTCTCCGCATCCTCTCCAGCACTTGTTTGTTGATTTGTTGATGATAGCCATTCTGACAGGTGTGAGATGGTATCTCATTGTCGTTTTGATTTGCATCTCTCGGATGATTAGTGACTTGGAGCATGTTTTCATATGGCTCTGGGCCTTTCTTATGTCCTCTTTCGAAAAGTATCTATTTAGGTCTGTTGCCCATTTTTTGATTGGGTTGTTTATCTTCCTTTTGTTAAGTTGTTCAGAATCTCTTGAAGTGGAATCTAAAGAACTGGTTTGTTAAACCTTCATTCTAAAGAAGTTGTCACCCAGCTGAGGTGGCTCAGTGGTTGAGCTTCGACCTATGAACCAGGAGGTCATGGTTCGATTCCTGGTCAGGGCACATGCCGGGTTGCAGGCTGGATTCCTGATCGTGCAGGAGGCAGCCAATCAATGATTCTCTCTCATCATTAATATTTCTCTCTCTCTCTCCCACTCTATTCCTCTCCAAAATCAATAAAAATATATTTAAAAAAAAAGAAGTTGTCCAACTGATGTGGAGAAAGGATTTGGTCCCCAGTTCTGGGACATTAGGAGGAGCTTGGGTAAATAAGATGATTTTCATGTACTGAGTTTCTATGATGTACCAGGCATCATACCAGGTATAATGCAGGGAGAATGTGTTGCTGTGACTGACCCAGGCTCAGAGATGCTCCATGGAGGGTTCAGGCTGAATTCCAGAGGTGGCAGTCAGACCCTGGTCCAGTGGATTCTTAGACTTGGTATTTGAGGATGTCCACCTGAGGCCTAAACACCTTTGCTTCCTGCTAAGCCCAATCAGGTGTGGGTGTGGGTGGAGGTGGAGGTGGAGAGAAGGAGTAATTTTCAGGCAGAGCACCCAAAGTCGGAGCTCCAGGTGCAGTCCTAGGCTTTGGTCAGATAATGGGCCTCCTCAGAGCAAGGATTTTTTTCTCACTCCGACTGGGGGTTCAGGGCAGGGATGGTGGCGTTTTCCCGTCAGATGGGGGTGGCTTCAGAGGCAGGATTTTCTCTTTCCCAGCAGACGGGGCCTCCCTGAAGGCAAGGCTGTCTCTTCCTTTTCTGGGGGCACGTGTGGGCAGGTTATGTCAGACATATTGGAAAACGGCCTCCTATGGGCAAGACTGCAGTGTGTCCCCGCCTACAGGGGTATCTTCTGAAAGCAGCTTCGGATCTTTTCCACCAGCTTGGCGCTCACTATAGATGGGACTGTGCCCATTGAAATTTGGGCTCCTAAGGACAGGGCTGGGGGCTTCCTTAGGTCAGAGCCCATCTCCCCTTCAGACAAGGGACCCAGTCTCTCCCTCTTCTGCCCGCCCAGGCCCAGCCCTTCTTCCAAGAGAGGCTACGCATTGAATGGGACCAACCCTGTGCTGTTGGCCGAGCTGGTATGCAGGGAGAGATTCCTTGGCCGAATGTGCATATTCCTGGTGACCTTGGGGTTGGGGCCCCACCCAGTCAGCTGGCTTCTTGGATTTGTGCCCTGATCACCCATCAGAGCCAGCAGGCAGGCCTCCCCTAATTCTTTATCCTGCTGCTGAACTGGGATTGGAGCATAGAGGAAAGTGAGTCACGCACCTAGGCCCGGGCCTGCCTCCTGCCTCCTGCATCCTGCCTCCTGCCTCCTCCTCATTCCCTGCCCAGCTTCCTGAGTTCCCTGAGAAGCCTTCTAGGAAACATGCTCTCAGCGGCCCCCACCACCCTTCAGCTGTTCTGTCACCTCCTAGACCACTGTCCCTGCTGGTGCACAGGTAAGAGGCTGGTGGCCGGGGTGAGAGGGTGAGGTTTGGCTGCTTTGTCTAGCTGTCCCTCAGTATCCTTGAGGCTAGACAGGCTCTGGAGGGGTCTGAAGAGCTGGGTTATGCCTGACTTCCCTGCCATCAGCAGCCGCTCATGGACACACAGTCCCCCTTCGTCACTCACAGACACAGTCTTTCGCCCTCAGAGACATGTAACACACACAACCACCAACAGATACAGCATCCAGCACATCACACAAAACACCCTCATCACCCACAGACACAATTCATGGCCCTTCACAGCCACGCAACACACAGACTCTTGGCATCCACTGATACAACTCATGACCCTTCACTGCACATAATACGCAAACCGTTACAACTGACACAGTCCTCTCAAGGGGTGCATATCATATCCACGGGATGAAACACCTATCTTTATAGACGCACAGTGTGTGCGCTGATAGACACAATGAGCCATGGGAGACCCTCCACTCACTTACTGCAAGCAAACCTATCCCATGTACACACACACACACACACACACACACACACACACACACATCCATGCAATCATCTGTACATATCACAGAAACTCCCCTTACCTCTTCTTCCCCAAGATCCCTGGGATGCTGCTGCTCAGCTGGGGCAGGGCCAGGGGCTGAGCCTAGTTAGCAACACAATCCCCACTTCTCACACTGCCCCCACCCGCCCCAGCCCTGCTTGTGCATTGGGGGGCAGCCAGGGGCACAGCCAGGGGTCCTGGCCACATCACGGAGCATCATAGGAGGGACTCCATGCTGCTTCCCATGCCCTGGGACTAAGCACAAGCTGTTAATACAAAAAGCTTGCTAGCAAGTTTGCAAGAAGGCCTTTCTAAGGATAGCCTGCTATGGTAATGCTTTTCTGCTCGAGTGGCAAGTAGCATGATTGATCGGGAAACTCTGACATGAAGATAAGCTCATTATAAATGATTGAGCAATAGGATTTCTGAGGTTTAGCTTGAGGCTAAGAAGGGACAGACTTCAAGTCAAAGTGGCCCATGATGTGTGATTAAACTGGTGGTGGGATCAGACTGTCCCATCTTCATGAGAAGTTCAGATTGATGGTCACTTCCCCACTCTCCCACCCCCATCTTTGCTCTGAGCATGTCTGGGCCAATCAATGGAACATAAACTATTGTATTTTAAAATGACATGAGGTGTTCTCTTCTGGGATAACATTTGCAAATTCTTTTGCTTATTGGCTTGAAAGATTTACAGATAGAATTCTTACTAGACTCTCAGAACACGTAGGCATTTCAAAGCCGCTCCACAAGTGTCCATATAGGGGTTTTCTTCCTAGGAGTGTTAGTTGTTAATGTTACACATTCTAACATGGTGACTAAGTTTGTTTCTATGGAGGCTCTGAATATGGTGTGTCATTAAACCTGAACTTCTCTATTAAAAAAAAACTTGCTAGCATTTATCATATGCTTACTGTGTGTCAGACGTCATGCTCAAGCTTCTGCAAGTATTATCTTACTTAATTTTACAATTCCTTTATGAAGTAGACTAGGGGCCCAGTGCACAAATTCGTGCACCTTAAAGGAACTGTGGGCCAAGAGACTGCGGTGAGCATAGGGGTGGGTCTTGGCCCATCCTCCACATCCCTGTCTGGCCCCTCCCGCCACGGCCCCCAATCCCCTGTCTGCCAGCAGCTCCACTCCCACCTGCTGACAGCGCAGAGTGACTGGCACCAGCAGTGGGTGTGAGCAGGGCCGGCGCCAGGAACGGGTGCGAGTGGCAGCTGCTGCCTCAATCAACCCTCAGGAGCAGGGGGAGATGGAGAAGCCCTCAAGGGTGATCGGGGCCAGCAGTCGCTGCTCGCACCCGCTGACGGCATTGGCAGCGAGTGAGAGTGGCTGGTGAGTGATTGGGACCGGCACTGGGCACCGACGGCAGGTGCGAGCGGAGGCTCCAGTGCCGGCTACAGGTGCGAGTGGGGCCAGTGCTGGCAGCAGGTGCGAGCTCTGGGTGGGACTGCGGTGCGTGGGAGCAAAGGATTTTTAGTAACCACCAGCGGCTCGCCCCAATGACAGCGACTGGCACCCTGCCTTGGTCTGGCGCCCCTGCTCACCTGCTCCACCATCCCGCTGCAGCCAACTAGCGTCCGCCATGTTCCACACAGGCCCCCTGGTGGTCAGCACATGTCATAGCGACCAGTTGTTCGGATGCTCGGGTTGTTCTGCCGTTTGGTCTATTTGCATATTGGCCTTTTATTATATAGGAAGAATACCCAGCCCCATTTCATAGCTATGTTTCCATGTAGGCTCAGAGTGGTTAGGAAACCTGCCCAATATGCCATGGCTAGGAAGCAGCAATGGGGCTTAGGTGTAGAGAAGTCTGACATCAGAGTCCACTTCTTTTTTACTTATTCCTAGAAGCCCGTTGCATGAAGATTCGCGCAACAGGCCTTCCTTCCCCTGGCTGCCAGCACCGGTTTTCCTCCGGCACCGGGACCCAGGCCTTTGGTCCGGCCGCAACTGAGAAGCCAAGCCTCTTCAGTCTTCAGTCTTCAGTCTTCACTCAGGCTGGAGCCTTCAGTCTTCGCTCCGCGCCTGCGTATGCAAATTAACCCCTAGAGTGCTGGGGAGTGCGATCGCACTCCTCCTGTCCTTTTTTTTTTTAATGAAAACACCCTCTTTATTGATAATAAGCTTAGAGAGATTTAGTTGGGTAAATTCCTGACAATACTTCCTTCAAGTTCTATGCCAGCTTTTGTTCTCAAATGCCAGGTGTGGATTTCCCAATATAATATATTCTTTTTCCCTTTTTTATTTTTATTTTTTAATTAAATCTTTATTGTTCAGATTATTACAGTTGTTCCTCTTTTTCCCCCCCATAACTCCCCTCCACCCAGTTCCCACCCCATCCTCTGCCCTTACCGCCCCCCACTGTCCTCATCCATAGGTGTATGATTTTTGTCCAGTCTCTTCCCGCACCCACCAAACCCCTTCCCCCCCGAGATTAGTCAGTCCACTCCCTTTCTATGTCCCTGATTCTATTATATTCACCAGTTTATTCTGTTCAGCAGT
>NW_006352194.1:230021-233893 GCF_000327345.1 Myotis davidii
GCTTGGGGTTTGGAGGTGCCCAAATGAGGCCCAGCTGTGAAGCAATGCAAGCTCCTGGGGGGCCTTGGGCCTTCTCTTGGAAGTTCTGGGTCTGTCTGGCCCAGCTGCAATTTGTTAGGTAATTTTCAGATTGCAAAGGGCCAGGTCATTCATATGCAAAAATCTCTGCGAACAGCTTGGGTTGGGTGGGATCTCAGGGAATCAACAGGGCAGAGCAAGCAGCTATGGCTGATCCTCAGTCCTGCCCTAAGAGGCCTCCACGTCTCAGTGTCCTGGTAATGGCTGCAAGCACCTCTGAGGGAAAGTCGCCCTTAGCCCTCAAGTTCTGCCCGCTGCCAGACAGTACAATTTCTCTCCGTATGAGTCTGGGTCCCCAGAGACTCGCCTGGAACTGGAGTTGGGGCCGTTGGGAGCCAGCCCTTTCCACGTGTGCTGCATCCTCAGTTGCCAGCCCTTTCCACGTGGACCTCCTTACCTCTGCACTTTACTTCCGCACCTCCTTGAGTCTCAATGTGTATTTCTCTTTCCTTCTAGTTGTAGAATTTCCACTCAGCCAGCCTTCCTGTGGTTCTGGATGATGTCTGTTTTGTCTTTTGGTTGTGTTTTTGAAGTGGTTGTGCGAGGCAGCAATTTCCGGTGTTTACTTATGCCGCCATCTTGGTTTCTCGTGCTCCTCCTGTCCTTCGCCAAAAGTGCCGGGAGCGCTACCCTGCTCCTCCTGCAGTGTCACTATTAGATGCTAGTAGTTCACTCTTTATTGACAGATAGCACCTAAGTGCAGATTACTTATGATGCCGAATGTTTGTAGTTCTAAAATTGAATATGTAACTTCATTTACTTGCGATTCATAATTTTTTTCCTAAACTGCTGTAAAATCAGCAAAAATGCCTTGGCCATTTTAGCATAGTTCCTAGGATATTGGTTGGCACTCAGAGGGTTAACCACCATCTTTATTGGGTTAATTTGCATACTCATCCTGATTGGCTGGTGGGTGTAGCAGAGTGACACCAATTTGCATGTTTCTCTTTTATTAATGTAGATTATTACTAGAGACCCAATGCATGATATTTGTGCAAGGTGCTCAGCCCTCGCAGCCACGGCAACTTGCCGCAGCCCTCGCAGCCCTAGCTTCCTCTGGAAGGTCGTTTGGCTGTCTGGTCTAATTAGCATATTACCCTTTTATAGATTTTTTTTACCTTTTAGAAGTAACAAATGTGAACACTGAAAGTTCAATAGGTATGAGAGAATACACAGTGAAAAGATGCCCTCCAATCCTTGTTCTCCAGCCACCTGAGTTACCTCTTGGAAACCTCTCTGTGAGAAGGGGTTCCAGCCCAAAGGGTTCCCAGAACAGTGTCCAGACTCTGGGGCTTTCCCATGCCCTCCCCCTGCCCAGGGACACAGGCAGCTGCCTCTATTTGCTCCTGGGGCTCCTTCCAACCTAAGTCCTAAGTTCTCTTTTGTCCGAAGTCCTCAGGGACCCCCCTATTTGAGTCCCCTGGGCCTGGATCTTTCCCCCTTATCTCACTGCTGAGGGCCCTGGCCACACCCCTGAGGCTTCCTTTCAGGATCCGGCACATGATGATGTGACCTTTCTTACAAGCTGGGGCTTTTCCCCTGAGCAGCGCTCACTTTGCTGTAGGAAGTGCCCAGGCTGGGGAGGGAGAACAGATGAGACTCAGCCCTAGCCAAGGAAGAAAGGAGGAGGGAGAAGAGGAAGAGGAGAGAGGAGAATGAGGACTAGCTGCCAGACACTGTGCTTCATAGACCTAACCCCACTGGGAGGTGGGGCTGCCACCCCCACTTTACTGATAAAGAATCTGAGGCCCCAGGCCCGGCCGGTGTGGCTCAGTGGTTGAGCGTCGACCTATGAACCAGGAGGTCACAGTTCAATTCCTGGTCAGGGCACATGCCTGGGTTGTGGGTTCAATCCCCAGTGTGGGGTGTGCAGGAGGCAGCCAATCATGATTCTCTCTCATCATTGATATTTTATCTCTTCCCCCTTCCTGTTTGAAATGAATAAAAATTTATATTAAAAGAACAGAATCTACACCAACTCCGCTGGTGCAGTTGCTAAGTGGCAGAGTTGGGATTTAAAATCCCAAAGTTTGAGGAGGACGAGTAAATCAGAAAGAGAGGGCCAGAGAGAGAAACTGAGGTGAGGATGGTGAGCACGAAGAGAGGATTCAGAGCTGTCAAGCATCGGCCGGCCATCCAAGAAAGGGGCCTCAGGCTTTGTAGTAATCCCCCCCACCTGAGTGACTCTTTCTTTATTCTGTTTATTTGCATCATTTGTCTGTCCGTGTGCTTAAATCATCCTGTCTTAATTACTGTAATTTATAAAATCTTGATATATGATGCTGCATGTTTTTTGACTTCTCCTTCTCCAAATTGTCTTGGCTAATTCCAAGTTTACACACACACACACACACACACACACACCCCAAACACTTGCATACCCATTAAGTTAAATAGAAATTATAGGTATAATAGAAGCCTCCTATGTACTTCGCACATCTTGCCTCTTCCCTCTCTCCCCAGAGACAGTCCCATCCTGAACTTTCTATATGGATGAATACGTATTGTGTCCATGACTCAGAGTTTTAAGAATAGTAGGGAACTACGTTTGTCCTTCTGCAACTTGGGTTTTTAGTTTAGCTCCCTGCTTACTGTTATTGCCCGTAGCTCTGTTCATTTTAAGGTATTTGCAGAATGACACTGTAGAGACACACAAATACATACCAACCTTGCCGTGTACCTAGGAAGGATGTGAATATTTTCAACTTTATTTTGAAGTTAATTTCCAAAATGATGTTGCCATTTTTAATCTCTTCTTAGCAGTGTTATGAGAGCTTCCATTGTTCTACATCCTCCCAATAATTGAACTTGGCAGACTTTAATTTTTTCCATTCCGGTGGTTGTGCTCCCATCCCCCACTTCTTTAAGATTTTTAAAATTGATTTTTAGAGAGAGGAAGGGTGAGGGGGCGAGAAACATGGACGTGGGAGTGAACCATCCCACCTGGAACTGAGCCCACAGCCCAGGCATGTGCTCTGTCCAGAAATTAAACCAGCGACCTTTCGGTGCATGGGACGATGCCCAACCAACTGAGCTACGCTGGCCAGGGCTGGGGTTGCTTGTTTTAATATGAACTCCTAATTTCCTGAAACATTGACCATATTTTTAATCTTTCTTAGCCTTCAGGCTTTGGCTTCTGTGAATTGCCTAATCCTTCCTTGACCCATTTTATAAAAATCCTCACCTGAGGATATTTTTCCATTGGTATTTGGACAGAGTAGAAGGGAGGGAGGAGAGGGGGAGAGAGAGAGATTGGATCGAGCCTGCAACTGAAGTACGTGCCCTTGACCAGGAATTGAACCTACGACCTTTCAGTCCGTGGGCTGACGCTCTAACCACTGGCTAGGGCATTACTTGACTTATTTTTATTGGGCTTGTCTTTAAGTTATTAATTTTTAGAAATTGATACGATATTGTGTCTGAAAACTCTTTGATACATCTGTTGCAAATATCTTCTCCTGGTCTGTGACTCGCCTTTTTACTATTTTTGTAGTATCTTTTGAAATACACAGTTAATAACTTCTTTTTGCTCATAATAAAAATAGTATTTTTATTCATTTATTTACTTTGGTATTCATCAGATTAACATAGCTTTATCATTTCAGGTTCCTGTTTATTTCTTTTTCCCCCCAGTATTTTATTTATTTATTTATTTATTTTGTATTTTTTAAAAATATATATTTTATTGAGAGGAAGGGACAGAAATAGAGAGTTAGAAACATCGATGAGAGAGAAACATTGATCAGCTGCCTCCTGCACATCTCCTACTGGGGATGTGCCTGCAACCCAGGTAC
>NW_006352194.1:234226-235873 GCF_000327345.1 Myotis davidii
GAGCCACATGCGGCTTTTTGGCCCCTTGAGTGTGGCTCTTCCTGAGCCTTAGGAGCACCCTAATTAAGTTAATAACAGTGTACCTACCTATATAGTTTAAGTTTAAAAAATTAGGCTCTCAAAAGAAATTTCAATCGTTGTACTGTTGATATTTGGCTCTGTTTACTAATGAGTTTGCCGACCACTGTCTTAGATGTTTTTTACAAAGTCAATTAGTTATAGTCTCCTAATAGTTCATTGATACTGTGTTTGGTTGATTCATTCATAATTTCATACTTTGCCTGGAGTTACACTGATCTTAGCAGACCTTTAAGTAAAAGAAACCTGACTCCTCTTGGCTGTGGTGCAGCTCCAAAGTTCTTCTTTTTTTTTTTTTTTAAATATATTTTATTGATCTTAGAGAGGAAGGGAGAGAAGAACAGAGATAGAAACATCAATGATGAGAGAGAATCATTGATTGGCTGCCTCCTGCACACCCACACTGGGGATTGAGCCTGCAACCCAGGCATGTGCCCTTGGCCGGAATAGAACCCAATACCCTTCAGTCCACAGGCCAACACTCTATCCACTGAGTCAAACCAGCTAGGGCCATATAGTTCTTATTTAATTATTTTTCAATGATTTTTATAATTTTCTGTATCAAGATAAAATTGCACATCTTGGCTTCCACAAAAATTATTTGCCCAGATAGTTTCCTTGCTATAATAAACTGTGTCTTTTTAAAACTGACATTTTCTGTTTATTGCTTATTTATAGGAACACCATTGATTTTTTTTTATAAAATATTTTATTGATTTTTTACAGAGAGGAAGGGAGAGGAATAGAGAGTTAGAAACATCGATGAGAGAGAAACATCGATCAGCTGCCTCCTGCACACCTCCTACTGGGGATGTGCCCACAACCAAGTTCATGCCCTTGACCGGAATCGAACCTGGGACCCTTCAGTCCCCGGGCCGACGTTCTATCCAGTGAGCCAAATGAGCCAAACCAGCTAGGGCACCATTGATTTTTATATAGTGAATTTATATCCAGAAATCTTTTTTTTTCTCTTTTATTGCTTAAAGTATTACAAAGGGTATTACATATGTGTCCATTTCCCCCCCCACCCTAGACAGTCCCCTAGCCTCCCCTATCCCCCAGTGTCTTATGTCCATTGGTTATGCTTATATGCATGCATACAAGTCCTTTGGTTGATCTCTTACCCCCCTACCTCCCGCCCCCGAACCCTCCCCGGCCTTCCCGATGCAGTTTGACACTCTGTTTGAGGCAGCTCTGCCCCCTATTCTCCGCGTAGAAGAGCAACGCGATGAAGTGTCCACATCACCACTCCGTGTGAAGGGCAGACTGAGGGCAGAAAGAAGCGAACAAGGCTTTGATAGCAGTGTGCCAGAGTGAACTGGGTTTGGGGGTATTGGGGTCCTAATTTCAGTTCTTCCACCCACCAGCTGTGTTACCTTGGATACGTCATTTGCTCTCCTCTAACCTCATTCACTCATGCAATAAGCATTATGGAGGTGCACCTGCAATGTGCCAGGCAGTGTTCTAGATAATAGGGTGTTGCCGAAACTGGTTTGGCTCAGTGGATAGAGTGTCGGCCTGCGGGCTGAAGGGTCCCGGGTTCGATTCCGGTCAGGGGCATGTACCTGG